>NW_022589732.1:4781471-4857178 GCF_004348235.1 Phoca vitulina
TTTCTTTCTTTCTTTCTTTCTTTCTTTCTTTCTTTCTTTCTTTCTTTTCTTTCTTTCTTTTTCTTTCTTTCTTTCTTTTTCTTTCTCTCCTTCCTTCTCTTCTCCTCTTCCTCCTCCTCCTCCACCTCCTTCTTCTCTCTCTCACTCTCTTTCTCTCTCCCTCCTCTTCCTCTCTCCCTCCCCATATTCCCCCCTCCCTTACTTTTTGTTTGTTTTGGAATCATTTGCCTACAGGGCTTTAAAAGAGAAGCTCCCAGAGGGTTTTCCAGTTCCCTGAAGGGTGGGGAAAGCATAAAGACGTGAAAAAGACCATCTCAGAAGTAAAGAGTACAGTGAAAGCGAGAGGTAAAATATTCAATTAAGGAATTGAATATTTTGTCTGTGTTACTTTGCAATGACCCCTTCCTTCCCTGAAGCCCTCACATGGCATCCCAGGATTGTCGGTGAGAGGTGTCCGATGCTAGTGTCGCTTAGGTGGAATGGGAGCAGGAAGCATGGGCACAGAGGGACTAAATAGATTAACAATAGACTTGCGAATCTTGACAACTTTGGGAAATACTTTTTTAAAAGGAAGCTGGAGGTAAATCTCTCCTAGAAACATAAGGAAGAACAATCTCTAAACTTCTGCCTTATGACTTCAATCATTTCTTCTTTACCATTCCGTTTCTAAGTCTCCTCTCATCTATATTTATTTAAGAGTAACCAAACCCTATTATCTTCTAACATCTCAGGATTCCTATGATCCTTTCCCAAAATGTGACCCCCTCTGTTTGAAACAAAGTCCAGATGGGCCAGCATTTTGCAGCAAAGGGTCAGAGCAAGAGGTAGAACTGGAAGTTTGAGGTCTGTGTAATCGGGGGTGGTGATTATAATGGTTGAAGAGGATTTAATTAGAGATACCTCAGTGTTCTGAAGTGCTTGTAAAAAAATAGAGAGAGAGATGGGGGCGCTTGGCTGGCTCAGTCAGTAGAGCATGTGACTCGATCTCAGGGTTGTAAGTTCGAGACCCACATTGGGTGTAGAGGTTACTTTGAAAGGAAAAATAAAAAAATATATATATATATATATAAAGGGTTTCCCTCATGCCAGATACCACGAATAAACAGGGAAGTTATTTTTTCTAGATGGAGACGAAGCAGCCCTGCTGATGCAACAGCAGATACATGGTCCAAGGACATTTTGGGATTTTGGAGAGTTCTCTTCTGCTCCCTTGTTTGACAAACACTAACCTGATACAAAGTTGTTTGAATCATTGCCTTTCTGCCTTTATTTGACTGACTCTTCCCAGGTATCAGCTTACTGGATAAGAAACCTGCCCTGAAATTCTACTTTCTTGGCCTCCCCTCTGTTGAACTTTGTTGAATAGAATGCCTGACTCCTGCCTAACTTGACTCTCTTCATCCTGGCTCATGCTGAAGCAACTGGACAGCTTGGCTCAGAGTCCAAGGAGTTAGAGCCTGTGACCTCAGGGCTACCCTCCCCCTCCCTCACATGGCCTGTTCCTGCCCAGTCTGGTTTGTGAATAGTTCTTGGCAAATACCCCAGAGGAGAATAGAGCCACTAACAATAGCAACTCCCTTTTTAGCTTGAATCTCTTGGTACTCAGGACTGTGAATTTAGGAAAACCCAAAATAACCTATGTAATTACAGTGGGTTACCCTAACAGTCTATTTCTGTTATTACCAACACTCGACGTCACTCCAGTAGATATTTAGCTGCTTGTAGTGGAAAGAGTACTGGGCTTATGGCCAGACAGACCTAGATTTCAGACCTAGTTCAGCTATTTACCAGTTTTATGACATTGGGCAAGTCACTAATTTGAGCCTGTTGGAATTAAATGAGCAAGCGTACATGTAAGTGCTTGGAACCCTGCAAAGTGTTACACAAAGTTAAACCATTGCTATTGAGAAATGGGGATAGAAAAGTTTTAGGAAAAAGAAGAAATTCAAATCTTTGTGAAGCACTGGAATCAACTTGAAGCGAGATAGTGTTTACCTCTGTTCAACATCATGCTCGGTCTTAAAAAAAAACAAAACTAGGGACACCTGGGTGGCTCAGTCGGTTAACCGTATGCCTTCGGCTCAGGTTATAATCCCAGGGTCCTGGGATCAAGTCCCACATCGGGCTCCCTGCTCAGGGGAGATCCTGCTTCTCCCTCTCCCTCTGCCTGCTGCTCTGCCTACTTGTGCTCTCTCTCTGTCAAATAAATAAATAAAATCTTAAAAAAAAAAACAAAACTATAGTCTCCACTTAAAGGTAAAGGAAGTCCTTTTTTAATTTTATTTTTACACTTTTAAAAGATCTTATTTATTTATTTGAGAGTGAGTGAGAGAGAGAGAGAGAGAGAGGGAGAGAAAGCACGAGCAAGGGGAGGGAGAAGCAGACTCCCCGTTGAGCAGGGAGCCCGACACGGGGCTCTAGCCCAGGATCTGGAGATCATGACCTGAGCCGAAGGCAGACACTTTAACCGACTGAGCCACCTAAGTGCCCCTTTAAAGATTTATTTATTTATTTGTGTGTGAGAGAGTGGGGGGAGGTGCAGAGGGAGAGAGAGAGAGGGGGAGAGAGAGAGCGAGAATCCTGGATCAGACTTGCTGCTGAGCTTGGAGCCTGACCTGGGGCTTGATCCCAAGACCCTAAGACCATGACCTCAACCGAAACCAAGAGTTGGCCGCTTAATTGACTGAGCCACCCAGGCGCCCCTATAGTTAAGGGCAGTGTTACTTTTTGTTCATGATGAACTTGGAAAAGGGAAGGATTTGGCGGTTCCTTTCAAGGCAAGGATCGATGAAGCAGGAAGATGAGTCCTCATACGGAATAAGTACAGGAAAGAGGGTTATTATCCACTTACATGCCAACTATGCCACCTTAAACTGGTTTTCTCTGAAATGCAGCCATTGTTTTCATCACTTAAATTTTTATTTTATATGTAGTGAAAGAGGCTGGTCCTTCAGACTTAGATGTATTTTTGCCCCATATCACTCTTGTGCATACATAAAAAGGTAAACATAAATGAAAGAAACTTGGTTAAAGGTTTTTTTCTAAGGCAACGCGACTAACTGCCACCTGGCATCGTGACGATAAGATCACCTGATCTCAGACATGGTAAAATAAAGAAAATCACAGCTAGAAGCACCCCCATACCTGCCACCCTCCTTGGATACAAAACAATTCCCCCACCTTGTTGTAATTCTTTGTGCATCAGGTCTGGAAGTACCTTTCAAGGACGTGTGTAAAGCACCTGCCAGAACCACTTACATGATTCTGCCATAACTGTGCTGGCTCCTCATCCTCCTGGGCCCTTAGGGCTGGCTGCTCCTGACATTGCTGTGTTGATCCGTCTTGGGCCTGCAGACCTGGTTGCTACCTTGCACGCAGCACTGTTGTTGCTGCCCCTGCTGCTACCCCCATTCTTTTATTTTATTTTATTTTATTTTATTTTATTTTATTTTATTTATTTATTTGAGAGAGACAGAGATAGTGAGAGAGAGCTCGAGCAGGAAGGAGGGGGAGAAGCAGGCTTCCCGCGGAGCAGGGAGCCCGATGCGGGGCTCGATCCCAGGACCCCGGGATCATGACCTGAGCCGAAGGCAGAGGCTTAACCATCTGAGCCACCCAGGCGCCCCGCTACCCCCGTTCTTGACCCTTTGGCAGGGCCCGTAGGTTTCATGACTACAGAAGAGGCAGTGCTTTGGATGGATTCACTGGGAAGTCTATGAACAGCAGGTGTGAGAGGCATACTGGACTCCCTTTTCTACAGCATAGTCAAAGGGGCTCCCAGACACCTCAAGGACCATGTGAAGCTTCCCGATACTGGCCTTATCCTGATCCCCTTCTCCACGGAACTCCTATGGAGTGGAGAGATCAGCAAAGGTAGAGATGATGGAGCAGGAGACCAGAAGGGCCTGCTCTCCTCTCTTCCTGTAACTGAGTACAACAAAGGACTGTAACTGGACAAACTCCTGAGGTCATCACTTCAAGCTCCCACTTGATGCAGCAATGTCTTCTACAACATCTCTGCCAAATGGTCCTTCTAGATTCACTTGAGCGTTCCAGAACTAGGAAAAGCATTATTACAAAGCCCCAGTGAACTTCCTCACATACCTTTATTTTCTATATTTATGCTACTATTTCTGTAGGAATTGCTGAGTCAAGGGTATGCACACTACATTTTGATAGCAGGGAACAGACTGTGCATGTGTTCACACATAGGTGTTACAGGGATTTATACAAACTTAGGGCATGGCAGTCACAGGAAGACAGATTACAGTTCAAATAAAGGAAGAATTCCCTAATCATTAAAAACAGATCACAACAGATCACTCTTGGATTGGTGTAGTGAGCATTCAAGAAGAGACTGGACGATTATGATGCTATAGATGGGTATGAGATTAGAGCAGCTAATATACAAGGAATGTCTGAATGCCTTGTGGTAAATTCTAGAGAAACAAAGGAACCTCTCCGATGTGGCAAGTCCATCGGTAGTGGCCCATTTAGGAATGGATTCTTTAACATGAAATGCATTTTCCAGGTGAGCCACAGAAAGCACAAAAAGCTTTGCAGCTTTTAAATGTTCTTCCAGGGGCACCTGGGTGGCTCAGTTGGTTAAGCGTCTGCCTTTGGCTCAGGTCGGGATCTCAGGGTCCTGGGTTGGGCTCCCTGCTCCGTGGGGAGTTTGCTTCTCCCTCTCCCTTTGCCCCTCCCTCCTGCTCATGCTCTCTCTCTCTCAAATAAATAAATAAAATCCTAAAAAATAAATAAAATAAATGTTCTCCCAAAGGCCTTTGGCTCCATCTTGCTGAGTTGCAGCAGAGACCTAGTGCTGAGCTCTTCTCATCTCTGACTCAATAGTAGGAATGTCCACTGTGTTCCCAACTATGATGGCCTGGGGATTTCTATAGCCCCCCACTGATGGTCTCAGGAGATAAATGGGCTTTTCCCAAAGGCAAAGAAGTCGTCCCTGTGTCTGAAGGGATACAAACCTACAAGTAGTAAAAACAGCCAGTGGCAAGTTTCCCAACTTTCAAAGGAATCAGCTTGGAGAGCTCTGAAGTCTTTGTAGGCCTCTGCCCTTTTCCTTTGATGACGTGGCCATCTCCAGCATGCTCTTCATAGCCTGTGGCTAGGCGGGCCAACAGGGTGACAGCAAGTGGCAGAAACTAGGGCTGGTGGATGCAATGTCTGTGTCACCATTTGGATATGGTTGTGTACATCCAGCATGTCCTCTCTTTTACTGATCTGACCGAAGTTTCCCTCAAACACAGTTGAGTGCTTGAATACATCATACTCTCCTCCTCCCTTGTCCAGCTGTCACTGAAGTTTATTAAACTGGTCCACTGCACAGCCAGCCACTGGAAATTCACTAGGGCAGTGACATGGATTTACCACCCACGTTTACAGTTTATCTACCACCTCCAAGGGGTCTGAAATAGTTTGTTGTTCTTTTTGCCTTATAACAAATGTGTGGCTTAAAACAACACACACTCATTATCTCACAATTTCCATGGGTCGGGAGTCTGGGCGTGGCTTCAGTGAGTCCTTGCCCAGGATCTCACAAGTATGCAATCAAGGTGTATGCCCAGGCTGGGGCCTCACCTGAAGCTTGGGATCCTCTTTCAAGATCACATGGCTTTTGAACAAATTCATTTCCTTGAAGCCGTCCAATTCATGGTGCCTCTATCCCAGCTCCTATCTGTTCCCTTTACAACATAAATCACAATTATTTTTTGTCAGTGAATTCCTTGACGGAAAGAACCTAGCAGAGTGGTTTAGCATATAATTGTTAGCTTAATCAAGTATTCTATTTGGCTATTTGTAACCCATATCACTTTCCTAATTAGTTTGCTATCATCTAGAGGGCAGAGCCCTTTATCATTCGTTTGTCTCCCTCCAGGTGGAGGTCTAGTCCAGCGCATGGTTTAGCATTGCTCAAATCTGATGTTTTTTTGTTTGAAAAAAATCAGATGCAAGAATAAAGGTAGGAACGGGAGAGCAAGAGAAGGTGTAGCAGAGCAGAGGGATTTTGCGAAAACTCACGGGGGCCGAAAATGGGAGAGGCCCAGAGCATAAGGCAGCCATCTTACTTAAATTTCAACAAGGCGGTCCACCCCCACGTGACGTCAGAGAAGACTTCAAGAAGCTGAAGACACGCCTCTCGCGAGAGGAAAGATAGCCCAGGAGCAAGTGTACGCCTGTCCGTGCCCCGCCTTCCCTGAGCCCCACCCACTCCCCGGTCCTCACTCCCACCTTGAACCAGCCACGTGTGACGCCATGACGCGTGCGTGCCCGCGGCGCAGGGGGCGGGCCCGCGGCGCGCCACCGGAGGAGGAAGTGGTGCGTTTGTTGCTCCCTCTGCGCCCACTGCTGGCTCCCGGGGCTCGGAGAGGGGCAGCTGCCATCGCCGCTGCGTCGCCCCCTTTACTACTGTTTTCCTCCATGTGCCCCGGCGCCGTCGCTCCCCTTCCTCAGGCCGCCGCTTACCCCGGGGTCTATGGAAGTAATGGAAGGACCCCTCAACCTGGTGAGTAGCCCACAGAGGGTCGTGTCCGCCCTCGGGAGCTCTTGCTTCAGGAGTCCGGTCGCGTCTCCGGCTTGCTGCAGACCGTTGAGGCCGGGAGGCGGGTTTGGCGGGGGTGGGCCTGAGGGGTAGGGGAGGCGAGCAGGCGTGGTCCCCCAGCGGCTCCGCGCAAGCAGCCCCAGAAGTTGCCCCCTTTGGTATCCCCGGGAAGCTATCACGTCCCACTTCCCGCCGCCCCGGGGCTCCCCTTGTCGCAGTGCCCTGAGCGAGGGGCTTCCACCAGCCGGGAAAGCCGCCACCTCTTCAGGCTGGAGGAAATGCCTCCAAGCGCCACGTAACCACCTCGTTGCAGCCTGGAGGGGCACTGAAGCCGGCCAGGCAGCAGTGGTGTGTAATGCTGGGTTTAACTTCTAACACATAGGGTCTGAAGTCTGAGCCTCCTTAGTTTGGAGAGTTGGAGTAATACTCGCCACCCCCATTTTTCCCTCCACCCATTTCTCATCTACATTCAGATGCATAAACTGAGAATCTCCCTTCTCGAATAAGTTAGAGACAGCTGGATAAAAAAGAGGGCCGTCCCTGTTTTTAGTTCCGTTTCATCACTTTAGGCATCATGAAAATACGGTAGGTGTTTGCCCTTCTCAGAAAAAGCGCTCGCTCACAGGCTATTGGCATTTCAGATGTTCCCATTAAAACAGCAGCGAGCAACACAAGTTCTTTTCTGACTACTGACTGACTACTGCATCTTTCGGTTTCTTAGAGGGTACCTATTTTGGATAGAGAAGTCAGATTATTTAAGGTTGTAGACAGGCAGGAGGAACTTTTGGAGTCACAAGTTTGCAGTTTATTTGCGGTAGTGGGCGATGGTGGCATTGGAGAAAGGGAGGTAGGAAGAATTAGTTTCTCAGGTTGGAACTCTGAACCCTAGTGTCGTGGAAGAGCCCTAGGCTGCATTTAAGCCATTCTATAGAGACGCAGTAGAGCTTGGTGGTTTGAATAAGGATTCAGGAGCTAGACTGCTTGGATTTCAGTTCTGGCTTTGTCACTTAATAGTTCTGTGACCTTGGGCAAATTAGTTGACCTCACCCTGTTTCTGGTTTGTTGTGAGGATTAAAGGAGTAAATAGGTGTAAAGGGCTTAGAACAGTACCTTGTACCTAGTACAATGTAAGAGTTAGCTATCATAGTAATCAAACCATAAGCTCTTAATTTAAAATCTCATTTGTAAAATGAAGGCTTGGGCTTGCTGCGCTTGAAAAGCCTAAGATTCTAGGACCTATAGCTGTTGTTCCCAAATAACCGATGCCAGGTTAGCTGCTCTGAGAAGCGCCTCCCAGTTTTAAGTGGAGCCTGCCCCCATTGGTAAGAGTTGTTTACACTTAAAAAGAATTGGACAAGATTTGTGAGTTTTTAAAAACCAGGGACATATCTTGCACTTTTTTTGTTTTTAAGGTGACGTATAGTTTACAGTGAAATATAATAGATGGCTCAATACTGAAACTTCACAGGAATATTATTAGAAATAACCAGCAATTTACAGAGTGCTTCAAAATTCAAGTGTCCTTGCAAAATGACCATTGGTTCAGTTCCAGTTAGCGTCACTTTATTTGGCTAGAGGCTGCAACATAATGCCAGCCAACTGCCCCACTAGTGTGTGGTAGCTTATGAGAAGACTGGAGCTGGGTGACAGTTGTAGATGGAGCAGCAGAATCACCAGTTTAGGAAAAATTAGTTAAATGGTGACAGTAGTATTATCTTTCTATAGAGGAGAATGTTGGCTAGAGCCTTGTCAAGCAGGCTAGCATAGTTCCACAATCCAGCCATAAAATATACGTGGACAAGTATCAGAAATTTGGCATCTTGAATTCTTACCGTTTGAGATTTGAAAGATCTGAGTTCTAGCTTAGCTGTTTATTGGAAGGTAACAGTTGGACAGAGATAAACATTTACTTGAATCATGAAGTGCTAAGTACCAATGAGAGGCCTCTGAATTTGTCACTCAGTTTTAAAAGATGGTTGTTGTTTTTTTAAGACTATCACTTTTTTTTATGTCAGCAGTTAACCAACTTAGTATCCAGTTGACTAAACGTGAGAAATAGTTCTCAGTGCTATGATTTAATGAGTGCCTGTGAAAATCCCAGTAGTTTATATAGGCTTTTTCTAATGACATTATAGTGTAGTCCAGATTTGTTGTATAAGGACTTATTACAGTACCTAGGTTTATAATTATGTGTCCTCAGAGTATCCTTGGAATTTAGGAAGAATTGCTTCCCAGTTTTACAGAAAAATAAGCCTAGACTGAGAGAAACTAAGTAATTACTTAGATTGGTGGATCACAACTTATTTTAATATCATGACCTTTTCTAACAATAGTTCTGAATTAATGTACAGTACTCACCATTTTCATTTTAGTATGGTCCTTATTTATATTGAATTGTGGATTCTGTGTCATTAGTGCCTTTGCTTTAGTATTGATTCTCTTATGGAAGGTTTGCAGTAAGGGCCTTATGTGCTTATTTCCTGGCGGTAGATTTTTAAGATACAGAAGAGATTGGTTCAAAATAGTCATTTAAATATATAATACAGATACTGTGTTCTAGTTCTCTGGTTTTTGAAATTGGTCAAAAGAAAAACTAAATCATATTTCCATTGTTGGGCAGAGGAATAACTAGTCTTTGGACTGAATAAGTTTTGTTTCATCAGTTTTTTTTCTTTGGTCAATTTTTAATATAGAAAAATTATAACTGATAAAGCTACTTAGTGTATATTTAGGCATTTCTTTCCATTTAAATTTTGTCAAAGTGAGTGCTGGTAGCAAATGTCAAAACTTGGCATGAGATAATTTGTAGTTCTTTGATATGTTTACTGCCTATTTGGGAAGTGATGTCAGACCTTAATTTACACATGACTGTTGCTCATGCTTTGTTTACGTACTCTGCAAACTCTTAAGGACAGGGTCCATGTGACTATGTGGCCACAGTTGTATGTGTTTGGCTCTATTAAGTGCCGAGAATGTTTTGTTGAGTAACTGAGCTTCCTTCTAGAGTGGTCATTTCTCTTCTAAGACAAGGAATCAGATATGTGTTCCAGAGAATGGCCTTGTACATACCCGGAGCCTTATATAATTATCCCATCTTACTTATGGTGGCAGTAAAATCTTTAAGGTAAAAAAGAGGCTGTTTTGAACCACTTCCTTGTTGCCCTAAAAAATTTCAAGTTCATCCTGTCACAGCTATGTTGGGCCCAATGGAAGCACTCTAGGGAAAGGTGGTAGAGCACTAAGACTTATCCAACAATTACTAAGTGCTAGGATTGGCATCCGGCACTTTACACATATAGTTGACCCTTGAACAATGTGAGGATTAGGGGTGCCAGCCTCCTGTCTGGTCAAAAACTCCATGTATAACTTTTCACTCTCCAAAGACTTTTTTTATGATTATATTGTTAATTTTTATTTATAACATTACTACCTTCCTTAAATTTCTGAATATTCCTTTATTATTTCCACATTTTCTGTATATTCAACAATAATCATAAATAATTTTTTAAAAAGATTTATTTATTTATTTGGTGGGGCGGGTGATGGGCAGAGGGAGAGGGAGAGTGAATCTCAAGCAGACTCCCTGCTGAATGCAGAGCCTGATGCGGGCTTAATGCCACGACTCTGAGATCATGACCTGAGCTGAAATCAAGAGAGTCTAACGTTCAACGGACTGAGCTACCCAGGCGCCCCCCCATAAAGAATATTATTAATACATGAGAACATAATTTAAATATGCCTCTGTTATTTTACCAGTATTTACATAAACTTAAATATTTCTGTTTCCATGACCCTAATAGTCTTATTTATTTAATGTTTCAAGTTTTTATTTAAATTCTAGTTAACATATAGTGTACTGTTAGTTTCAGGAGTAGAATTTAGTGATTCATCACTTACATATAACACCCATTGCTCAGTCACAACAAGTATCCTCCTTAACACCTGTCACTTAGTCCACCGCCCCCCCACCCCCCACCTACCCTCCAGCAACCCTATTTGTTTTCTGTAGTTAAGAATCTCTCTAATGGTTTGCTTCCCTCCTTTTTTCTTTCCTTATGTTCATCTGTTTTTTTTTTTCTTAAATTCCACATATGAGTGAAATCATATGGTATTTGTCTCTCTGACTGACTTATTTCGTTTAGCATAATACTCTCTAGTTCCATCCACATCATTGCAAATGGCAAGATTTCATTCTTTTTGATGACTAAATACTCCATTGTATATATATATACCACATCTTTTCTAACCATTCACCAGTCGATGGACATTTGGGCTCTCTCCATAATTTGGCTATTGTGATAATGTTGCTATAAATATTGGCATGCATTGTTCCTTTGAATCACTATTTTTGTATCCTTTGGATAAATTCCTAGTAGTGCAGTTGTTGGGTCATAGCGTAGTTTTATTTTTAACTTTTTGAGGAACCTCCATACTGTTTTCCAGAGTGGCTGCACCAGTTTGCATTCCCACCAATAGTGCAAGAGGGTTCCCCTCTTCTCCGCATCCCCGCTAACCCGTTACTTCTTGTGTTGTTAATTTTAGCCATTCTGACAAGTGTGAGGTGATATCTCACTGTAGTTTTTATTTGTATTTCCCTGATAATGAGCGATGTTGAGCATCTTTTCATGTGACTGCTGGCCATCTGGATGTCTTCTTTGGAAAAATGTCTATTCATGTCTTCTGCCCATTTCTTAACTGGGATTATTTGTTTTTGGGGTGTTGATTTTGATAAGTTCTTTATAGATTTTGGACTAACCCTTTCTCAGATATGTCATTTGCAAATATCTTCTCCCATTCTGAAGGTTGCCTTTTAGTTTTGTTGATTGTTTCCTTGAAGTCCCAGTAGTTCATTTTCGCTTTTGTTTCCCTTGCCTCTGGAGATGTGTCTAGTAAGAAGTTGCTCCGACTGATGTCAGTGGGGTTGCTGCCTGTGTTCTCTAGGATTTTGATAGTTTCCTTTCTCACATTTAGATCTTCCATCCCTTTTGAATTTATTTTGTGTATGGTGTTTAAGAAAGTGGTCCAGTTTCATTCTTTTGCATGTTGCTGTCCAGTTTTCCCAACTCCCTGAAGACTTAACTAATAGCCTACTGTTGACTGAAAGTCTTACCAATAACATAAACAGTTGATTAACACATATATTGTATATGTATTATGTACCATATTCTTACAATAAACTAGAGAAAAGAAAATACTAAAATCGTAAGGAAAATACTTTACAATACTACACTGTAACTGGAAAAAAAAATCCACGTATAAGTGGACCTGTGCAGTTTGAACCAATGTTGTTCAAGGGTCAACTGTATTATTTATCTTCTTAGTAGCTGTATATTTCCCCATTTTACTGATGAAGAATTGAAATGCCAAGTAAATGTGATAGTGGGATTTGAAAGCAAGATTCTCATTAAAATAGTGATGTTACTGTTAGATCAGTGTTTGCCTATTTGTTTTGACTGTGATCCACAGTAAGATTTTTATGTAATGACCAGTACACACATACATATGTATATATTACTGCAGAGCTGCCACATTTTGCATATGCCTCTTGAAGTTGTGCAAAATGCAGGGGCTCTCATAAATTTCACCCAAAACAAAACTCTAATATTTACTATTACAAATATTTTTTAAAACTTTTAGAGTAATATTTACTATTATTTACTATATAATGTTTCCTATTAGGTTTTTTAAACTCTAATATTTACTATTAGAGCTTAAATATTTACTCTAATATTTACTATTAGGTTTTTTAAAATGCTGGTTTTGACCCACTAAATTGATTTCACAACTCACTGGTGGATTGTATCCTACAGTTTGTCTTCACAGCAGATGGTGGCAGTTCTGAAGAAAAGTAAGCTACACTGGAAAGGAAGTAGGAAAAAAGATGCAGCAGAGCTGCATGTGGGAGAAATTGATCCTTAGACTTAAAATCAAAAACAGGTCTTGGACTTCTCTAACACTTGAACAGTTATCGTAAGTATAATTACATTACATTAGTTTGACAGGTCAATTCAGTACTTACTTTACTGTTAGGAGATACTACTTGCCTGTAGGAGACTTACAGTGAATTTATTGGGGAAGGGAGAGTAAATGCAGCTTCTCCTTTGCTTTCTATTGAAGACCCTACCACAAGGTTCAAGAGGACATTACATTTTCCTCTGCCTTTTTGGTATCGTGTTTGTTATGGTGTTCCTCTTGTCATCTTTACGTACAGCTTTCCCCAAGGGCACGGAAATAAATACATGAAAAGTAATAGAAGGTAATACTGTTTTCCTTTGGGAAAAAAGACAATATTGAATCTGTATTTTTAAAGCAGTTAGTATGTGGAAGTAGGAGGTATTTCTTGGTGGGGGCAGTCACTAAGTAATCTAGTTGTAGTTAGGATTTTCACTGGTTGCAGGTGATGAAAGCCACTTAAGATTAGCTAATGCCAAAAGGGATAATTTATTGGAATCAAAAGAAAGGTGCAGGAAGGGCAGGGCTACAGTGTAGGTGGGTCTAAGAACATACGGGACCTGAGGCTCAAAGATAATCAGATTCTCCCTCTGCCTCTTCAGGCTTGACTGCTTTACTTCTCTCTGCAGACTTACATTATTTGGTTAATTCCTGAATGTCACATTAGTTACAACCACTTAAAACTTTCTTGACAGACTCTGTGTTCCTAAGCTTGAAAATCTAGTGGAACAAATTCTTTAGGTGTCCAGGGGACGAGGTAATATAAGAATATGGCAACTTCCACAAGAATCCTATTTGATTACCTAGGAAGAAGAGCAGTTAACAGAGTGGGATTATGTGTAAAGTGTTGGCTGTTTCTGAGGAGGATTCAACAAGGGAGGAATTTGTGCAGGGCATACAGTAAGACATTACTAAATCTGAAGCTGTTTTACTTTTTGTAAATGTTTTAGAACATTTTGTAGTATTGGGCTTTCATTTGTACTCAAGAGGGAGTAGGAAAATTCTGGTTAAAATGCTCTAGAGATTGGTTGTTGGATGAAATAGTGAATGAAGTAAGTGCACCAAGGACCAATTATTTCTTTGTATATATGTATATACATATGCGTAGTTATTTTAGATTTTGATGCAGTTTTATTCTGATACTTTTCTGAAATACAGTAATGTTATGTCAGCATTTATCAATCTCCCATCCTTCCATGCGACTTAGCATTCATTCCCTCATCCAGCTAACCCAACAACTGTGAGTAAGTACTGTCTCCTCAGATACTGTTCTGGATCTCAGGCATTCAACAGTGAATGGGACAAGGTCCCAATTCTTACAGAACTTTTGTCCCACGTCTCTAGTTTTCATCTGTTGTGTCCTCATTCCGTATTTTCTTTAATATCTGAAGCATAGTTAGTTACTTTGAGTTCCTTGATGTGAATTCCAATATATGGATTATCTCTAGGTCTGTTTCCGTTGTCTTTCTCTTTATTATCAGTCACTTTTTCCTGCTTCACATGCTTAGTAAGTTTATTGTATGTCATGCATTGTGGATGATGTGTTGTAGAGACTGAAATAGGAATTTTCCTCTAAAGAGTATTTTGTTCTGGTTGGCAGTTAAAATACAGGCAGATCACCATGATCTAGTCTAAATTTGGTTTTTAGGCTTTATTAGGGTGGGCCTATTTTACTTTTACCCATAATGCGTAGAGTGTGATCCTTAGTCCCAGGGCTGACCTTCCTGGGGTCTGAACTGAAAGCTCTGGTGTTCACCAAGGTTACTGTAGTCTGTACAGCCTAAACTGCAACCTGTCTCTCCAATGTTGTGTGGCTTCTGAAATGTCTGCGCAGTGTCTGCTAGGCCTCCTGGAGTTATACCCTGTGCATGTGCAGCTTAGGCATTTGGTAAGGACCTGAGAGGACTTAAAAAAAAAAAAATTATTTATTTGTCAGAGAGAGACAGAGAGCACAAGCAGGGGGAGAAGCAGGCTCCCCGCTGAGCAGGGACCCCCAATGCGGGGCTCAATCCCAGGACCCTGGGATCATGACCTGAGCCGAAGGTAGCCGCTTAACCGACTGAGCCACCCAGGCGTCCCCTGAGAGGATTTTTTATGCCTATTTTTAGGTTGTCTTCTTCACTGCAGTTGCCTCCAATCCTGGACCCTCCTCAAATTCCAGCCTTTTGACTCCAGTCCCCATTCCTCCTTCCCAATTAGATACTGCCGTCTACTTGGGTTTTATTTTTCTGCACTACATTTTGGAAAGTGCTCTCAGAAAGAAAGCCAGGTGAATGTAGTTCTCACCTTGTGCTTTTCCCTTTTCTTGAAAATGTAGCCTTCTGTTACTTTTTTGTTCAGTGTCTGTAAACTGTTTTTTTATATACTGTATCCAGCTTTGTAATTGTCTACAGCTGGAGGTAAGCCAATGCTAGCTACTCCCTCATAGCTGGATCATAAATCTAAATCTCCATGAGAATTCAAGAGGTTCTCAACAAAATTACATCAGTTTATTGTAAACCCTAAATGCCAGAAAGTACTTTAATATGAGATTGTAGTATCATGAAATCTAATACTTAGTACTCAGTGACAAGTATCACAACCTCATGAGGATTGGCCAGTCACTGCTTTCCCTATGTAAACATCTATTTCTAGGGCTGCCTGGATAGCTCAGTCAGTAGAGCATGTGATTCTTGATCTTGGGTTGTGAGTTGAAGCCCCACAATGGGTGTAGAGTTTACTTAAAGAAAAAATTTTCAAGATAGAGTTTGAGGCAGCTTACAATGAAAGATGAAGATGCCATACTATTAATATATGACTTATACAGCAAAGTATTCCAAGATTTAGGAGCTTAAAATAACACACATTTGTTTTCTCACAATTTCTGTGAGGCAGGAATAAGGGCATGGCTTAGTTGGGTCCTTTGCTATAGGGTCTCTCAACACTGCCCTCACAAAGTGTCATCTGGGGCTGCAGTCCCATTTGAAGGTTCCACTGGGTCAGGAGCTACTTCCGTGTTCACTCACATGGTTGATGGTAGGATTTAATTCCTTGAAGGCTTTGTAATCAGCTTTTGGATTCAGTTCCTTGCTGGTTGTTGGCAGACTACCCTCAGTTTCTTCCACGTGAGCCTTTCCATAGGGCAGTTCACAACAGGAATGGTGGCTTCATTAAAGTGAGCAAGGGAGAGAAAGTGCTACCAAGATGAAAGTGACAGTCTTTTGTAAACTAATCGTAGAAACAACATCCACCACCTTTGCTATATTCTGTTCCCTTAGATGCAAGTCACTGGGTTTAGCACACATTAGAGGGGAAGAGATTACATAAGCGTGTGAATACCAGAAGGCAGGGGTCATTGGGAGCTACATCAGAATCTGCTTACTACAGTTGTTGATAGAGAAGCAAAGAAAATAACTGAATCAACAAAGAATATCAAGAAAATATAATTGTGTGGGACTGCATCAAACTAATAAGCTGCACAGCAAAGGAAATCATCGACAAAATGAATGGGAGAAAATATTTGCAAATCATACATCTGATAAGGTGTTAATGTCTAAAATATATCAAGAATTCATATAACTTAATAGCAGAAAAGCGAACAGTCCAATTAAAAAATGGGCAAAGGGGGGCGCCTGGGTGGCTCAGTTGGTTAAGCGTCTGCCTTTGGCTGAGGTCATGATGCCAGGGTCCTGGGATCGAGCCCCTCATCGGGCTCCCTGCTCCTCAGGGAGCCTGCTTCTCCCTCTCCTCCTGCCTGCCGCTCCCCGTGCTTGTGCTCTCTGTCAAATGAATAAATCTTTAAAAAAAAATGGGCAGAGGATCTGAGTAGACATTATTCCTTTTTTTTTTTTTTTTTTTTTAAGATTTTATTTATTAGAGGAAGAGAGCATGAGTGATGGAGAAGTAGGATACCCTCCTGAGCAGGGATCCCGATGCAGAGCTCAATCCCAGCACCCTGGGATCATAACCTGAGCTGAAGGCAGACACTTAACCGACTGAGCCACCCAAGCACCCCAAATAGACCTTTTTCTATAGGAGACATGCAGATGGCCAACTGGTACATGAAAAGATAACTAAATCACTGATCATCAGGAAATGCACATCAAAACCACAATGAGATACCGTCTTACCTATGTTAGAATGGCTAATATCAAAAAGGCTAGAAGTGACAATTGTTGGCTAGGATGTGAAAAAAAAAGAGAACCCTTGTGCACTATTGGTGGGAATGCAAATTGGTGCAGCCACTGTGGAAAACAGTATGGAGGTTCTTCAAAAAATTAAGAATAGAACTACCTTATGATCCAACAGTTCCACTTCTGGGTATTTGAAGAAAATGAACACACTAACTTGAAAAGATATATGGACCCCATGTTCATTGAAGCATTATTTATAATAGCCAAGATATGGAAACAGCCTAAGTTTCCATTGATGGATGAATGGATAAAGATGTGGTACTTATACATTGGGATATTATTTAGCCACACACACACACACACACACACAATGAGATCTTCCCATTTGTGGCAAAATGAATGGACACAGAGGGCATTATGCTATGTGAAGTAAGTCAGAGAAAGACAGATATGTGTGATTTTACTTACATATGGAACTTAAAAGGCAAAAAAAAAAGAACAGGCTCATAGAACAGATTGGTAGTTGCCTTAAGTGGCGGTGAGGGGGTGCTCAGAATAGATGGAGGAGGTCAGAAGGTACAAACTTGTAGTTATAAATAAGTCCTGGGATATAATGTATAGCATGGTGACTGTTGCTAATAATACTGTATTGCGTATTTGAAAGTTGCAAAGATAGTAGATCTTAAAAGTCTTCATCTGAAGAAAAAGTTTTGGGGCAACTGGATGGCTCAGTTGGTTAAGTGTCCGACTCTTGATTTCGGCTCAGGTCATGATCTCAGGGTCATGCTTAAGATGCTCTCTCTCCCTCTCCCTCTGCTCCCCACCTCTTAAAAAAAAAGAAAGTTTTTTGTAATGTATGGTGTATGATGTTAAATTATTGTAGTGATCATTTTCCAATATATACAAATATCAAGTCATGTACACCTGAAACTAATAAAATGTTACATGTCAACTATACCTGAATTAGAAAAGAAGATATCCTATGGGAAGCAACTACTAATGATTAGTTAACTGTGATGTATTAGAATGGAAAAGATAATCAGGACAGAAAAGACTAATTTTTTATTTTTATTTTGAAGTATTTTATTTTGAAGTATAGTTGACATATATTAGTTTCAGGTGTACAGCGTAGTGATTTAACAATTCTATACATTACTCAGTGCTCACCATAAATAGTCACCATCTGTCACCATACAACGTTGTTATGTTGTTATTGACTATATTGCACTTTTCATCTCCGTGACTTATTTTATAACTGGAAGTTTGTATCTCTTAATTATCTTCACCTATTTCGTTCATCAGCCCACCCCTCTTCCCTCTGGCCACCACCAGTTCTCTGTTTATGAGTCAGTTTCTGTTTTGTTGTTTTGGAAAACACTGATTTTTATGAAAGATTTATATACACTTCTATAAGAAATCTAGAGGGTTAAAACAGACAAAAAATTGAGCTCATTTGTTTATCAGCAAGGGAGATGAAGATGGGTTAATGGAATTGAAGCTCTTGAAGAGTGTTAGGTTGCTTTTTCCGCCTAACAGTTTCCTGGCCAGGATTGATACTTTAAGAAAAAGATAAATAAAATTTAAGCTTAATTTGTTTTGTTTAGTAGCCAAAATAGATGCATTCTTGGCTTAAACATTTTTTGACTGGTTAGTGAAACCATTCATAAAGACCTGGAGTGTCTTTTACCCTTTCTTAATGAATATGAAATACTGAGATACAGCCTTTTCCATAAATCAGTGCATCTTGAAATACTTGGCAAAACCCCCCCCCATGTTATCAGAATTAAAATATATCACTGCCCAGACTGCTTTTAGAATCTCTCAACCAACATTCCCATTTCAGTTGCTTCTTGTTCCTGTTTTATTTTGAATTACCAAAGAAACTTATTTATAGACTTAATATGTTTAATGGCTGTGATTCTACCAAGAACGGTATTTAAAGAGATTAATTTTAACTTAACAGGATCTTTAAAAATTGTTTTAAAAATAAGTATTGGGGTGCCTGGGTGGCTTAGTAGGTTAAGTGTCCGACTCTTGATCGCAGGGTTGTGAGTTCAAGCCCCAGTATGGAGCCTACTTAAAAAAAAAAAAGAAAAAGGAAGTATCAATAATAATAAATAAATAAATAAATAAAAATAAGAAGTATTACCAAAATAAATTTCCTATAATATCTTCAGTTAGAAAAAAAAAAGCAATTTAGTCTCCCCAACTACTTTGTGAACTTGATGGCAAGTACCGCCAAGGCTTCTCTTGTCTTTTAAGTAGTTTAATTTTCATAATACTCTCATTTTAGAGATGGGAAAACTCAGGCAGAAAGTTAAGAAAGCCAATTTCATGTGTCTAGTAAGTGTTCAAGCTGAGATTTGAACCTAAGCAGTCAAGCTCTGTATGGAGTCTGGGCTTGCTGGGTGTCTAACAAGAACTTAGTAGGAACTGTATTTTTTTTTTTTTTAATAGGGAATTTGATTGCTATGATGCCAGATGACCTAGAGTAGGTGTGTGTTTTTATTTTATTTATTTATTTATTTATTTTTTAAAGATTTTATTTATTTATTTGACAGAGAGAAACACAGCGAGAGAGGGAGCACAAGCAGGGGGAAGTGGGAGAGGGAGAAGCAGGCTCCCCGCTGAGCAGGGAGCCCGATGCGGGGCTCAATCCCAGGACCCTGGGACCATGACCTGAGCTGAAGGCAGACGCTTAATGACTGAGCCAGCCAGGTGCCCCAGGTGTGTGTTTTTAAATGAGCTGTAACTCCTGAATTGGCAGAGTGATCAGAGATTGGACTTTACATGGGGAGGTTTTAGTCAATTCAAGAGGAGTAGGAGATACTGTTCTCACCACTTGAGAACTTTTTCTTTGGTGTTCAAGAAACAATTTATTCTGTTACTGTGGAGCTTGAAGTTGAATTAGGGAGCTTCATAAGTATAGTACAAGGTAGAAAGTGGTTAATGTCATCAGAGACACAGATGCAGCATCAGAGCGAGGTGACCTCAGAGAGCATCTCATCCCTGCTTCTCAGAGTGTGTCTCGGAGCCAGCTGCTTCACCTGCACCCGCTCTAGACCTACAGAATCAGTCTGCATTTTAACCAGATCCCCAGGTGATTTGTATTCCATTAAAACTTAAGCACCAGTCTGGTCCATGTCTATCATTTTACAGAGCCTGAAGAATGAAGTAATTTAACTAGTTAGTGGGAAAGCCAAAACTTGAGTCCAGAGCCCTGGGTTCATGGTAGGGATGGATCTGCACTTTGCCATGCACAGTTAGGAGGTACTTTGGAATTTCAGAGCAGGTTTGTCTCTTATGTATGGCTTTTCTTGCAAAGCTCAGAAAGGTTAAGGCACCTGCAGATTCACCCCTTTCTTTTTTTCTTTTACCACCTAGACTTAGAGCCTTGTTGATAGAGTGCCAGTTGCTTTATATTAGCAGAACACATTACTTAGAGAAACTGCGTTGATCATAACTTAGCTTTCTTCATGTATAGTCTCTTCCCAAAAGATCTGTATCATTTCTGGGTACTATAAAATACTCCTGTGCTCAGAACATATAGTCATTTCTTCTACCCATTATTATTTTCAGGAATAAATTGAGGCTTAGAGAGAAAGTTTAGTTATTATTTGAAGAATAAAAGTCTCTGAAACAGTTGAAATGGATGATCTTGCTTTTAAAGAGTGTTGCTGTGTCTTCCTTCCAAAAATAGAAGGGAAAATGTAAACAACAGGCATCGCCAGGAGGGCTGTTTTCTACTTTTGTCTTCACCTCTGTTTTAGATTGAGCATGATTTGCAAACATGCCCAGAATATTTCTAATCTCAGTTGCAAAACTGATTCTCTGAAGTATTTTTGTGAGGCATCTGTGGCACAGTTTTTGAAAAACATTCAAGTTAAGCCACTTTACACCTGACAGTACAGATTTGCTTTTTGCCTTCTTAAAACATTGAGGTAAAGGGGTGCCTGGCTGGCTCAGTTGTAAGAGCACGTGACTCTTGATCTCGGGGTCCTGAGTTCAAGCCCCACATTTGGTATAGAGATTACTGAAAAAGTAAATAAACTTAAAATTTTTTTAAATTGTGGTAAAGTACACATAGCATAAAATATACTCTATCATTTTTAAGTGCACAGTATAGCGGCAAGTATATTCACTTATCGTGCAGCAGGTCTCCAGAACCTTTCACCTTGCAAAACTGAAACTCTACACCTTCAACAACAACTCCTCACTTTTCTCTCACCACCCCCTGGCAACCACTATTTCACTTTCTGTTTTGATGAGTTTGACTACATTAGGTACCCATATAAGTGGGATCATACGTATTTGTCTTTTGGTAACTGGCTTATTTTCTATTTTATTATTAGCATAATGTTCTCGGAGTTCATCCATGTTGTAGCATGTGTTGGAATTTCCTTCCTTTGCAAGGCTGACTACGAATTCCCTTGTGTGTGTGTGTATATATCTATATACCGCATTTTGTTCCTCTGTTGATCTGTTGATCCCATGTTCTGACTGCTGTGACTAATGCTGCTGCGGACCTGAGTGTACAGTGCTTTTCACTTCTTTCTTAAGAAGCTTTGCTAAATCATCTGTGAGTTTGTGAGGAAAACTACACTAGTTAGAAGAATTGAGTTGAGTGCTCGCTTCGGCAGCACATATACTAGAAGAATTGAGTTGATCATTTCTTTCTTCTTTGCTGCTAATTGTATAACCTTAGGTGAGATATGTGGCCCCTAGGAGTCTGCTGGACATCCTTATGTCAGAAAGGGAAATACATAAAGTTGTAGGAATTCATAAAGTGTAGCACAGATGCGAAGAGGCCAGTGACTACTTATTAATCGATTTTCCTTTACATTCGGGGGCACTTTAGTCATTTGCTTTCGGAAGTTCTGAGTTTGTTGTTTTGTGGTCAGTGGTACCTGAAAAAGAAATCACTGTAATATTAAATATTTGTATAGTCAGGGGTGCCTGGGTGGCTCAGTCATTAAGCATCTGCCTTCAGCTCAGGTCATGATCCCAGGGTCCTGGGATCGAGGCCCGCATCGGGCTCCCTGCTCGGCGGGAAGCCTGCTTCTCCCTTTCCCACTCCCCCTGCTTGTGTTCCCTCTCCCGCTGTGTCTCTCTCTGTCAAATAAAAAAATAAAATCTTAAAAAAAATTTTTGTATAGTTAATTCTTCAACTGTACAGTGTGCAAATTTTTATCTTAAAAACAAATAGTAACTGTAATGTTGGAAGGGAAGAATGAGTTGATACAAGAAAAGCTTGACTTTTCTGGAAATTTCCTGATTTTAGTTGTTGAACAATACAAACTAGTGAAAGGATCCACAAGATGACTTTTGTTTTGAAAGGTTGTTAAAAATCAAGTAAATACACATTTTAGGTAGCAATCTGTGATTGTAACTCTTGGTTAATCTCTGAAGAGTGGAAGAATGTGAGTCACTGAAGTAGTTAAGTGCCTGGTGTGAAACGTAATGGTTTATTGGTAGAGTTGAGAAAAGTTGCCAATCCTTTCAGATGCTACAGCTCAAGGAGCTATCCATTAGATTTCTTACCGATATAGCTGTAATGGTTTGATGTGTGTCAAAAAAGGGCATCATTTATCTTGTCAAAAAAAAAAATTTTTTTTTTAAAGATTTTATTTGACAGAGAGAGAGAGCACAAGTAGGCAGAGAGGCAGGCAGAGGGAGAGGGAGAAGCAGGCTCTCCACTGAACAGGGAGCCCGACGTGGGGCTCGATCCCATCATGACCTGAGCCGAAGGCAGACGCTTAACCAACTGAGTCACCCAGGCGCCCCCAAAAAAATTTTTTAAGTCATATCTTTTTATATAATTCAGAGGAATTTGGGAATGTTTGTCTTCTAGGCTCATCAACAGAGCAGACGAGCAGATCGTTTATTAGCTGCAGGGAAATACGAAGAGGCTATTTCTTGTCACACAAAGGCTTCAGGTGAGTATTCTTCTAAAGAAATACTGAGTCTAAAACTGGAGGGCAATTTCTTTTCTCCAGCCATCTCTCAACAAGTTATTCAGAATGAAAGTCCCAGTAGTAATGATAGGGTGTTGCCCTGCATGTACAAAGTTGACACTACTGACCCACCAGGACATCGGTTTGGGTTACTTTTCAAGTGAGTATGTTGGATTTCCTAGTTCCTCCTAACCTAGTCTTCCTAAACCATGAAGGTTGCATATGCCACATTGGTAAATGACTCTGGACACAGCTTTCTGAATCCAAAGATTCCTAAAGGTAGAAGTGATTGCAAGAAGTCTGCCACTTTATCTTAGTTGTTATGGAAAATGAATTTCAAATAGCCCTTTTGGGTTATGAAAGTAATAACTAAATTTTAACCGATTAGTTTTCACTGAATTTGTTTTCTAAGATGCTGGTAATACTCTTTGTTTAGCTTCTTTCTGAATATTTCATCTGTACATTCGTGCCTATGGTATCATGCTGATGATCGCTTTCTTTTAGGTATGAAATTTAGAATTAATGACTTCTTATCAAACAGTTATTTTATCCCAGTCAGTTGCAGTTTAGCATATGTTGAACTCAGAAATAGATCTTTGGGGTCTGTTATGTAAAGACTGGTTTCTGTTGGCTGATTAACAAACCTAAAAACTTCGGGGAGGGAGTGTTTTACTCATGCTGCATTCAAAATAGGCCACCTTTCTTAGAGCGAGGAAGACACTATTTTTTTCTAGGCCACTGTGATGATTAAAACCATGTTGTTTTTTGGCAGAGCGTACCCTCCAGTGTTGCCTTAGTGCTGGACTGCAGACCACACGGTGGATACTGGTTTGACTAAGTTCTTTTATGTCAGTCATTTTTGCCTACATGCCCGTGATTTTCAGAGAAAATTTCAAGTCTTATTTTTAAAAGAATTAGTTTTGCCACTGAAGTGTACCCCTTCAGCAGTAAGGCTGAGGGCCTAATATGTTCCCTGTAAGTCTTTGTGAATTTTTATGGTGAGTTTCATGGAGAGCTTTATACAAAATTAAACTTGGCAGCTAGTGCTCTTTAAATCTTTCATAAACCGTATTTTGTTGTGAATCAAATTGTTAAATTTATAGTCACCTTACAGAAAAGACAATGTACTACACTATTAAAAAAAACAAACAAACAGTATTGTGTAGGGTGACTGGGTGGCTCAGGCGGTTATGGGTCTGCCTTTGGCTCAGGTCATGATCCCAGGGTCCTGGGATCGAACCCCTGCTCAGTGAGGAGCTTGTTTCTCCCTCTACCTGCCACTCCTTCTGCTTGTACTCTCTCTCTCTCTGTCAAATAAAGAAAATATTTTTAAAAAATGTTGTGGATGAATGCCACTGAAATAATACCTTTGATTAGATAACCCGCAGTGGTTGTGGTTACATGTATATAAAATATAATACAATGGAGTGACCAGCATATGTTGTGCATTGAGCAGTAGGAGATTCTGAGTATATAAAAGGGAGAAAGGTCTCCTTCATTCCTAACCTATATCCCTGTCTTTTCTTTTTTTTTTAAAGATTTTATTTATTTATTTATTTGAGAGAGAGAGAGCACAAGAGGGAGGAGGGTCAGAGGGAGAAGCAGACTCCCTGCTGAGCAGGGAGCCCGATGCGGGACTCGATCCAGGGACTCCAGGATCATGACCTGAGCGGAAGGCAGACTCTTAACCGACTGAGCCACCCAGACACCCTCTACATCCCTGTCTTTATTTGAGGAGTTAATATTGATGTTGGGCTTTACACGCCCCTTCCTACTTTCTCAGTATCTGCATTCTGCCACATTCTCAGGAGTAGAAAAGATAAAGGCAGCCTTTTGGATCCCATTAGCTCTAATTAGGGAGACAGATTTTAAGTGTGATTAGTTAATCCCACTGAGCTGATTTGATTTGGAGTTCAGACTTGGTTAAAAATAGCCTTGTGGGGCGCCTGAGTGGCTCAGTCATTAAGCGTCTGCCTTCGGCTCAGGTCATGATTCCTGGGATCGAGCCCTGCATTGGGCTCCGCATCGGGCTCCTTGCTCAGCGGGAAGCCTGCTTCTCCTTCACCCACTCCCCCTGCTTGTGTTCCCTCTCTCGCTCTGTCAAATACATAAATAAAATCTTAAAAAAAAAATAGCCTTGTGTTTCAGAGTGGAGTTGAAAATTGATGTGGTTAGGGGTGCCTGGGTGGCTCAGTCGTTAGAATTCTTACTTGTAGTCTTACACAGTCCACTTCCCTAAGTGGGTTTCGTTTTTTTCACAAATAGCGAAAAGAGCAAATTTATTTTATTTATAAGTACATATTTTTAAGATTTTGTTTTTAAGTGATCTACACCAAACATGGGGCTAAACTTAAAATCCTGAGATCAAGAGTCACACACTACTGACTAAGCCAGCTAAGTGCCCCTTAAGACCCAAATTTTATTTATTTATTTATTTATTTATTTATTTATTTATTTATTTTTATTTTTTAAAGATTTTATTTATTTTTGACAGAGAGAGAGTGTACAAGCAAGAGAAGCAGCAGGCAGAGGGAGAGGGAGAAGCAGACTCCCTGCTGAGCAGGGAGCCCGACGCGGGGCTCGATCCCAGGACCCTGGCATCATGACCCGAGCCGAAGGCAGACGCTTAACCGACTGAGCCACCCAGGCACCCCAAGACCCAAATTTTAAATTGAAGCGTGGGACATGGTTTAAGTGACAGTGTGACTCTTGTTTGATTCTTTTGTACTTGGGGACTCCGTGTCCTTGGGTATCCTCTGCTGTCATGTTAGGATTTCAAGGTTCTACAAGGGCAGTCCAGTTGGTTTAAGCCTGGTTTTATGAAACCGTTCCATTTGTTTATAAAGTGGATTTAAAGCAAACTAGTTCACACAGGGACACAAATGTATGCAGACATAATAGCTAGTTTAGGGTAGTTCATCCACACTGTATCAGAGCAATAGATAGAATGTCTCACCAGCCTTAAACATGAAGGAAAGGAAAAAGAAATAGTCTGTATGCAGCTATTCAGACTTACTATAGGAATAAAGGGCAAAAGTTGAGAAAAAAATATAAGTATGGCTAGAGCAAAGGCTATAGAACCAACTGTTTTCTGTTGGGGAGAGACCATCCAGTTAATCTGTATCTTAAAGACTATGATAGAAACTGGCAGACAACAAAACCATTTAAAATATTTGAATTAAGATGACAGAAACATTGCCTTGTAGTATCTGCAAAAAGGCAAAAAGGAACTTAATGTAGGGATGAGAGACACTGAAAAGTTTATAGTAAGCAAGAAATAAAAAATGGAGACTGTGCGTGATCTATTATTATATTACTTGTCATTTATACCGTTTTGTTCCACAGTATGTAAAAGGCCTTAGAGAGGAATATAGCAAAATATAAAATGTAATTAGAAATAAGCAGATGAGGAAGCCACAGAAAGGTAAAATGAGGAGTGCCTGGAAGCATAGTTCACAAAATGCACCATGAGTTCTTGCTTATTTGATAGAAGGAGAACTTGGCTTTGAGCTTTCTAGAAGGTAGCTCAGAGAGGAAAATTAGGGATTTTTACAGTGACTTTTTAAATCCAAGTAAATTAAGTCACCTAGGAACTGATCCTAAGGTCAGAGAGAAGTTTATTGAATTACCATTAATGGTCTTCATAAAGGACATTATACTATCCTCAGCAACTTGCTTACAATAAATAAGTCAGCAGGTTCTTATGGCTCTTAACTACCTGATTCATGGTAGGTTGATGGGATAGCTCAGAAATAATTCAATAAAAGTAGTTCTATAGGAGGCCAAAATAATATAGTCCAGGTATTCATGTGGGTAAAAAGACACTAATAATCAGTCTCTTGATATTTTTGTGATCAAAATGAGTAGTAGGGTTTTGATAGGTTCCTGTTTAATTTTAATCCTTCCTGATCCTATATTTCTAATTCAGCCATCTTTACTTTCTTAATGATGAAATCTACAAGGATTTTGAAGAAAAACCCCTTCAAAATGGGGTAGAGAATATCTCCAGTTGGTTACCACTGACTTCTTTCTTGGAGAAGTTAAGAATCCTGTCTTAAAATCCCCACCTTGTTTCTGTTCAGGAACAGGATAACTATGTAGCAGAATTGCTTCTAAAACCAGTTCTTTTTGTCCTAGGAGTACTAAAACTCTCCTTTGACCTGTTGATTACAAGATTATGACACTCATATTAATGTGCCTTTTTTTTTTTAACCAGCATATCTTTCTGAAGCCATGAAGCTCACACAGTCTGAGCAGGTGAGACAATTTCTTAGTTATTTGTGATAAGGGTTAGAAGGATTTTCTTATGGAGACTTGAACTGTGTGTAAAATAAAGTATTGCGCCCCTCTCAAAACACTGTAGTCCAAAATACATAAGTTGGACAAGAGAAGAGTACTTCAGAAATTAAAATTCAGTGAACTGCTGCTATCAGTGTCCCAGACATGGCATGCAGAAATTTGTTTTTTCTTAGTTACTCCTAGATCTCAGATCACCAGATGTGTTCCTTAGAGACTTCTAGGGCCTCTCCTGAGCATTAGCTCACAGAGAGTAAGCAGGTCTGGCCAAGGGGGAAACCAGTTGGCCTTCCCTTTGCATGCCAAAAATAATTTAAATATGAATTTGTCTTTTCCTGAATTACTAAGCAGTTCTGGTACCTTTAAATTTTGTTTCACCAACGGTTTTAAATTTCTTCTGTGTTTGGGGAGGGCCTACCTAGGTTTTGAAAATACCTTTATCCAAAGATGATTTTCTGATTATAAAAGTGGCAGGGTACATAGGAGATACTCAGTAGTGTTTGTCTAATTGAATTAAGGAGATCCTTAGGGGATATCATCGGGCAGGGAAGAAATACCACTTCCTCAAACTGAACCAAGAGAACCTGAAAGTTATGTTCTATTCCGTGCTCTTCCCTTGGTATAGAACTGCTCATGTGAGCCATGTAATACAAACATGCACTGAGCCTCCTGAACCCCTGGTAATAAAAAGGGATTTTAGCTGGGGCACCTGGGTGGCTCAGTTGGTTAAGTGTCTGACCCTTTTTTTTTTTAAGATTTTATTTATTTGTCAGAGAGAGCACAAGCAGGGGCAGCGGCAGGCAGAGGGAGAAGCAGGCTCCCCGTTGAGCAAGGAGTCTGACATAGGACTCGATCCCAGGACCCCGGAATCATGACCTGAGCCAAAGGCAGATGCTTAACCGACTGAGCCACCCAGGCATCCCTAAGCGTCTGACTCTTGATTTCAGCTCAGATCATGATCTTAGGGTCCTGGGATCGAGCCCTACCCTGGGCTCTTCAGCCTGGAGTCTGCTTAGAGATTCTCTCTCTCCTTCTCCCCCTTCCCCCCCATCTCTCTCTCTAATAAATCTTTAAAAAAAGATCTTAACTAGTTGTAGAATGAATATCTAAAGAAGAAAGTTTTCTAATTTTAAGCTTAGTACAAATGGCATTTCACAGGGGTAGGGTTGTTCAAAAAAGTTCTTATTCAATATGTTGATTTGGAAAGGACTTCTGACTTTCTGAATGAATGGGGTTTTGTTTATGAATAAAAAAGTTAGCTTATCTAAGATAGGCCCAGTTATTTTGTTTTTGCTTTTTTGTTTAAAAAATTTTAAAACATCATATCAGAATAGAATTCTGATTGAATCACATTGTCATTATTATTATTTTTTAGACCACTGTTTTTCTCACTTAGAATTTTTTTTAAAGCACCCAGTATGGTTAACAGAAGGCCATAGCATTTTAAACAAAATATTAAAGCTTTTTTCCCCACACACACTTTACTGTGGATATGTTACTTTTACAAGTAGAAAATTGTTAACAGAAAGTTTCCACAAATACTCATTGACAACACGTTCAGCATAGAAAATGTGGAAAATACAGTTGAGTCTTGAACAACTTGAGGCTTACAAGTGCCAGCCTCTTAAATAGTCGAAAGTCTGCCTAAACTTTCCCCCCATCCAAAACTTAATTACTGATATTCTGTTGACCAGAAGCCTTAACAATAACATTAACAGTTGATTACACATACTGTGTATGTTGCATGATTATATACTGTATTCTTATACAGCCATAAGCTAGAAAAAAGAAAATAATAAAATCACAAGAAAGAGAAAATATGTTTAGCGTACTGTCCTGTATTTGTCGACTCTATATAGGTTAAAGTTTCTGTTGTCTGTTTACGGGATGAATTGTCTGTTACTACCGACATCAGTACTGTAGATGTTACATGTGTTACTGACATGAGACATCAGAAATGAAAATGTGAAAAGAACTCATTTATTTGCAGGTATAACAAACAATGCATGCACTGATAACGAAGAAGCAGCAATATGGTTGCTTTATGGTAGACTGGCCTAAACACTAATGTATGACTCACTCATTATAGAATGTTTATGGTATTGTATGTATAGTATGTATAGTATTACAGTCATATTCATAATACAGTGTTGGAAATATGGTTACATCTTTAAAAACCCACTTACCTGTGATGATAGGCTAATATGTGGTTTCTCCTGTTTACGGGAGAGGCGTACCAAATGGTAATGTAATTCTTTGAAAGCAAGGTCATAAAACAGTAAGAAAACTTCATCATGATGCCCATGTAAAGGTAGACTGCTTCCACACAAGCCTTGCACATGGTGTCAGACACAGTAAATGAATACTTCAGCGATGTTGAGGACACACAAACATTTCATACGGTTCTTGCAGCATAGTTATTAGATTTTCACATGAAGCTGCTCACACACAGGTAAGTTCATTAACTATATGGCATGATGATGATTTACTCTTCATTAAGTGGAAGGAGATCATAAGGTTTTTGTGTTATCATAAAGGTTTTTGGTTTTTTTTTTCTTTTTAAATAGGCATTTGTTCACAAATCAGGTTGACTGGGCTCAGCTGGGCAGTTGTCAGCTGAGGGGATGGGGAGCTCTCATGCAGTGAGATGGTGGCAGCTGATGATGTCATCTCCAAGGTGGCTTCTCCCGTCCGGTGCTGGGCTGGGGAGACTTAGCATGGCCTGAGACAGCTAGGGCTCCTCAGCACAGCATCGTTCTCCTCCTCCTCCTCTTTCTGGTCTCTGTAACCTGGCCACATGGCAGTTAAAGTTTCCCAGCACCATCCCTTCTTCTGCATTGTTCCTTGAATTGACCACAAAGGCCCACCCAGGTTTGAGGGGAGGGTATTAGACTCCGTCTCTTGATAGGACTGTTCAAAAGTTTATAGACATGTGTTAAAACTACCACAGTGGGGCTCTCCTGCCCTGGTTGGTCCACACCTCAGCTTTGCCTTTTGGCTCTGTGACCTTGGGCATGTTCCTGAGTCTCTCTCTTCCTCAACTGCCATTCATTTATTCGTTTGTTTATTTTTAAGTTTGGTTGATAATTCAGTGTTCCATGAGTTTCAGGTGCACAGCATAGTGATTTGACAGTTCTGTGTATTAGGCAGTGGTGACCATAAGTATAGTTCCAATCTCTCACCATACAATGTTACTCCAGTATTAATGACTGGATTCCCTGTGGTGTACTTCTCATCTTCATGACTTACTTATTTTATAATGGAAGTTTGTACCTCTTAATCCCCTTCACCTATTTCGTCCATCAACCCATCCCCCTCCCCTGTGGCCACCACCAGTTCTCTGTATTTGAGTCTGTTTCTGTTTGTTCAGTTGCTTTTTAGATTCCGCATACAAGTAAAATCATATGGTATTTATCTTATCCCTGTTTTATTTGCTTAGTGTGAGACCCTCTAGGTCCATCCATGCTGTCACAGGTGGTAAGATCGCATTCTTTTTAATGGCTGGATAATATTCTGTTTATATACACCACATCTTTTTTTATCCATTCATCTATCCATAGAAACAGCTTAGGTTGTTTCCGTATCTGGGCTATTGTAAATAATGCTTCAGTGAACGTAGGGTGTGCGGAGATCTTTTCGAATTAGTGTTTTTGTTTTCTTTGGGTTAATACCTAGTAGTGGAATTACTGGGTTCTATGGTGGTTCTATTTTTAAATTTTTAAGGAACCACCATAGTGGCTGCACCAGTTTGCATTCCCGCCAGCTGTGGGTTCTTTTTTCTCCACATCCTCACCAACACCTGCTGTGTCTTGTGTTGTTGATTTTAGCCATTTTGACAGGTGTGAGGTGATACTTTATTGTGGTTTTCATTTGCATTTCCCTGATGGGTAGTGATGTTGAGCATCTTTTCATGGGTCTGTTGGCCGTGTGGATGTCTTTTTTGGAGAAATGTCCATTCGTGTCTTCTGCCCATTTTTTAGTTGGATTTTTTTTTCATAAAGTTTTATGAATGCTTTATATATTTGGATATTAACCCCTTATTGGATTCATCATTTGTGAATACCTTCTCCCATATTGTAGGTTGTTGCCTCTTCATTTTGTTGATGGTTTCCTTCTTATGCAAAAGCTTTATATTTTGATGTAGTCCCATTTATTTTTGCTTTTGTTGTCCTTGCTTGAAGAGGCAGATCCAAAAAATAATCACTGAGACCAGTGTTAAAGAACTTACTGCTTATGTTTTTTCCCAGGAATTTTAGGTTTCAGGTCTCACATTTAGGTCTTTAATTCATGTTGAGTTTATTTTTGTGGGTGGTGTAAGAAAGTGGTCCAATTTCATTCTTTAGCATATAGTGGGCCAGTTTTATTAAAGAGACTATCTTTTCCCCATTGTATATTCCTGCCTCCTTTGTCATAGATTAGCTATATGTGCATTTATTTTTGTGATCTCTGTTCTGTTCTGTTTGATCTATGTGTCTGTTTTTGTGCCATACCATACCGTTTTGATTACATAGCTTTGCAGTATAGCTTGAAATCTGGAGTATAGTACCTCCAGCTTTGTTCTTTTTTTTTTTTTTTTTTAAGATTTTATTTTGTGAGAGAGGCAGAGAGGGAGCGAGCATGAGTGGGAGAGGGGCAGAGAGAAAGGGAGAAGCAGACTCCTTGCTGAGCAGGGATGCCCCCCTGCCCCCAACTTGGGGCTTGATCCCAGGACCCTGAGATCCTGACCTGAGCATGACCAGGCAGATGCTCAACCGACTGAGCCACCCAGGCGCCTCCAGCTTTGTTCTTTATCAAGATTGCTTTGGTTATTTGGGGTCTTTTGTGTTTCCATATAAATTTTAGGATTATTCTGGTTCTTTGAAAAATGTCATTGGTATTTTGATAGGGATTGCATTGAATCCGTAGATTGCTTTGGGTAATATGGACATTTTAGTAGTATATCTTTCTATTTATTTGTGTCATCTTTAATTTTTTTTCATCCATGTCTTAGTTTTCAGAGTGTAGGTCATTTTCACCTCTTTGGTTATAAATTTATTTTTAGGTATTCTTTTTGATGTAATTATAGATGTGATTGTTTTCTTAATTTCTGCTACTTTGATACTAGTGTTTAGAAACATGATGGATTACTGTATATTTTGTATCCTGAAACCTTACTGAAATCATTTATTCTCATACTTTCCTGGTGGCTTCTTTTTTTTTTTTAATTTTTTTTTTAGATTTTATTATTTATTTGAGAGAGGGATAGAGCACAAGCAGGGGGAGCAGCAGAGAGAGAGGGAGAAGCAGGCTCCCCGCTGAGCAGGGAGCCCGATGCGGGGCTCGATCCCAGGACCCTGGGATCATGACCTGAGGCGAAGGCAGACGCTTAACCGACTGAGCCACCCAGGCACCCCTTTCCTGGTGGCTTCTTAGCGGGTTTTCTCTATATAGTATTCTGTCATCTGCAAATAGTGACAATTTTATTTCTTCCTTACCAATTTGGATACCTTTTATTTCTTTTTCTTATTGCTGGGGCTAGGACTTCAGTATTACATTGAATAAGTGGCAAGGGCTGATACCCTTATCTTGTTCCTGATCTAAAGAGGGAAAACTTTCAGCTTCTGACCATTGAGTATGATGTTAGCTGTGGGTTTTTCATATATGGCCTTTATTATAAAAGTTGAGGCATCTTCCCTCTAAACCCATTTTGTTGAGAGCTTCTTTATCAAGAATAGATGTTGAATTTTGTCAAATGCTTTCTCTGCTTCTGTTGAGATGATTGTATGATTTTTATCTTTCATTTTGTTAACCTGGTATTATCTGGTTGATACATTTGCAGATATTGACAGTCCTTGGAGCCCTGAAATAAATCCCACTAGATTGTGGTGTGGTGGATGATCCTTTTAATGTGTTGTTGATTCGGTTTGCTAATACTTTGTTGAGGATTTTTACGTCTGTGTTCATCAGGAATATTAGTCTGTAATTTTCTTTTTTGTAGCGTCTTTGTCTGGTTTAGGTATCATGATAATGCTGGCCTCACAGAATTTGGAAGCTTTCCTAGCTCTTCTATTTTTTGTAATAGGTTCAGAAGGATAGGTATTAACTCTTAAAAAAAAAATGTTTGGTAGAATTCATCTGTGAAGTCATCTGGTCCTGGATCTTTGCTTGTTGGGAATTTTTGATTACAGATTCAGTTCAGTTACTAGTAATCAGTCTGTTAAATTTTTCTATTTCTTCCTGATTCAGTTTTGGGAGGTTATATGTTTCTAAGAATTTATCCATTTCTTCTAGGTTGTCCAGTATGTTGACATGTAAGTTTTTGTAGTAGTTTCTCATAATCCTTTGTATTTCTGTGGTATTGGTTGTAACTTCTCTTTTCATTTCTGATTTTATATGTAAGTGTCCTCTTTTTTTGATGAGTGTTGTTGAAGGTTTATCAATTTTGTTGTCTTTTCAGAAAACCAGCTCTTCGTTTCTTTTATCTTTTCTATTTTTTAAAGTCTCCATTTCACTTACTTCCACACTGATCTTTATTATCTCCTTCCTTCTATTTACTTTGGGCTTTCTTCTTCCTTTTCTAGTTCCTTTATCTGAAAGGTTAGATTGAGATTTTTCTTGTTTCTTGAGGTCATCAGTATCACTCTTAACTTCCCTTTTGCTTTTGCTGTGTCCTGTAGTCTTTGAACTGTTGTGTTTTCATTGCTCCATGTCTTTTTTTGGAGTCCTCTTTGATTTTTCTTTTTATTGACCTTGCTTAGTAGCATGTTTTAGCCTCCACGTGTTTGTGTTTTTTCCAGTTTTCTTCTTGTAGTTGATTGCTAGTTACATACTCTGGTGGTTAGAAAAGATGCTTGAAATGATTTCAATCTTAAATTTATTGTGGCCTAATGTGATTTATCCTGGAGACTGTTCCATGTGCATTTGAGAAGAGTGTGTATTCTGTTGTTTTTGGATGGATTTAAGTCCATCTGGTCTAATGTGTCTTTCAAGGCCAATGTTTCCTTACTAATTTTATGTCTGGATCTATCTTTTGGTGTAAGTGGGGTATTAAAGATCCCTGTTACTCTGTTACTGTCAGTTTCTCCCTTTGGGTCTGTTAATATTTGCTTTATGTATTTAGGTATTATGTATTTAGGTTTATGTATTTATTTATGCTCCTGTGTTGGCTGCATAAATGTTTCCAGGTGTTTTCTTCTTGTTGGATTGATCCTTTATCATTGTGTAACGCCCTCCTTTGTCTCTTATTACTGCTTTTGTTTTACAGTGTATTTCTCCTGATACAAGTATTGCTACCGCAGCTTTTATTCTGTTCTGTTTGCGTGGAATATCTTTTTCCATTCCTCCGCTTTTAGTCCGTGTGTCTTTAGGTTGGGAGTAAGTTTGTCGTAGGGAACATGTATGTAGGTCCTTTTTTTTTTTAATCCACTCAACCACCCTATCTGTTTTGATTGGAGCATTTAGTCTGTTTACAGTTAAAGTAATTATCGGTTGGTGTGTATTTATTGCCATTTAAAAAATTGTTTTCTTGTTGTTTTGCAGTTCTTATTCCTTTCTTCTATTGCTCTCTTCCCTTGTGATTTACTTTCTTTAGTGTTATCATTGGATTCCTTTCTGTTTGTGTCTGTTACAGATTTTTGATTTGTGGTTACCATGAGGTTCCTATATGATTGCATGTATATAGCTCTCTGTTTCAGGTAGGTGGTCATTTAAGTTTGAATGCATTCTAAAAGCAAGTGCATTTTTATTCACTTTATCACCCTCACGCACACACGTTTTTATGTTTTTGACATCTGTTTTATACCTTTTTATTTAATGAGTCCCTTAACTAATTATAGTAGATTTTGTCGACTTCGTTCTTTTAACCCTCATACTAGCTTTATCCGTGGTTGGTCCACTTCCTTTTCTATGTTTTCCCTTGCTGGCAAGATTTTTTCTTTCATGTGTTTTCTTACTTCTAGTTTTGGTCTTTTCTTTTCCACTTTAATGCTTCTTGTAACTGGTTTAGTGGTGATGAGCTCCTTTAGCTTTTGTTTTGTCTGGGACACTCTTTTATCTCTCCTTCAATTCAGAATGATAGCCTTGCTGGGTATTTATTGATTCGTTTCAGCACTTTGAATATATTGTGCCGCTCCTGGCCTGCAGACCTTTTGCTTAGAATCCACCTGATTCTGGAAATGTGCAAATACTAGAATAAAACAGAACAAGCATCCCATACTGTTCAGTAACTGAACACAGCTACTCTTGTTTGGCAGAGGATTCATTAACTGGATTGGATCATCTTTGTAACAACATCTAATTTTTAGGGTTCAGGATTCAATAACTGAACACATCTCTTTGGCAGAGGATTCACTGTAACATTACCACCAGAGGCCTAGCCTTCCCCCCTTTCGTAACTGGCATCTTGCTGTGATGTGGATGGAAGTGCATTAAACCTGTATAGCGATTTGGGAAGAACTGACACCTTTCGTGTTCCAGGTCTTCGTGCGGCAGGTGACATCTGCCCCGGTTGAGCCTCCTCTGTGGCGGCTCCACAGAGGGCTGGCCTCGGAAGGTCACGGGGCGCCCTGCTGAGGCCCCACGGCCGCTCCCCTGCTTGCTTTGGGAGGAATGGGAGAGAGCCAGCCTTCTCCCTCTTCCCCCCCCCCCCCCCGCCAGGGGTTTCTGTCCTTGGCATGGGGACCCAGGGACTTGCCGGCATGCTTTGTGCAGACATGAGCACCAGCCAGAGCATTTATCTTAAAAGGCCAGAGCCTTTCCGGCATTTAGGAGAGATCGTGTCAATGACCAGGGCCTTAGTTGGTCCTAAGCAGAGTACCAGGCAAATAAAACATGTTCTCCATTTCCTTCCATATACCGTAATTGATGTTATTTGTTAGGACTCTAGTATTGTTAGTGTGAATAGGGTTGTGATGTTAGAAGACCTAACAAGACCTTAGGGGAAAAATAGATGATCACATTTTTGCACTGTCTTCCTCACAGTGGTGGTCAGAAAAACACACTTCCAGGCAGGAGTTTTGCACTTTCCTAAAATTTGTACCACGTGGTCTGTGGTCAACTCTCCTAGGGTTTTTTTGGTCCCCCTCCTCCTTAGTGACACTTCTCCAGTCTGTGTTTCTACTCCAGAAACTGAGAATGAAATGTGCTGAAATTATGAAAACTTGTCCGTGATCACTGTCCTACTGCATCCTGCACTTGGTTCAGTTGCCGAAGAAAGAGTAGCTGTGTTCAGTTATTGAACAGTATGGGATGCTTGTTCTGTTTTATTCTAGTATTTGAATATTTCACATTGGTCTTTCTATGGAACTCATGTACGTTGGAAAAGTGTTCTCATTTCTGAAATTGCCAAACTGTTTCCCATGTTGCTCCTCCCAGTTGCCGCTGCAGTTCGGTGGTGGCGGACTTTACACTGCTGTTGATAGAACATGGTCATTTTGATGGTGAAAATAAAATTGATTTAGGGGCGCCTGGGTGGCTCAGTCGGTTAGGCGTCTACCTTCGGCTCAGGTCATGATCCTGGGGTCCTGGGATCGACCTCATGTCTGACTCTCTGCTCGGCGCGGAGCCTGCTTCTCCCTCTCCCTCTCCCGCTCCCCCTGCTTGTGCACTCTCGCTCTCTGACAAATAAAATCTTAAAATAAAATAAAATTGATTTATATAATTAATAACATCCCAATGTTATTTTATAGTTGAGGTTATATAGTTTTCATCTAAACCAGAGTGCAGAGATCTGTACAGAAATGATATAAAACCACCTTAAAAATTAGATGTTGTTACAAAGGTGAGGAAAGAGATTTACCAAAAAAACCCCCACAAAAACCCAGCTGATAATCCTGTGGGGATTCCCTTATATGTAACTAGTTGTTTTTCTCTTGCTGCTTTTAAGATTCACTTTATCTTTAATTTTTGACAGTTTAATTATAATATGTCTTGGTATGGATCTCTTTGGGTTAAATTTGTTTGGGGCTTTTTTTGGTTCCTGGACCTGATGTCTGTTTTCTTCCCCGTGTTAAGGAAGTTTTCAGCTATTTCTTTTTTGTTTTGTTTTAAAATAAAAATTATTTTTAAAAAGCTCTATTCCTTTTTTTTTTTTTTTTAATTTCAGGGGTAAAATTTAGTGATTCATCAGGTGCATATAACACCCAGTGCTCATCACAAGTGCCCTCCTTAATGCCCGTCACCCAATTACCCCATCCCCCCACCCACCTCCCCTCCAGCAACCCTGTTTGTTTCCTAGAGTTTGGTGTCTCTTATGGTTTGTCTCCCTCTTCTCGTCGTATTTTATTTTTCCTTTCCCCTATGTTCATCTGTTTTGTTTCTTAAATTCCACATATGAGTGAAATCATATGGTATTTGTCTTTCTCTGACTGACTTCGCTTAGCATAATACCCTCTAGTTCCATCCATACCATTGCAGATGGCAAGATTTAATTCTTTTGATGGCTGAGTAGTATTTCGCTGTATATATATATATATATATATATACATATATATATATATACATACCACATCTTCTTTGTCCATTCATCTGTCAGTGGACATCTGGGCTCTTTCCATAGTTTGGCTATTGCAGTCGTCATAATTATTTCTTCATACAAGTTTTCTTATTATGCTTTGTTGCCCCAGAGGTCTCTTAAATAACTATCCTCATCCAAAAAATTTTTTTCTTTTGATGTTGATTTTGGGTGATTTCTACCCTTTCAGATGGCTGATCTCTTCTTCTGTATCATCTAATCTGTTTATTCCCTATAGTGTATTTTTTGTTTATTGTATTCTTCTGCTCTGCTTGGTACTTTCTTATTGTAGAGAGATTTTCTCTCTCTTTGTTGAAGACTTAACGTTCATCCATTCTTCTCCCAAGTTTGGTGAGCATCTTTATGACCATTACTTTGAACTGTTTATGGGGTAGATTGCTCATCTTTGTTTTATTTAATTGTTTTTCTGAGGATCTGTCTTGTTCTTTCATTTAGAATGTGTTCTTCTGTCTCCTTATTTTGACTGTCTTTATTTCTGTTAGGGAGTTCACCTTCGTCTCCTGGTCTTGACGGAGTGGCCTTATGTAGGAGATGTCCTGTGGGGCTCAGAGGTGCAGTCCTCCGTAATCCCCTTTGTGGCCTGCAGGGACCCTCTTTGTGGCGGGGCCGTGACTGCTGTGGGTGGGAGTGGCCTCTGGCCCAGCTGAGACCTAATACTTGTTTTGAAAAAATTTGAGGCTCTGTTGAATAGCAAACATGGTATGTAAATTTTAAGTGTTACAAAGTTGTTCAGAAAGGAGGATAGGATCTTGGGATTTATATTCATTGGATATTACTAAAGAGACTTAAATATTAAATGATCCCTTTCCTTCTTGTAATAGGCTCATCTGTCACTGGAATTGCAAAGGGATAGCCACATGAAACAGCTGCTCCTCATCCAGGAGAGGTGGAAAAGGGCCAAGCGGGAGGAGAGACTGAAAGCCCAGCAGAGCACAGACAGGGAGGCGGCCGCCCAGCTGCAGGCATCTCCCAGGCCCTCTTCTGAGGACGCCGAGGGCCAGAGTCCCCTTCTCTCCGAGAAATACGGCCCTTCCGTGGAGAAGCGTCTGCCTGAAATTCAGGGGGTCTTTGACAGGGACCCAGACACACTCCTGTTTTTACTTGAGCAGAAGCGTGAGCCGGCAGAGCCGCGCGTCGGAAGCAGAGCCCCCAAAGATGATAAGACAGTCATAGAGGAGCAGGCGACCAAGATCGCCGATTTGAAGAGGCACGTGGAGTTCCTCGTGGCTGAGAATGAAAGATTAAGGAAGGAAAATAAACAGCTGAAGGCCGAGAAGGCCAGACTTCTAAAGGGCGCAGTAGAGAAGGAGCTGGGTGTGGATGCTGACTTCGTAGAAAAGTCGGAGCTGTGGAGCTTGCCGCCGCCTCCCGAGACCGCCGAGGCCTCGTCCGGCTGGCAGAGCCTGGCCGCGAGCGCGGGGAGAGCCAAGGACATCCCCATACCCAGTCTCCCGCCCCTGGATTTCCCGTCCCCGGAGCTTCCCCTTATGGAGCTCTCGGAGGATCTTCTGAAAGGGTTTATGAATAACTGAAACGGAAGGCCATACAAGAGCTGAGAAGACAAGACAAAATAATAGAGTAATACAGTTCATCCAGAAAAAAAAAAGGGAAAACCACATGGGGGGCGATAGCAGAGACGGGCCGGGGGTGGGGGGGGCCCGCGGGGCCGGGAAACGCTCACTGTGACGCGTCCCGTGTGCGGCGGAGCCCGGGCGCTGAGGACTCCAGGCGGGCCAGACACCAGGCTCCCGGGGGCTCCCTCTCTCCTGATACAAACCAAATGGCTACCTGGAATAACTTTTTCAAGCAACAGTTATTTTTCTTATCTTCAGGGTTAAAATGTATAAAAGTCTGTTATGTATAATTAATCTATAATGCCATAAATGATAATGCAAAACCTAAATAATATGGCGGCCTGAGGGGCCACCTTGTATTTGAAACATGCTTTCTATCATGCATTGACTCTATGCATTTTGTTATGCACATTTCGTTTGTTGAGTAAGGTGTGTAAGACACACCTTTCTAGCTGAAACTCTGTGCGCCACACTTTGCACTACTCATGACATAATGAGAACCTCAAGACTATCAGGAGAAATATTTAAATTTCCATTTTATGAAGAAAGGAACCAAATTGTTATGTTTTTTTTTTTTAAATTACCAGTTTACATAATTAATCAGGGTGCATTTTAAGTTCTGTTTTGTTTATTGTTTAAATGTATCATTTGAAAGTACTAAGGAAATATCCTTTACTGATGCATGAGTGGAAGTGATGGTAGTTGGCAGTGTTTGATTGTAAGAAGTCAATAAAGTAATTGTGTTTTATACCTTTGTTGAATGTGGTTGGCAGTTGACAAGCAGGTTTTGGGTGGCTCCTCTGTTGTCAGTCCTGAATATGCCCTTGAAGAGATTCAGCCAGGTGATTCCTTGCGTTTGTTAAAGACCTGTGTCCGTTTCCCCTGCGACGGGGGTTGAAGGACAATGAGGGAGCCCCTGAGGTTTCAGTGTGCCCCCTTTTGCCCAGCCGCACGGACAGTGCGCAGGCAGGGGGCGGCTGTACCCGGGGCCGCAGCCCCCGCGCCCCCCGCGCCCCCTGCTCCGCCGAGTCCCGGATGTTCCATCCAGGAGCCGGAAGGGAGGGAGGAAGAGGAGGACAACGTGAGCGCAATGCGTGGCTACAGGCCACTGGGTGTGTTTAAAGCCTAGACTTTGTTCACTGTGTGGAACTGTGGGAGGGCCAGACAGACGGACGGACCCCACACTGCCTCCGAGACTGACCTCAGGGACAGTGGGGCCGAGGGGTAGGACTGCGCTCACACGTTTGGCGACGAAACTGGCAGAAGGAGGATGAGATGGAAGTGAGCTTGCGGAGGCCACGTTTTTTCATGTCTCATCCTGCTGCGGGTGAAACCAAAAATAAACTAGCTTCTTAAAAGACTTCAATTCTGTTAAAGTTATGTCAGTTTGTCCGTCTCAGTGTTGTAATATCCCAGATTCAGAATATTTTGCTTGCCTAACCTTCCTCACAAAACTTCCGATTTTAAAAGTTTGTGCCCCTGGGGCGCCTCGGTGGCGCAGTCGGTTAAGCCTCTGACCCTTGATCTCAGCTCAGGTCATGATCTCAGGGTCGTGAGTTCAAGCCCCACGTCGGGTTCCAGGCTGGGCCTGGAGCCTGCTTTAAAAAAAGTATAAAAGTTTGTGCCCCAAAGAAACTCACGCAGCTCACCATTTCTCTCCCGGAACTGAGCTTTGCTGTATTTTGACCTGAACCTTTTCTAAGTCAATCCCTTCTCCCTCGGCCAGCGTGCCCTGGCCGCCCGCCCTCCGCTCACTGTTGGCACTTGGACCTGTTCGGCAGGACCCCCTTCTGAGCGTCTCCAGAGCAAGTGCGCGTTTCGCGGACTTCGGCTCTACTGTTGTTCTGAAGCTCTCGCACTAGTTCGTATCTGGTTTATCTGGTTGAGTTTTGTGCTTGAATCTGTTATAGAACGCATGTGCCTCTTGACCAGCATGACTGGCAGCTTTGCAGCAGTCTCGCGGTGTCTTCCCTAGAGTAGATAATGAAATAAAAAACCCTTGTTTTATTTAATTGAAAGACCCAGCCTCTCGGCACATGGCCCCGCTGCCAGCCGGGCTTCCCCGTGTTCCTGGGTCTTCGTTTAGCTTGAGGTGCGGAGTGGGATTTAGGAATAGCCTGTTTCCACGGAATGACAACGCGTTCTGCTTGTATGGGATTCTTAGCGGGCTCTTGTCCTAACTTAACTTGGTGGTGGCCTCTCGCTGTCGACCACAGATAACCAGCTGCATGTTAGAAAGGCCGGGAAGTTTCTGTCAGCTTTTCACAGAAGGACAACAGACATTTCGTTCAGAAACTTAAGTGGTATGTAGGAAGTCTCAGCTATCCCGCCATGGTGACCGCAGGTCGCGCCTCCTGCCTGGAAACCATGCTTAAGAGGAAACAAGATATTTTCAAGATCGTTCCTTCAGAGCCATTGTCTGTCCCTCATGTTTTATCAAGGTTATTGAGATAATAAAAATACTTTGTCTCTAAATCAATTCAAAATATTAAATCCATTATGTTCTGCTTTTAACACTTTGTAGGTACTGCTTCTTTTAATATATTTTGTGTGCCATAATTTTTAAAGCCGACTTGATAATGAAACAAACTGAGGCTCAGAAGGTTCTGACTTAGGTGAAGTTTTCTCCCAGCGTTGGAGCAGAGCCAGGAGGGAAGCGGCCCAGCAGTCCCGTGCTGTCTTTCCAGGGCCATGCGAGGCCGAGTTGGCCAGTTTCCCTACTTGGGCTCAGTGACCTGGTCATTCACATTTCTCTGCAGGCACACACGGTATCCCTGGGCCTCAGCTACTCTGCTTCCCGAGGGTTGTTTGAAGCCGAAAGTTGTCTCTACCCTCAATTGTAGAAAGCCTCATCTCCATTTTCGGTGGTATCCCTTTTCATTTGTGGGGAGTCGTGATTAAAGTTTTGTTGTTTTAGAAGATGAAGGTGAATACTAGCTTGGGGCAGTCAGCCTTAGGATGCTTATAATACTTGAAGAGCCAAGGGCTTAAAAACTCTAATAATAGCAGCTATTACTGGGTCATTTTAGACCAGTAGGCTATAGATGTGAAGACTAAAAGTGATCACTGTTATATTTTGTCGTAGTCCCAGTGTAGCCTAATTGGAGACCTCTGCAGGGGCAAGTGGCATGGTTTAGAAAAGGAGAGTGTCTTCAAGATTTGTCTACTTTGTCCCAGTTGGAACAGTAGCCTTTAAGCGTCACCGCTGAACAAGTAAGCAGTGCCATCTAGTGGGCGGTGAGAAACTCTTCTGGTTCATGTTGGTCAAAGGGAGTGTGGGCAGCAGAGGTAAAAAACCCTCAGTTGGTCACAAGTAAATGCCTCATATTTAAATACTCCTCTAGTATTTAGTAAATATTCTCATATTCAAGAGTCATTTGTAGATATGTATAGACAGAAAGAAAAAAAATCCTCAAATCTGTGTAATCTGAACACAGGCACCAGATATTTAACACAGGCCATCTTTCCTTCTGCCCCTAAAACTATAAAGTAGCTAGTGTAGCCTTCACGGGAGAAGTAAGGGCGATCAGAGGATGGGGAAATGGCTTTCTTGATAGAGAACAGCATGAACAAAAGTATGGAGTCAGAAATGGGAAAGAGGAACTGTAAGTTTGGTCAGAATCCTATCATGGCAAGACACATGAGGAAATTTGGTGGAGGCTCATGCGGATTGTCCTTTCATTTCCTAAAAGTGAGGGGGTCAGGATCAGGTCCTGGTCTTGAGGAGTGCCCCCAAACCCTTTAGTTTTAGGGTTAAAACTAAACTACGGAGGCAGCAAGCAATTGAGCGGGATATGGGTCATAGGACCCCTTTTCATTTTTAGGTAGTTTTCATTTATTTAAATACCCAACACTTTGGTTTTTGTTTTGTTTTGTTTTTTAAGATTTTATTTTGTCAGAGAGAGAGGGAACACAAGCAGGGAGAGTGGGAGAGGGAGAAGCAGGCTTCCTGCTGAGCAGGGAGCCCGATGGGGAGCTCAATCCCAGGATCCTTGGATCATGACCTGAGCCGAAGGCAGATGCTTAACGACTGAGCCACCCAGGCGCCCCTAAATACCTAACACTTTGGGTAATGTTAAGTTCTAGAAAGACCTTTGTTCCATACTTTAAAGTTGATTGAGATTTCTGGGGAAGATGGTAGGGTAGGAGGACCCTAAGCACACCTTGTCCGGCAGGTACAGCTAGGTAACACAGCAGTGTAAATAACCCAGAAAATGACCCAAAGTCTAGCAGAACAGACTTCACAGCTAAAGGCGGAGAAGAGGGTAGGAAGGGTGGCGATGTGGTCGAGAGCTAAAGGGACCTGTGGGACTGTCCATGGGAGGGAGGGAACTGTGGGTGCCAAAGAGGAGAGAAACAGACCCTCAGAACAAGCACCCCAGGCGCTGGAACCCGCACGGGGAAGACAAATTCCCAAAATGTTTGGCTTTGAAAACCAGAGGGCATAATTTCGTGAGTTCTTACAATCTGCAGGGCTTAAATCCGTAACTTTGACAATCAGTGGGCTCAGCTCTGGGAGAGCCAGGAGGGGAGAGGAAACAGAGTCCCCACCCTTAGCACTACAAGCAACCCTGCAGAGACACAGCACAGAAGCAGCAATTTGAAAACCTCTGGGGCACATGGGAGGCAGATTTGTTTACTAATCTGAGAGTGCATGATGGAGGCGCAGGGATCATTGAGACTCCTCTGGAAACCAAGGAGCTGGTGGGCGCCATCCCCTCCCCCCGCCCCCCTCGCCTCCAGCCCAGACACCTGCAGGAACCAGCGCTGTGCCAACACTCACTACCTAATTGCTAACAGTACGCCCCGCCCCCATACGCCCCTTGGGACATGCCCCCTCCAGCCAGGCCTCCACTCCAGGTCCCCTCCCAAAGCACACCTGTGCAAAGCTGGCTAACACCGTTCACCCGGCCCCTGCATTCTCCTGCGGACCTTACCCCTCCAATATGCCCTCGGCCAGAGCCTATTCATAGAGGAGCCACAAGCCTGGCATGGGGCAAGCAGTCCCAACAGGGACTAGGACCCCTCCAAAGTGACTCCTGCCCTGGGCAGAGGGTAAAATAACCACACACACTAGTCGGGCTGGGGGCAAACCCCTGGTCTGACTGCAGGCCCCGCCCACCAATGAAAGTTTTTCAGGGGACAACACAGGAAAAGCAGCCCGCAGTTTGGTGCTACTGCATCTCTGGCAAATGCCTGGTCTGACTCAACTCAATACTATCAGATAAAATAGACTTTAGGGGCACCTGGGTGGCTCAGTTGGTTAAGTATCTGCCTTCGGCTCGGGTTGTGATCCCGGGGTCCTGGGATAGAGCCCCGCATCGGGCTCCCTGCTCAGTGGGGAGCCTGCTTGTCCCTCTCCCTCTGCCCCTTCCCCCCTGCTTGTACTCTCTCTCTGAAATAAATACAATCTTAAAAATATATATTTATAAAATAGACTTTAAAACAAAAACTATAGCAATCATAAATGTAACAACCCAACAAGATGATATAACAATTATAAATATTTATGCACCCAACATGGGGGGGGCAGCCAAATACACAAAGCAGCTAATAATAAACATAAAGGAAGTAATTGACAGTAATACAATAATAGTAGGGAACTTTAACACCCCACTTACATCAATGAACAGATCATTCAAACAAAATCAAGAAGGAAAGAGTGGCTTTGAATGACACATTGGACCAGATGGATCCAACAGATATATTCAGAACATCCTAAAACAGCAGAATACACATTCTTTTCAAGTGCACATGGAACATTCTCCAGAATCAATCACATATTAGACCAAAAAACAAGTCTCAACAAATTCAAAAAGACTGAAGTCATACCATGCATCTTTTCCAACCACAACATTGTAAAACTAGAAATCAACCACCAGAAAAAATCCAGAAAGAACACAAATACATGGAGGTTAAATAACATGCTACTAAGAAATGAATGGGTCAACCAAGAAATCAAAGAGGAAATTAAAAAATACATGGAGACAAGTGAAAATGAAAACACAATGGTTCAAAATCTTTGGGATGCAGCAAAAGTAGTTCTAAGAGGGAAGTATATAGCAAAACAAGCCTACCTCAAGAATCAAGAAAAATCTCAAATAAAACAATCTAACCTTGCACCTAAAGGAGCTAGAAAAAGAACAAACAAAACCCAAAACCAGAAGATGGAAGGAAATGAGATGAGAGGAGAAATAAAAGAAATTCAAACTAAAAAAAACCCAAAAAACAAAAAACAATAGTACAGATAATAAAATCAGGAACGGTTGTTTCAAAAGATCAACAAAATTGATAAACCTTTAGCCAGACTCATTAAAAAAAAAAAAGACCCAAAATCAGAAACGAAAGAGGAGAAATAACTAACACTATAGAAATGCAAAGGATTATATATGAAGGACTACTACAAAAACTTATATGCCAACAAATTGGACAACCTAGAAGAAATGGATAAATTCCTAGAAATATATAACCCCCCAAAATTGAATCAGGAAGAAATAAAAAATTTGAACAGACCGATTACTGGCAATGAAATGGAATCAGATGGCTTTACAGGTGCCATCTACCAAACGTTTGATGAAAAGTGAGTACCTATTCTTCTCAAACTGTTCCAAGAAAAATAGAAGAGGAAAGGAAGCTTCCAAATTTATCCTATAAGGCCGGCATTACTCTGATACCAAAACCAGATAAAGACACTACAAAAAAGAACTACGGGCCAATATACTTCATGAACACAGATGCAAAATTCCTCAACAAAATATTAGCAAACCAAACCCAACAAAGCATTTTAAAAAAAGTCATTCACCAGGGCGCCTGGGTGGCTGTTGGTTGAGAGTTGGCCTCTTGGTTTCGGCTCAGGTCATGATCTCATGGGTCATGAAATCCAGCCCTGCATAGGGCTCTTGCTCAACAGGAAGTCTATTTGAAGATTCTCTCCCTCTGCCCCTCCCCCCATGCATGCACACACTCTCTCTCTCAAACAAATAAATCTTTAAAAAAAAGTCATTCACCATGACCAAGTGGAATTTATTTCTGGGATGTAGGTGGGTTCAATATTCACAAATCAGTGTGACCCAGCACATCAACAAGAGAAAAGATAAAAACCACATGATCATTTCAATAGATGTAGAAAAAGCATTTGATAAAGTACAATATCCATTCATGATTAAAAAAAAAAAAAAAACCCTCAACAAAGTAGGTTTAGAGGGAATATTCCTCAACATAAAAAAGGCCATTTATGAAAAACCCACAGCTAACATCATACTTAATAGTGAAAAATGGAGAGCTTGTCCCCTAAGGTCAGTAAGAAGACAAGCCTGTTCACTCTCACCACTTTTATTCAGCCTAGTACTAGAAGTCCTAGCCATAGCAATCAGACAAGAAAAAGGAATAAAAGGCATCTAAATTGGTAAGAAGTAACACTTTCACTAGTTACAGATGACATGATATATAGAGAAAATCCTAGAGACTCCTCCAAAAAGCTACTAGAACTAATAAATCAATTCATAAGGTTACAAGATACAAAGTTGATATACAGAAATTTCTAAACACTAATAATGAAGTAGCAGAAAAAGAAGTTAAGAAAATAATCCCACTTATGATATTACCAAAAGTAATAAAATACCTAGGAACATGCTCAACCAAGAAGGTGAAAGACTTGTACTCTGAAAACTATAAAACCCTGATGAAAGAAACTGAAGATGACTCAAACAAAGGGAAAAATATTCCATGCTCATGGACTGGAAGAACAAATACTGTTAAAATGTCCATACCACCCAAAGCAATCTACAGATTTAATGCAATCCCTATTAAAATACTAACGGCATTTTCCACAGAACCAGAACAATCCTAAAATGTGCAGGGAACCACAAAAGACCCTGAATAGCCAAAGCAACCTAAACAAAGGAACAAAGCTGGAGATATCACAATCCAGATTTCAAGAAATACTACAAAGCTGTAGTTATCAGTATGGTATTGGCACAAAAAACAGATGCACAGATTAATGTAACAGAATAGAGGGGTGCCTGGGTGGCTCAGTCGTTAAGCGCCTGCCTTTGGCTCAGGTCATGATCCCAGGGTCCTGGGATCGAGTCCCACATTGGGCTTCCCTTGCTCTTCAGGGAGCCTGCTTCTCCCTCTCCCACTCCCCCTGCTTGTGTTCCCTCTCTTGCTGTGTCTCTGTCAAATAAATAAATAAAATCTTAAAAAAAAAAAAAAAAGTAACAGAATAGAGAACCCAGAAATAAACCCAGGATTATATGGTCAATTAATCTTCGACAAAGGCAAGAATATGCAATGAAAAATAGATAGTCTTCAACAAACGGTGTTGGGAAAACTGGACAGCTACATGCAAAAAAATGAAACTGGACCCCACTTTCTTACACCATACGCAAAAATAATCTCAAAATGGATTAAGGACCTAAATGTGACACCTGAAACCATAAAAATCTTAGAAGAGCGCACAGGCAGTAATTTCTGACATCAGCTGTAACAACATTTTTCTAGGTACGTCTCCTGAGGCAAGGGAAACAAAAGCAAAAATAAACTATTGTGACTACAACAAAATAAAAAGCTTCCGCATAGCAAAGGAAAAACCAACAAAACTAAAAGACAACCTACTGAATGGGAGAAGATATTTGCAAATGACATATTTGATAAAGGATTAGTATTCAAAATCTATAAAGAACTTACACAATTCAACACCAGAAAAACAAATAATCCAATTAAAAAATGGGCAAAAGACATGAACAGACGTGTCTCCAAAGAAGACATAAGATGGCCAACAGACACAGGAAAAGATGCTCAACATCACTTATCATCAGAAGAATGCAAATAAAAAACACAGTCAGGTATCACTTCACATCATACTGCAAAGAATGGCTAAAATCAAAAAACACAAGAAACAACAAGTGTTGGCAAAGATGTGGAGAAAAAGGAATCTTCTTGTACTGCTGGTAGGAATGCAAACTGGTGTAGTCACAGTGGAAAACAGTATGGACTTTCCTCAAAAAATTATAAATTGGACTACCCTTAAGATCCAGTAATTCCACTACTAGGTATTTACTCCCAAAGTACAAAAACATTACTTTGAAAAGATATATGCACCGGGTATGTTTATTGCAGCATTACTTATAATAGCCAAATTATGGAAGCAGCCTAAGTTGCATTTATAGATGAATGGATAAAGATGTGGTATAGATATACAATGGAATATTATTCAGCCATAAAAAGGAATTAAATCTTGCCATTTGCAACAACATGGATAGATCTATAAAGTATAATGCTAAGTAAAATAAGTCAGAGAAAGACAAATGCCATATGATTTCACTCGTGCGGAATTTAAGAAAACAAATGAACAAAGAAAAAAGAGACAAACTGAAAAACAGACTCTTAACTTAGAGAACTGATGGTTACCAGAGGGGAGGTGGGTGGGAGGATGAGTGCCGTAGGTGATGGGGATTAAGAGTACCCTTCTCATGATAAGCACTGAATATAGAATTGTTTAATCACTATAGTGTACACCTGAAGCTAATTGAATACTGTATGTTAACTATCATGGAATTAAAATTTTATAAAATTTTTTAAAATGTTGGTTGAATATAATACTTTAGGTATTTGTTGAATTTTTAAAATGTAGGCTCATTTATTGGAAGACTGCCAACAGAATGAATAGGCTCACAACTCAAGACAGAGATTTGGACTTATCTTGGGCTATTTTAATTTTTTTAAAAATTATTTTAAAACATTTCTTAAAATTAATCTCTACACCCAATGTGGGGCTCAAACTCATTACCCCAAGATTAAGAGTTACATGCTCTAACGACTGAGCCAGTCAGGCACCCCTATCTGTGGTTATTTGTAAATGCTATTTTTCATTGTCTTTCCATGGTGGCAAATCTATTTGTGGATTTATAAAGCTATTAGAAATATTTAGTTTAAAAGTTAGGATGGCATAGTAACAATTGAAAAAAAAAAAAAACCCAAACAGCATACCAATTTTTATATAATACATGATTGTGAAGTGGAAAAAACACATAGAAAAGATTTGTGGCAAGTAACCAGTAACAGTGGTCATCTCTAGCTGGGGAAACTGTAAGTACCCCCATTTACCCCCAATTCTTCATACTTGGTGGTACATATCTTGATAAATCCAGAAAAATAAAAAAGCAATTTTTAAGACTCCTGAGGTATTTTAACAATCAAAAATGGTTTGAGCTTCATTCAATTAATGGTCATCCTTATCTTTTATTTATATATTTGACAGAGAGAGAGCACAAGCGGGGAAAGTGGCAGAGGGAAAGGGAGAAGCAGGCCCCCGCTGAGCAGGGAGCCCGACGTGCGGCTCGATCCCAGGACTCTGGGATCATGACCTGAGCCGAAGGCAGATGCTTAACCGACTGACCCACCCAGGCGCCCCTCTAGCTCCCTTTTAAATAAACCCTTCTCCCTGTTCAGTTAACACCGAGCTCACTAACACGACAGAAAATGTTTTGAACACCAGGAAGATGAGGAGTAAAAGCTGGACTTGAAAAATTCAAGAAACTGCTAATGGTTGGAAAGACGTGAATGGAATACTTAGAACCAAATGTGAACTCCTAACTCAGCATACTTGAAAGCCGACTATGATAGATCAATATGTCCTATGTATTTCCTCAGAAGTTCCATTAACAAGGGATGAACACAATTTCCCATGATTACAATTTCTAGAGCTTATACATTTCTTTTAGAACACATAACCATTAGTTACTGGGCTCAATAGCTACTTTCATTTCTCCTCTGGGAGGGAATGTGAAATGATGCACCCAGTCATGGGATAAACAATTCAACAGATGTACCAAATTTTTAATTTACTAGAAATTGTTTCTGAAATCCTATGGCTTCATTGGCTCAAAGCTTTGAAGAATCTTTTGTTGTACAGTCAGTTCAGCGGTTAAGTATTGTTTTGAAAGTGCAAATTTGTCCCAACATAAATTTATAGGGAACAATTTGAGCATGATGTGCATTTTGTGTTTTTGCTTAAGGGACAATTTTGTCTGCAAGAAAAACTTAATGCAGAAAACTGCACCACCTGAACCTTCATGATGGTATTGAGCCCCACCCATCCATCCACATCTGGTGTTACCACTTTCCCTCTGATTTCATAGAACCCTATTTCAACCACTTCACAGTGTTTGTCACAAGCAGCAAGCTTTCTGATGTCACTTTGCTTTCATTAAAAGAATCAGGTTGATTACTCTGAGAGCCAAAGTACATATACTACTCAGTTCCTATAACTTTCATATAGTTTCAAGGTGTCACTACTGAGATTACTGTGTAACCAGGTACGTCATAACTTGAGTCTGAATCTTGGCCACTTGCTATACCCCAATCCATAGTGCACAGTATAGAGGTAGAACGGTAATTGAATCATTTCCTTTTTCTTCTTCCATGGCCAACATTCCTGATTCGGTCTGGCAGAATATCTCTGATAGGTTGGCATCTAGAGATAGAACATGCTAAATTTACATCTCTGTATCGATAGCACGTGTACACACACAGAACAGGCAAAGGTATGAGAGCACATTTTTCTTCTGAAGCTCACTAATCTTACACAGGTATCATTAAACTCATATTCCATCCACCAAAGGGAAGTAACAAGAAACTAGACATTTTATGGGTGTTAGAATCCCAGAATGTGTTGGCAGAAGAGAAATGGATTTGGACTCGTGTAATTCATTGGTCAGGAAAAGGAATTCAGATTCAGGTCCAAATTACGGTAAAATGGGAGGGACCTAAATATTCAGCACAGGTTTCCCTGTATAAAGTCTCCTTGAAGCTTTTCATATTATTCTACACATTTACTACTTACTCTATCGCTATCAGGAAGGAACAGACATGCTCAGATGGTTTCAAATATAGGAAGCATCTGAGCCAACCCAAAGGGTGGAGGGAACAAGGTAAATGGTCAGAGGAACTGCTCCAACAGGCAGCAAACACAACTCCCAGTCTTCCAAAAAGTCAAACGCCTTTTAATGATGTAAGCATTATAGTCCATTCTCTCCACCCTGTCTTACCAAGAATTAAGTCACTAGCATGGAATTAAGACCATGGATAGAATACTCTTATCAGATGAGTTTGCTCTGAAAGAAGCCACAGCTATTCTGTAGGGGTCGTAGGATGGTTAAAAAGGTGGCTCAAACAACAGCCAAAGAAGCCAAACCTTTTGGAAGAAAATCAGCATAAGACTCTGGGTTCTTGGCAGACTTAAGGGACCAGCAGGCAGTCCACTCCAGAATTAATATCTTGGGCTTGAAATTAATTTCACAACAAAATTAAATCACATAGGACTTTTGAAAGTGTTAAGCAAAAAGTACCATTTAAATGCAATGAAACATGTTTTGGGAAAAACAGTATTAAAAAGTAAAAAACTACGGGCGCCTGGGTGGCTCAGTCGTTAAGCATCTGCCTTCGGCTCAGGTCATGATCCCAGGGTCCTGGGATCGAGCCCCGTGCATCGGGCTCCCTGCTCCACGGGAGGCCTGCTTCTCCCTCTCCCACTCCCCGCTTGTGTTCCCTCTCTCGTGGTCTCTCTGTGTCAAATAAATAAATAAAAAATTAAAATAAATAAATAAATAAATAAATAAAAAGTCAAAACCTTACAAAAGAAGGTTCACATAATCATTTGAACTATTCCTCAGCCCAATTTTTCTAGCCAAGTAGTCATCATCCATCCCATTAACTCTTGTGCCATGTGGGGCATTAATGTGAAATGTTAACTGCTCACATTCCTGGCTGAATGCTGCCTGGAGTGGAAGGTGATATAATAAATAGCTCACATGGATATAGATATAAACAAGAGGATGAAAACTAAGCAACTTGCAAGGTCACAACTTGGGCTACTTTTTTCTTTTAAAGTATGTGCTTTCAGATGAAAATAAAAATATCCTGCAGGTGTCAGTGGAGGACTACGTATTTCCAGGAGCATTCATATAGTTAGGGCTCTGTGAACCTCAAAGCAACCAACTGGTAACCAACTTGAATCTGAATCTTGGCCACTTGCTATACCCCAATTCATTGTGCATAGTGTAGAGGTAGAATGGTAATTGAATCATTTCCTTTTTCTGGTAATAGTCAGCTATTAAAACCAAGACTTCAAATTAAAGCAAATTACCAAGTAGAGCTCATATTCAACTGAGGCTGGCTGACTTTAGCCTCTTCCCCACCACTGCTCCCCCTGCCTTCCTCCCACCCACAAAATTCTATTATCAACTATTTCTGCTATGAAAAACACTTACTTGAAGTTGATCATACACGCTCATAATCATGGCTTTTTAAAAATTCATTTATGGGTTCTTCTTTCAATGAAAATGTGCTCACAAACAACAAATGGGAGTTACCTGTATTCCCTTCTTTAGTTGGCCCACAGGACAAGTAAGCTGAAACACTTATGATGGCTCATAAAATCTACACCTGATCTTAGCCAAAAGGTCAAGAGGCGATGATGGCTCATAAAATCTACAGAAAAGCTGGAAACTTTTAAGAGTAAAACAAAGGAGAAATGTTCCAGAAGAGAATGCTGTATCATAAGTAAATGCTACTGGTCATCATGATGATGAATCCCCATTAGTATGTGTGTCATAAGAGGAAGAACGCTGGAACAAGCCATTTTCTGATAAAGTCCTTTTAATGGAAAATGTAAAACCCCTTTCAACTTTAATGTACAAAGCCATATGTAACACTTGCACTTTTAACAAATAAAAGCAAGCCAATGTTTTAAAAAAATACATCATTAAATGTATATATGTATATATTTACATAGCATATTAAGTTTAATATTTAGCTTTAAAAGTTCACATAAATTTTACCAAAATGAGACAATTTTAAATAAATTACACCTTTTGAAAATGTTTAATTGTACAGTCAATAGCTTCAACAAAATATTGAAGTGTCCGTATTTAGTATCTACTTTATATACTTCATATTTTACAAATTTTACAATTATTTGGCAGTAATTTTCTGATTATAACATGAATGCTGTGCGATTCAGCAATTTCCCAAATGCAGGCAATAGCTGGTGTTTGTGTCCTATTCTCACAGTAACTGTCTCAATGTAGTGAAAAATATCAGTTATTTTATTAAACTGTACAAGGTCACATTTACACTTGATCAACAATATAGCATAGAATTTTGTGGGTTTTTTTTTTTCAAAAATAAATACATCATTTTAAATCTGGCATTTTCACAAACATCATATACACTATAATACAAAAACAGCTATAAGCGCTGCTTTTTAAATTTAGCTTGTTTTCATAACTAACATTGAATCACAGGAGCTGTGACGTACGCTATACTGCTGCGGTATCAGTAACAAGTAATTACTACAAAAGAGAATTTCTTGGCACTGATGGTTTTATGAAGCTTAAGTCAATGTGCATACATATCATCGTTCTAGAGTAAGTAGTTCCAGTTCAATGGCCTCAAAACATCAAACTGGACCACACCTAATTTTCTTCCATATCCTCTACTTCATCTTCATGTATCTTCAAAGCTCTCACCATTTCCTTGACTGCATGATACAATATATTTTTAACCTGAAAGAGATGTTGGTATTTCTAATCACTTTAGCTGGAGATAAAGTAACAAATGAAAATTGCTATATTAAAAATTTTTTTTCTTAATGAAACAAAGCCAAATTCAAGAAAAACAGATGTCATAGTTAAAAAATGTTAAAATGCAAGTTAGGATAAGGGCCACTAAAAATCATACAATTAAATGCATATTGTTAACCTGTGCTTATTAATCAAATGTGACAAACTAGGTAGTGATTAACTAAGCTGTTCTGCAGGTATCCTATTTCTGAATATAAAAAACATGCAGAGCAGGAGCTCGTCAGAAAGTTCATCTCTTACCTGGAGTTTATCATCATAATTGATTTCCTCCTTCAAAAGTCTCAGTTCCTGTGTCAAATGAAATGACTGTACAAGATGTTCTGGAGACACAAAGTCTTCAGTTACCTGAATACAGCTGTGAAAATTCTGTACCTATCCCCAAAACAAAAACAGTAAAATCTCAACTTTAGGAGGCAGGAATACCAGAGAACTTATTTTCTCCAAAACATCAAATGCATTTCAAAGCAGACACCATACTTTTATGAGAGTTACATCACTGAAAAGCTTTCATGTGGAGGGACTTTATAAATGGAATATTTTTATTTATTTATTTATTTATTAAAAGACTTTATTTATTTGACAGAGAGAGACACAGCGAGAGAGGGAACACAAGCAGGGGGAGTGGGAGAGGGAGAAGCAGGCCTCCCGCGGAGCAGGGTGCCCGATGTGGGGCTCGATCCCAGGACTCCGGGATCATGACCTGAGCCGAAGGCAGATGCTTGAAGACTGAGCCACCCAGGCGCCCCATATAAATGGAATATTTTTAAATGATGAAAAGAACAGAACTTTTCCAGGAATCCTTCAGAGAGGCTGATAATCAGATCCTAAATTATCAATTTAGTCAAGGTGACTTTTTGGTGTTACTTAAAAAAAAAAAAAGCTAACTGGAAAGTATCTGCTTTACTATTCAGTGCAAACAATCTGATGTTTGTTGCTGCTCCTTTGGCTTTCAGCATTTGGGTCATTTCACTGTTAACTTTTTTTTTTAAGATTTATTTATTTATTTGAGAGAGAGAGAGAGAGAGGAGGGGAAGGGCAGAGGGACAAAGGGAGGAAGAGAATCTCAAGGAGATTCCCAGCTGAGCATGAAGCCCAACTCGGGGCTTGCTCCCTTGACCCTGAGATCATGACTTGAGCCGAAATCAAGAGTTGGATGCTTAAGCGACTGAGCCACCCAGGAGCCCCTCACTGTTAACTTTTACAACAGAAAGTAGATGAAAGCAAAAGAAATGAAATTTAGTTTGTGAGGACCGGGGATGAAAACTGTAGTTCCAGATAGATCTATTGCTCACAACAGTTTTAGAATTACCCTAGGATTTTATTTGTGCCTTTCTTTCAAATTAACCAACTAAAGTATACCTCCAGGCTCCAGTGGCATCAGTACAACTGTTTTCAATAGTTGTCCCTCCTCAACTAAATGGTTTTCACAAGAAACCAGTCAATAGTCTTATCTATTATTTGTACACCATGTACAAATTGACTCAGTACTTCCCTATTTCTTGGAATTGTTTTCTATTAACGCTTAGTATAATGACACAGAAGGACCAAGCTGATCCAATGTGCATTATATGACATTCTAGGTTGTCTTCTAGTGATATGAAAGGATATCATAAAATTCCTGGGAAAGGAGAAATAACTGAAAAGTAAGCATTTATGCTAATTCTAATTTTTAAAAAAGATTTTATTTATTTACTTGGGAGAAAGAGAGAGGGAGGCAGAAGCAGAGGGAGAGGGACAAGCAGACTCCACCCTAGCGCGGAGCCAGACACACGACCCTGTGAACAGGACCTGAGCTGAAATCAAGAGTTGGACACCCAAACAACTGAGCCACCCAGGTGCCCCTACACTAATCCTAATTTTAAAAAGATGAAAGTTTAATTTGGAGGCATGAGAAGAGGATAATAAGCGGGGAATAAAGAACGGTGAAAAAAATCTAACAACAGAGTGACGGATTCCAAAGGCACTGAAATTCCTCCTCTGGGCATAATGTCTACCTGAACAGCTGCTCAAGTCTGCAGAGTTCTTTAAGTCAAGCACTGTCCCTCTACTGGTAACTTGGTAGCATATATAAACATTCTCTTCCTTTAATCATTAGGTTGTTGGTTCCTCTGCAGGATGAACACAGTGATGCCTCACATTTTCAGCACTGCTACAGTGTCTCCCTGGATCTTCATTATGTGTCTCTAGAACAGATGCTCTATTTCACAGAGCAGGAAACCATGGATAAGAAGTTCAGTGCCTGTTCCAAGATAAATCAGCCAACAAATGGCAAGCCAACAGGAGCCCAGCTCCTGTAACATCTTGTCTAACAGATGCTTTATGGTCCTATATTAACTCAGTCACACCAGCATAGTCTCCAAATGTCCTGTCTTGTTATGTCTTTCACTTATGTGAACATGCCATGGGGATTAAGTCCTTCAAAAGTTCTGGCATGTACCTTTCTTTGAGCATGTCTAGTTCTACTGTTTTATAATTTGTCTCTTCATCGATATTCTAATTTTGTTCATATGTTATTTTCCTGATTTTCTTTACCAGTTTCCTTTAGCTCTTTGAGTACATTTAAGACAGCTGATATAAAGTCTATGTCTAGTAAGTCCAATGTCTGGGCTTCCTCAGGGACAGTTTCTGCTGATTGTCTTCCCCTATGAATAGGCATACTTTATGGTTTCTATGTATGTCTTACAACTTTTTGCTGAAAACTGGACACCTGAATATTATAATGTGGTTACTGGAAATCAGATTCTCTCTCTGCCTCAGGGTAGCTGCTGACTGCTGGACAAGGCTGCAGTCATCCATTTCTTTTGTGACTTTTCCACACTATTCTTGCAAAGGCTGTGTTCCTTGCTGGGTGTGATCACTGAAGTCTCTGTTCTGTTATCTCAGTGGTCAGCCAGTGACCTGTAGGAGATTTCCTTAAATGCCCCAAATCAGCTGCCCTTTTCTTCACTAAACAGTCCCCCAATTGATGTAAATTTGGATTAGATTCGAGTTCTAAAAAAGTTGATTCTGTCAGTTTTTGCCAGTTCACGGTTGCTTTAAAATCAGTCTTAGAACTGTGACTTTTATTAGTGCTTAAAAATACTATCATGCTAATGACCTCAACTTGATAATATTTTGCTCAAAGGCTTATGGCTTACAGGTTAGTTTGAAGAGACAAGGTTCAGTCTTAAAAGCAGAACCCATTTGAACTTCCCATTCTACTAATCTTTTTCAGCTATCTTTGATTCATTTACATTTCACTTCCTTGACAGACTGTCTTACTCATACTTGCCTATGGGATCAACTGTAATTATAAATAGGTAATATTAAGATAATGTAACTTTTTGTGTTCACAGTAGGAAGGTTTATCATCTTGACACTGTGAAGAGAACTTAAGTTCTTGTAAGAGTGAAGGATTTTGTTAAAGTCCTTTTAGCATTATGAATGCAGAAAATTCATAACTCAGCAATATTATAAACTATGAATGACCAATCATAATCAATTAAGATAAACAGTTAAGGACAAATTTATCCTAAAGATTCTGTGGCTTTAAAAAAAAAAAAAATGTTGCTGTTTAAAATGAAGGCCACTGGAGTGCCTGGGTGGCTCAGTCAGTTAAGCATCTGCCTTCGGCTCAGGTCATGATCCCAGGGTCCTGGGATCTAGCCCTGTGTTGGGCTCCCTGCTCAGTGGGAAGCCTGCTTCTCCCTCTGCCCCTCTCCATGCTCTCTCTCAAATAAGTAAAATCTTTAAAATGAATGAATGAATGAATGAATGAATAAATAAATAAATAAATAAAATGAAGGCCACTGAGAACATCAGGGCACTAGAGCTAAGACAAAGTAAATCCTGGAGGTCAGGGTCCACCTGCTCTATCCAGTGATAAACTGGGGTTTCACAGATTCACTCACATTTGCCAACAGAAGAGTAAGCCTGCAATTGTTCTTAATGCATGGAGGGTTGTGGCTATACTTTCCCTCAGGGTGGCTTCTCTAAGTGCTCACTGCTGACAAACCAAAGAATGCAATGTATCATATCTGGCCAAAACCGTTTTTTGACAGGTGCCTTGGGTTTGCAAGAACTTTCTATTGGCAATGATTTTCGAAGTGTGGTCCTCAGAGAGTAACATAAGCATCACCTGGGGACTTCTTAGAAATGTAAAATTTCAGGTCCCTCCTCAGACCCACTGAATCAGAAATTCTGGGGGTAGGGTCCAGCAATCTGTGTTTTATCAAATCTTCTAGGAAATCCTGATGTATGCTAACACACGAAAAGCACTAACTTAGACTTTGCGTTTATTTTAAGGGCTACCTGTAGTCTACTGGAAGTGAAGTCATCAATGAAAAGTTTCAGGACCTCTAAGGACTAAGTAAGCTGTAAATAATAATACATCTCAAATCCAAGTTAATATTGTGAACAGAGTTCTTATTTCCTTTTACTTCTCTCTCAAAACCACATTATCATCACTTCTGAGTCATGGACAACACCCTTTCAACAGAATACAAATAACCATGCTGTCATTATCACACCACATAAGGAAAAGAAGACAGAAATTTTTGTGCTTATAGCTGGCAAGTCTATGCCAAAATATGCAGCAGAGTGGTCTTGGAACACTCAGCAAGTTAGTAGCAGAGCTCAGAATAGAATTTGCCAATCTAGGTTATACATGCTATAGTTAAGTATGATATCTTTTATACTCTAGAAATCTATGATGAAATTTGCTCTCTAGAATCTAAGTGATATTTCTATGTATCTCAAAAGAAAGCATGTTTTCCTATGTACTTACGTATATAGTCATAATTGGAAGTTAGATTCCAACCTAAGTAAACTTTCTGAAGTAGCCAGAAGACACATATAAGAGGCCAAAATTTACATGTTTGTACAAAGAGCACAATATATATAAATCATGTAAAGTCATAACTTTGTTTTCATTTGTACTTGTGCAAAAATATGTTGTGTATGAGAACATATTTTCAGGCTGTCAGGACTTACAAATATTTAAGTGCATTATTCTAAACATAGGAGAGAGCAATGAAAAACACAGAAAACTCTGTCCTCGTGAACCTTATATTCCAGTGGGGATTAAGAGACAATAAACAAAGTAAATAAATTATGAATAATGTTAGAAGGTGATGATCAAGATGGAGAATAAAGCAGGAGGATGACAGGGAATTGGGGGACATAATTTGCACTTTAAAACTAAGGTGTTAAGGAAGACCTCACTGAGGAAGGTGACATTTGAGCAAACAAATCTTTAAAGAATGTGAAGAAGCAAGTCTTACAGATACCTGAAAAAAGAATTCCAGGCCAAAGGATTAGCAAGCACAATGGCCCTGGGGTGGAAACTTGCATGGTGTATGTGAAGACCATAGAGAGGGCAGGGTGGCCAGAGAGAAGTAAGGAGGAGGGAAGTAGGGAAGAAAGGCAGTGAAGGGGGCTGCGTGTATGCGTACACAGGAGACATGGACAGGATACAAACACCAATCATTTAGGGCCTTGTGAAGCTTTGAGCAGTGTTATGTGAACTAAACTTTTTAACAAGATCACTCCACCTACTATTTTGAGAAAACATGGGTCTCTACCCACAAAAAAGCAACAGCAGAGAGACATTTCCATGGCATGGAATCTCTGTGATAAACAGTGATTGCCTCTGAAGGAGGGCAACTGGGGACAAAGGTGAGAAAAAGACTGAATTTTTACTGTGAACCCTTTTGTACTACTCAGACTCTTAAAAACTGTATCACTGTATTACATTTCAAAATAAAAATTATTTGAAAATAGCCTAGAACAACTAAACTATCCATACCTGCCCCTCAAAAAGAAAAAGAATTTTGGTCCATACTTTGCACAATGTACAGAAATTAACTAAAACTGGATTACAGATCTAAATTTAAGACTAACCACAATAAAGCTTCTAGAAGAAAATGTAAGAGAAAATGTTTGCTATATTGGACTAGGCAGCAATTCTGGATATATGATAAAAGTATGATACATAAAAGAAAAAACTGATCACCTGAACTTCATCAGAATTAAAACACTTCTTTTTGGAAGACACCATTAAAAAAATGTAAGGACAAGTCACAGACCTGGAGAATATATTTGCAAAGCAGATATCAGGTAAAGAGCTTATTTTTTTTTTTTAAACATTTTATTTATTTATTTGACAGAGAGAGACACAGCGAGAGGGGGAACAAGCAGGGGGAGTGGGAGAGGGATAAGCAGGCCTCCCACGGAGCAGGGAGCCCAATGTGGGGCTCGATCCCAGGACCCTGGGATCATGACCTGAGCCGAAGACAGACGCTTGACGACTCAGCCACCCAGGCACCCCTCAGATAAAGGGCTTATAAAGTAGAGTAGTTAAGAACACTCAAAACTCAGTAAGAAAAAAGAAAATCCAACTGCAAAAAATGTGTAAAATATCTGAACACACAGATTTACCAAAATAGATATATAGATGATGGCAAATAAGTTTATGAAAAGATGCTAGACATACTTAGTTATTAAGGAAAAGTAAATTAAATTAATACTACAATGTGATACCAATGCACACTTACTCAAATGTTTAAAAACAAAACTGACAGTAAGTAGAGGAAATGGAACTCACATATACTACTTTGGGGAAGAGCAAATGGTACAATCACTTTGGAGAACTACCTGGCAGTTTCTGGTAAAGTTAATCATACATTTACTATATGACCGGGAAATCCCATCACTTGGTATTTATCAAACTGAAAAGAAAATCGATGTTCACAGAAAAACCTGTATGCAAATGTTTTTGGTGGCTTTACTTATTATTTGTCCCGAGCTAGAAAACACCCAAATGTTCTTTGATTGGTGAATGGATTAAAAAAAACTGTTATATTTATATAATGAACAACTACCCAGCAATAAAAAGGATCCAACCAGTGGTATACACAACAACATGGATGAATCTCGAATGTACTGTATGTTGAACAAGAAAAGTCAGATTCAAAAGCTACATACTATATGACATTCTAATAAAGGCAGAACTATAGGAGGAAAACATAAGTAGTTGTAGGAATATCAGATGGGAGAAGTTGACTAAAAAAGGGCAGGAGGGAATTTTTAGGAGTGATGCAAGTGTATGGTATTTTGTTGTGTTGTTACCTAACTATATATTTGTCAAAACTTACAGAACTGCACATTAAAATTATACCTCAATTTAAAAAACTGCCCTGTCCAGTTTAACTTTAAGAAAATAGATACTGGATAAATATATAAGGATTTAAGGGAAGCTGTTTTATATTATCAAAGAATTCTTTCTATTTACAAAATAGTACAAAATGTACTATTCTCTTAAATAGGCCGCTCCATTGAGGGTATTTTACATTTTGATACAGATTAGCTCTTTTCTGATAAGAGACTAGAAGGCAAAAAAATGGCATGTGGGAACTTGAATCATAAATGATACAACATCTCTGAAATGATCAGGTAAGACCATGGGACAATAAAACAATTTAACATAAATAATGTATTAAACTTAATACATTTAATATATTTTTTCCTCCAGGAAGTTACTGTAGTGAAACAGGTATATTTATTATGATGTTTGTATTTTATTGTCATAAATACTATTTGATATCTAAGAATAGTAAATCTAACCCTGAGCTTGACATGTTAAAAACTAAGCAACTAGGGGCGCCTGGGTGGCTCAGATGGTTAAGCATCTGCCTTCAGCTCAGGTCATGATCCCAGGGTCCTGGGATCGAGCCCCACATCGGGCTCCTGGCTCAGCAGGGAGTCTGCTTCTCCCTCTCCCTCTGCCTCTCCCACTGCTCATGCTCTCTCTCTCTATCTCTGTGTCTCAAGTGAATAAATAAAATCTTTAAAAAAAAAAAACAACTAAGCAACTATTATCACTTAAGGAATATTTGTGCTGTTATATGATGGTGTCACAATGCTGAACAGGCAGTAATTGCATATATAGTTATATAAAATGTGGAAAACATTCCTTGGTTAAAAAAAAAAAAGTACACATATCAGATACATCTCAACTACCAGGTGGTAGAAAAGGTGGGGAACCAATTCTGAGGCAAACTAGCTTTTGGGGTTTTTGGGTTTCCTCTGCATACTCTGTTACTATGAGGGCTAAGCTGGTCTGTGGTAGCTCCAGTCTATTTACAGGAATCCACTGTATGCTTTTAATCTAATCCTCCATGCCCACTATCTATTCTATGCTTTTTTTCCAGGTGCCACATAGTCAAGCCACAGAAACAAAGATAATGTGTTTTTTTTTTTAGTTTTTAAATTTTGTGGATCAATAGCTATAAAAATTACATATCATCTTTCTTTGGACACACTACTGCTATGTTAGCAAACTAACAAGGCAGGAGTTACACTAAAACCCTGAATTATGGAATGGTGTAGCCAACACTGCATTCTGCTCAATTTAGTGCCTTAGAAAATGTGTGATCTCTTAAGTCTTAATACTTAAGTGTTAAGTCTCACTACTGAGAACTGAATATATAGTATCTCTCTTTTTCCTCCTTCAAAAGTCTTTTTTTTTTTTTTAAGATTTTATTTATTTATTTGACAGAGAGAGAGATAGAGAGAGCAGGAACACAAGCAGGGGGAGTGGGAGAGGGAGAAGCAGGCTTCCCGCCGAGCAGGGAGCCCGATGTGGGACTCGATCCCAGGACCCTGGGATCATGACCTGAGCCGAAGGCAGACGCTTAACGACTGAGCCACCCAGGCGCCCCTTCAAAAGTCTTAAAAATGAGATTTTGATCCACTAAACTGGAAACAATATAAAAATGGAAATCTGGCTCCCGCTGAAACAAGTTCTCAAAGCATTTAATTATGTTAGATCTCTTCAAGCACTGGAAAGCTATTTTAGTGGTTTCTTAATGAAAGCAAACTGGGTGCAGGTCATTCTCTTATTTATCAGAACAACTTCTTTTTCAATATTGGTTCCTTCAGTAGCAGAGGTGTGAGAAATAAGTTCTTCTGTACCTGATGAAGTGCTCCTGCTGGTAAGACAATGGCGTCACCAAGGAACTGAATAAGAGTACAGGTTCTGACTCCGTACTCTTCAAGTAGTCTTTGGCGGAGCTTTTTATTCACATACCAACTTTGGTCACGTATCGGATCATGTTCTGGTAGAACTTCAAGGCCTTGTTCTTTTGAAATCTGCAATATGGATTAAAATTAAAATATACACTTCAATTTTAAGTAAGGGAAATGGTAAATTCTCTTCAGTTAAATTCCAATTTTCTTTACAATAACCATCTTTTGTTCTTAGAATCTTATGGAACAATGCATGTGCTTAAGTTAAAGAAAATGATATTCTACAACAATTTGAAAAGCCAAAGGATATTAAAACAATGCTGCACATTGAGATGCTGTTAATAAAGTGGCTCATACTACCACCTTCTCACCCCTTCCATCCACCATGAAGTTTCCATCCATTTGGTTTCTTCTTTACAATCGTTTCAAAAGTATAGCACAGAGATTAGGAAAAGCTTAGTTTAGTAGCTTTTTTGTCAAAAGCCAAACTATCCATATGTATGGACTTAAACATTTCCTGATCTTGCTTTTTTTAAAATGTAAGGACAAAGATAAATACCTTTATATTGCTAACCCTCTAATCTTTGACAAATCAATTTCAAGGGACCCTTTAACTAACCAGTGAAATAATCATTCTGCTTTAAAAAGCATAATTTATAATATTTTAAGTTAAAATACTAGTAGGTATTCTGAGATAAGATAGTAGGTACAGAGCTACAGCTCCTTCACTTCATACTGAACAGAGACAAACCTTAAGTCTACTCTGAAAGAAAATGAAGCATAATAAGAAAAGCAGCAATGATGGTCCCTTGCGAGAAATCCCTGTAATTGCAGATTTGACAAATATTTGAGTAAAGGATTGAACTAATCATTCTAAATTAATATGTCAGTTTCATTCAGTGTCAAACAACTAAATTAAAGGTACGATTAGTCAAAATTTCAGTCTATTCAAATAAGTATAACAGACCAACTGATGTGGTTAAGAGCAGAATTACTGCCTACGTCAACAGCCAAAACTATTAATCAAATTAAAAAAAAGATCCTATCTTCTTTAGATGTTTCTATGACATATGAGTTTTTATATCCTGTAATTTTCACCAAGGGTAAAATCTGACTCATTAACAGATTAGTTCATTACTATAAGGAGACATGGGAGCACTAGCAACTGAGAAGTTGCCATTCAAAAGCCGGCTTTAAAAGGAGCATGAGAAAGGAGCTTTTGACTTTCAGCAACAGTAAGAAGTCCCCTCCTTTTTTGAAGTAAAAATTACCTAATGATCTTATATTCCTGAATGCTAAATGAAGTTACATTAAAAATTACTAAGTCCTTGCTCAAGGTAGAGAGAGAAACTATTTGCAACCTAAATTTATACCTTTTGAAGAAATTCCCTTATTTTGTCAATGTCTTTCCCTGCATAAATATGCCACAGAGCACCAGGTATTTCACTTGAGTCCTTCAATCGTTTTCTTAAAATGTCATCCAAATCTTCTTCCTCAAATTTCTTGAGTATTCCTGAAACATAGGAGAATATTTTCAAATTGGTCATTAAAAACCACCAGAAAGCCAAGTATCCTAGAATTGATCTATCAGAGAGCAGTACAGTGCCTGACTAGATCAGGACTCTTAAAGAGGAAGTAAACCCAATTAAACTGTTACAGAACAGAAAACACTGACCATGCGTAACAAGGGACAGAGTAACAGTAACTTTCCCAGATCATTTGTTTTCTGCAAACCAGGGAACAAGAGATTAAAAACTCAAGGGTTTCTAAATCAAACTTCACCAACTTTCTTCCTGTCCCAAGGGGGTGGTCGTAATAATGATTTGTAGTCATACAGCATTTCCTAACTTACAAAAAAATTTCATGACCACTAATAACTACTTAGTAAGGTAGGCAAGGATCATAACCTCTATTTTACGGGGGGGGGGGGGGGGGGGGGGGGAGGAGGGGAGAGAGAATCCAAAGGAGGGAAGCGCCAGCTCAGCATGAAGCCCGACTCGGGGCTCGATCTCATGACCCTGAGATCATGACCTGAGTGGAAACCAAGAGTTGTACGCTTAACTGACTGTGCCACTCAGGTGCCCCAACTACAGTGAACATTTTAAAGAAATGTTCTTTTGAGAGTAAAAGAAATTTATTGCTTGCTACAAAGAACACATCAGATGTTTCCTAATTTGTAACAGTAAATTCTTTTTTATGTTTAAAGTTGGTTGTAAGGATTTCTTTATTCAGACATTGTTTACAATGTATGCAAGGCACTGTCCTAGAATGTTGGGGATTAGAGTGAAACAAAGACCCAGTCAAGACCTAGCAGAGTAAAAGAGAGTATTAATAAATGTAGGCAAATAAAAATACCACACAGTGTGGTAAATGCAATCACAGGAATACAAAAGGTATCCAAAGACTGGTTCAGTTCTCAAATCTTATGTGTTAACAAAATTATAAATTGGCAACCTCAGAATGATTCCCCAATTTTTTTTTTCCTTTAAATTTTACTGCTTTTCAGGGTGCCTGGCTGGCTCAGTTGGTTAAGCGTCTGTCTTCGGCTCAGGTCATGATCCCAGGGTCTTGGGATCGAGCCCCGCATCGGGCTCCCTGCTCAGCGGGAAGCCTGCTTCTCCCTCTCCCACTCCCCCTGCTTGTGTTCCCTCTCTTCCTGTGTCTCTCTCTGTCAAATAAATAAATAAAATCTTAAAAAAATAATAAAGAATAATGAAAAAAAAGAACAAATGCTATAGGGGTTGATTTGAACAAAGTGCAATGAGTCACAAAAGAGATAATTAACTCTGTGGCGTCACAGGCTTTGAAAAGATAAGTAATCCGAACCACAAGTCACACATTTCTGTATTAGAGCTGGGACTACAACCCAAGTGTGCCTGAGTCTCAAATCCTTGGGAGTGGGGGAGGCAAAGAGTTTATCAGTTATAATCAAGTGTCAATTTAGGAAGCTGAGAAACAGTATAAAAATGAGTTTCTCGTTTGGGGGGAATTTAGGTTGTGTTTTATGGAAGCTGTCAAATACACAGGAAAGTAGAGTGAATACTGTAGGAACCCCCATGTCCTCAGCACCTAGTCACTAAGCTCAAGATACATTCTTGGCTCCAGATACAGAGCTGGTGAGGTATGTGGTGGTTGGGTCATGCATAGAATTTCACATAAAGTACATGTAAACTAGAAAAGGTAAAGAAAAATTCCCTGAGTCGAGGAAAGCCTGGGATTCTGTGAAGTTAGTTACGAAGTAGGGGAGCAGAAGCCAAGGGCACTATGTGAAGAAGAGGCAGTCATTACCAGTGCTGTTTATTTCAGAGGGCAAGCAGTAAGACAACCAGAAAGAAACCACTGAAACCACTTGTCCAATCGTGAATGTTCGCGAGGGCCGCAGTAATAGTAATTTTAGTGAGGCAGCAGGTTTAAGGCCAACCTGAAATGAGCTGAAATGTGAGTAAGAGTTGACAAAGAGCAAAGAATTTGTTATGAAGGCAGGAGCTATAGATAGATGGTGGCAAGGAAGTCTAGTTTTGAAAGTTTTCTTCTGAGAAAGAAGGAATAGTCTAGAGTGTACTTCTACTCTGAAGAAAATAACCAGCACAGAGGAAAAGTTAAAGACCTATTTACACAGAAGGGGATAGCAGATGGAACAAGGTTTCGGAAAGAAATCCAGAGGATGGAATCTAAAACCTATACAATGGATAGAAAGGTTACATCTTAATGACTGAGCCACCCAGGCGCCCCGAAAGGTTACATCTACTTAGGAGAAAAGATCCCTTCTCTCTCTGATAGTAGAGGGGGAAAAAATGAAAAATGTTTTAGGCACAAACCAAATCTAATCAATCTCAGAACCCCAGGACCCACTTTCTATTCTCCAATAAAGTGTTTATAAAGTAAGCTTAGCAGTTTGTTTTCACAAACAGAACAATTAAAGATAGAAAAGGAGCAAATAAAAATACTCATTTCTAAAATTAAAATTTCTAGGGGCGCCTGGGTGGCTCAGTCATTAAGCGTCTGCCTTCGGCTCAGGTCATGATCCCAGGGTCCTGGGTTCGAGCCCCGCATCGGGCTCCCTGCTCCGCGGGAAGCCTGCTTCTCCCTCTCCCACTCCCCCTGCTTGTGTTCCCTCTCACTCGGTCTCTCTCTCTCTGTCAAATAAATAAATAAAATCTTAAAAAAAAATTAAAATTTCTATTATATTGAAAAAAGACAGGTAAATCAAGCACTCTTAAAGTAATAAAGATCAGAATATCCCTATATCCACTGCAATTCTTTCTGCAATCTTTGCTGTTTACTCAGAGGCTGACATTCCAGATAATAAGTCCTAGTGTGTGTGGTTATTCAATTTCATCCCCAAAACCACTATTCAAGTTTCTTTACCTGCTTTTGAGAGAATGCCATTTCCTTTTGCTATGCCAACATAGACTAGAATATTTACAACATCAGAAACTTCAACATGGAGATTTGTTGTTCCTATGTCATGATCTTTAGCAGCAGCTACACCTGTGTATAAAATAGAATTTTATTTGACTGAATACATATCCTAGATAGTCCCCCTAAAATCAGCTCTATGAGGAAAATTTGTTAATTGTAATTTGAGCTTTAGTTTCCTTGTTCCAAAGCCTGCTCCCCAAGAAATTTCCATAAAAAATAAAATTACTAGAAAATGTAAATATTTTGCAAGGAATTAGCAAGTACTTAACTATATTGGCTATTAATATCTAATATACTGTTTGATAGAAATAAGATTTCAATGGATTACTAAAAAATGGATTTAGTAGAGCCTAAAAATCACTAGACAATTTATCTTTGGACAGCAGTTAAAATTTCATATAATTCCAAGTTCACGGAAATGCAAATATATACCTACCATAGGCACTGCACAACCTGGGTCCTAGATCAGGGCGTACAAAAAATCCTGGCAAATGAGAGGCCAAGTTGAATTTTCCTTCTGGATTACAATATTCTGGCAATGGTAGGCTTTTTAAAAGATCTTCGTATCTGAAGAATAACAACATTGACTTCTTTTGAATACAGATTAACATTCTTAGGTGCTTTCATATACAAAATTTTCAGGTTGTTCAAAACATAATACAACCTTTCCTTAAGGATTCTGACAAGTAACACTTTCCTTGACTTCATTCAGTTTAAATGAATGCCTAACACCAGGACAAGCACAGAACAGAAGTGACACTGACTAAAACTGCAATTCTGTTTCTCTAATCATAGCAAATTAAAAGCATAAAGAGAAGGGAGGTCCTAAACAAGACCCCACATCCTTTGATATTAGCATTATTTCCTTTACTTCCCTAACATAAAGACTTTATCCTACTGAGAATACAGAGATTGGGTTTTGTTCTTAATTTATTTTTAATTGACAAGGAAAATGCCTGAAGGTTAAATATGTAGTTCCTTATCCTACTTCTGGGGATAATATCAGCTCAAATTCAAAAACCCAAGCGTTAAAATAACACGTTTTAAAAATATATACCTTGCTGGCATCATAGTCTTGAAGTCTTCTCCTGAAGGGCAATCTTTCAATTTTAAAACAACTGTTTCTCCACTTTTCATTTTTTGTCGTTCTATAAAGAATGCAGTTCATTAGTAAAAGGTAATTTCTGCCTTTTAATTTTTATTAATGTTTGGAGAAGAAGGAAGAAATGTAAAACGAATGATGATTATTGTATAGGAAGTATTTAATGAATGCTTGCTTATTGAGTTTAATTTCTTATGTACTTATATAGTATTAGGACTTTTATTCCTTATGTATTTAGGTATTTGTAATACTGCAAAAATATTCTTTAAAAATCTGTTTACAATTGTTATTGAAACTAGTCTTAACATTTTTAATTTTCTAAGTGTTTTACATAACATATAATTCTCAGAGATTTATGGGGTTGCCAAAAATATTCCCTATATGATATAAGGAAACATAGTTTAAATAACTTATTTATGGTCAAAGGAAACTAGGGGTGGAACAAAGGAATAAGACCCAGTCTCTTGTTTCCAAGTATTTGTCTCTTCTTTATTAGCTAAAGTAATATAGAAGTTTCAAAGATTAAAAATCTGTTAAGTCATATTTGCAATTTATAATTTTGGGGGGATATATTTCAGAAAACAGTAAAACAAACAAAAAACAACATACTTGAAACTTCTTCAAAACCATCCCAGAATTCCTTAACATTGGCATTCGAAATAATGCTGTCTTTGCAGTTCAGGAGATCAGCTTGGTGGTCTCCAAAATCAAGACTAATTGACTCCGCCTTCCACAAGCTAATGTTCATTTTCTTATGCACACCAGAAACCACTGCAGGCTTATAAATAAATAAATAGACAGATCGATAAGTTAAAAGGTATATGGACACTTCCAAAATTTGATTTTATACACATATACAACAAACAGATAACATGTTAAGTTTTAGGACTAATGACAAATTGTGAAAATAAAAGGGACTACTGAAAATAGTCCCTGACCTGAAAAGATGGACATAATATACTGTCAAAGAGAGTAAGAGAGAATGCCATGTAGAATAGATTGCCATTTTTTAAAATTAAAGTTAACATGTAGTACATTTTCAGGAAAGAAGTCTTAAAGGACTAGATTAAAAATTTCAGTTCTAGGTAGTATAAATATGGATTTTTGGCTGCTTTATTTATAGACTAATTTTTGAAGCTAGAACATAACCTACTTATGTATCTATATGTGTGATAGATATAATAAGATTTTAACAGAACACATATAGTCCTTGAGATTAAAACATAATTTGTATCACTTAAAACACATACACACGTTCTTTACCTCCATAAGGATCATGATAAATAAAAATATTAAACAACCAGGCAAAATATTAAATTTCAAGCTTAATGGCTGACTCCCTGAAAGTAAATCTCTCCTTTGAAATCATATGAATTTGAATTCCCTCAAGGCTATCTAACCCAAAACTAACAACTGAAGATTTAAAAAGCTTCTAGAACTCCAATGCCGATGTAAAAAAACCTCTACAACAATCTGATATACTATCCCCAAGGTTTTGGGTTTTTTAAATTCCTTTATTATAAAAGAAGCAAATGTCTGGGATATAGAGAACAAAGAAAGTTGTGACTCTCTTGTAAAATACACTATTTATTAAGTCATCTTAAACTTCATTAAGATAATTATATTTCAGGAACCACAGAGCAGAATAACCTCTAGCTAGGGTTCTTATCACAAAAGATATCTCAAAAGAAAAGAAAAACAAAAATCACCTTAAATCTGGTTAACTACTTACTTGGGGGACCACTCCATTAAACTTCCCTTCAACAGGCTAATAATATATCCAACTATAAAAAATAGGTTCAGCTGTTAATTAACTATTGTTGGCAATTCAGATATTAATTCCCAGCCCGTATTGTGGCTAACCAGTAATACTCCTATCCAGCCCTATGCCACGCTTTCTAATGGTAGTCATATTGTCAAAAAAATGAGGGGCAAATTAGCTAGCATATTAGAATATTCTCAAGCAGAACTCTTAGGCTACCATCATCATCATCTTCGCAAAATACTGGAAACCTTCCTATTTTGATTCCTTGCCTACAGCCTTATTTTCCTCTAATTCAACTCCAATCTGCTTTGCTGTCAGTTATTTTAATATGTCAATCTGATTACTTTGACTCATCAATTAAAACTATCATCTACAGGATAAAATTCAAACTCCTTAGTGTAATAATCAAAGGCCCTTCATAGGGCGCCTGGGTGGCTCAGTTGGTTAAGCGACTGCCTTCGGCTCAGGTCATGATCCTGGAGTCCCGCATCAGGCTCCCTGCTCAGTGGGGAGTCTGCTTCTCCCTCTGACCCTCCCCCCTCTCATGTGCTCACTCTCTCTCATTCTCTCTCTCTCAAATAAATAAATAAAATCTTAAAAAAAAAAAAAAAAAAGGCCCTTCATAATCATAACCCTAACTACCATTTCTCACCATTCTCCCACAGAACTCTTTTATCTATGTTCCAAACAAAACTACTTAACAGTACCCCAAGCACCCGATGCTCTTTATTTCCAACCTCTTGTTCACATCTAGAAAAATTTCACTTAACCCCTGAGGCATCAATTCAGACTAGCATTTCTGAATTAGTACTCTAGCCTAGTCATTCCCTTTTTTGGGTTTTTACAGCACTTTAACAAAGTTCTTAGAATATTTAACGTACTTATTAAAATATTTACTTGACAGCTCAAGCACATACCAAATCAAGTGGTCTAAATTATGACCTGCCAATGGCATCAGGGCTTCAAGGGGAGCCAACGAGAAAACAAAGGAAAAAACAACAACAACAAAAAGGAAATAAAAAGCTAAATATTGTGTATGTGTGATACATGGGTATGAATTTTTTCTGGGGAGAAAGGAACCAAGTTTTCTTCACATTGTGAAAAGGATTAGTGACCTAAAAAGATTAATAAGAACCACTAGCACTAAAGTTTACTCATCTTACTTATTTTTATATCCTTAATGGCCAGCACAAAGACTAGATTTTATTAGGAGCTCAATAACTATCTGTTCAATGAAGAAAGTAAAATAAAATTGCAAACGATGTATTCCAGAAAGCAAGAAAAAAACAACATAATACTAAATCATGCAAATTCTTAATTTTGTTCACAATTTCTGCATTAATGTAATAAACTGCCCTCTGAAATGTGTCTCAAACATTCTATGAAAACTCTGGTCAAAGAGAGTATCATTTTCATCATTGAACAGAATGAAATAATGTCATTCAAGATCTGATGAACTAATGTATAAAAAAATGTTCTATGGATGAACATTAAAGGCAAAAACATCTACATAACTTTTGGTTAGTCTGAGGCAAATGCTTCTGTAGATATGAATCTGTTAACTGGACTAAGATGCAAATGTAAAAAAAGGAAGTACCAAATTTTATAAAATATATGGCTTTATTAAAAGTCTGTTGACTGATAGCTAAAAAATATAACATCAATCAGTGCTTCCCTTTTAATTCATATAAATCTGACCAAAAAATAAGAATTCAGAAACAGTAATTCTGTTAACCTTTTTGTTTTTGATCTTACTTCCAAATGTGTTAAGTACTATCTTTCCCCTTTCTTCCTATCCAACCAGTTTTAGTTTCACTAATTAGCTTAAAATACTCACTTGTCCATGTTTCCAACACTCTTTGAAAAGCTTCCAATTATTAATATTTTTATAATCCTTAAGCCACAGAATATGCTGCTCACAGATCCAAGAATGTGGTATATCACTGTACAATTTATTGTTTTCCTCCATGGGTGATTTTCTGCTCTCTTTAGGTTCTTCTTTCAGCTCTGGTTTTACATTTATTTTAGAGGCTTTAGTTGGTGGAATTTTGTTTTCAACAACTGAAGCAATTATGTCATCAAGAATGTTTGGCATAGTCCTTCCACTTTTACCACTCTATTAGGGAAAAAGTTATATATTAAGAGGAAATGTATACATCTTTAAACTTTCACTCTGGTTTACTCCTAACATAGCAAACAACCAACACAAACATTTTATGTGCCTTCAAGAATATGTAATCATGTCAGTGAATATACATCTATAGTCCCTACGCTGTTCCTAACAGATATGAACCAGAGTTTGGTGGTCTTCTATGTGAGAAACTACCAGGTCCCCAGAAACTGTAAGTGTGGCCCTTTGTATTATTTTAGGACTAGTGCAGAGGAGATAGATGGGTGGAATCTCCCATATACTTTTAAAGATCACTAAAAATTTGTGCCTACCTATACAACTATTGTTTTTTCATTTTCTTCTGGTGCATAATTAAAACAAAAACTGATTACTAAATATTTTTAGTAACAAAACATTAACCATGTGATTTATTTCCCCTACAGGATACATTGTTTTCAAATTCTGAAGGAGACTCTTAGGGCTCTTCTGGCATTAAATGCCTCTCCCCCAACCTTTTTCACCTGGGGGGGAAAACCCAAATCTCCAGCTTTTAAGCCATGAGATTTATACTACAATTGGGAGCATGCCTAGTAATAAGTGTCTTTTATTTCATTTGCATCTATTTCTTGTGTGGTTCACAGCCAAATCTAAATTTAAGGTCCATATGAAAACCAAAAATCTGGCATCTTACTCACTGGGGTTCCCATTGAATACACTGGGGCAAAGGCAATGCCAGCGTCTGTAGAACCCACACGGAGCTTGCCAGCAGTTGTGGTCAGCAAATCTCGTAAAGTTGAGCCCTGTTCATTATTCTGGGACACAGGAGGTGATGTTCTGCTATTTGGAGAATCAGGGTTGTCTTGTTCTCTCTCTTCTTTAATTTGCTTTTCAAGGGCAAATTCTTTGTTTTCTGAAATACAACATTTACAAAATTCAAATAAAATTAAGCATGCTGCTAAAGTACAGAAAAAACCGGGACCCTACATTTGATAGTGAGAGGTAAAAAGTGTAGCACTAGTGATTTATTCACCTGAACACACACCAGAGGATGGGTTAGATCCTTCAAAATGGAGTCAAACAGTTTGAATATGAAAAGGCCTTCCTCAATATCTTACACATGTAGCTGAGTTTGCACCTGTCACAAATGAAAAATGCTACAGCTAAGACAGGGAGAAAGTATAGTTTAAATTACAAATCTACTGCCCTGGTGGCTTTAATGATATGCTCATCCACAAATGATTCTCTAACTGATTTTGATACAATCATAGGAAGGTGAGTTCCTAACAACAGAAAACAAATGTTTTCCTGAATCTAAACCATTCATAATGCAAGCAAAAGACAAATGTAAATTGTAATAAGTGAATATTACATATTAATGTACATTGTCAGTTATATTATGGTCCTCTATTATACACTTAATTATATTCACCTTTTTTTTCCTCTCTGGACTTCTGTTCTGCAAGATCTGCTAACCAGTGCAGTGGTGACTGGGATTCTGGAGGAGTTAACTTGCTGTCTGTGCTTACGTCACTCCCTGGGCTGCTGTTGCCATTACTCTCAGACTTCTGAGGGTTATTTTGCTGCTGAGACTCAGGCATGCACAGAGAAATTTTATTACTGTGATTAAGAACATTCTGTAAAACCTGTAAAGGTAGAACAATTAAACTTTTAAAATACTACTTTTTCAATTATTCAGAGTTAAAAGTAGTAGTTATATTTATACAGTAACAAAGAAAACATAAGTTTACAAAACACAAGTCCTAAATTGGATTTCAAATATCAAAGCTGATTAATTTAACCATGCGTTTCATTTGAATAATTAGAAAGTTGTACTCACTTGAGATACACCATTCATTGCAGGAAAATTTCCAACTTGTATATTCTGTTTGTTAGTGCAATGACAATGGGATTTAATACCATATTTTTCTCTAAGAGCGTGCATCGCATCTAGAAGATCTGTCAAAACTACAAAAAATAATAGTGGTTAATAAAAGGATTGCCCCTAGTTGTTAAGATCATAAAATTTTTCCTGTTTATCTTGTGCAGGTTTTCTTGTGTTCTTTCACTTTTCTTTCCGTTTTTTTTTTCCATCTCTTCTATTTCAGGTTTGATCATTCAGCCAAGTTCATGTTCTCTATTTTCTCTCTTACCTCTACTATTAAAAATTCAGTATGCTCAAAAAGGGGAGAATATCATAAATCTAATAAGCATTTTCATTACACTCTAGTTTTCCCCCTCTAAAATGGTTCCTCTGGCTTTCTTCATCATTGGGGCTGGGCTTACCTTGCTAGCTTTATTACATAGAAGATTCTAAGAACTGAACAAAAACAATTCAAGATTAGAAAAACCTTACCTCTCCATTCCATTATACCCCTACATACTCCTAAATAATCTAGAGCAAGCAAGAGTTATTACACTACTAAGTAAATAATTTGCATTTATACTTACCAGAACCAGGTATAATTTGAGTTGGCATTAAATGTTTGTGATCATGAGGCTGTCCCTTCACACACTTCATCCAAGCATACAGTTCTTTATCTGTATGATTACAACATATTTATTTTTATATGTCATGGTTTTATAATTATAAAATTGGTGGTTTGTATAAAAAGAGCTTAACAGGGGCGCCTGGGTGGCTTAGTCATTGGGCAACTGCCTTCGGCTCAGGTCATGATCCCAGGGTCCTGGGATCAAGCCCCGCATCGGGCTCTGGAGCCTGCTTTTCCCCCTCCCACTCCCCCTGCTTGTGTTCCCTCTCTCGATGTGTGTCTCTCTCTGTCAAATAAATACATAAAATCTTATTTGACAGAGAGAGAAAGCACAAACAGGGGGAGCAGCAGGCAGAGGGAGAAGCAACAGCCCCCCCTCCCCCCCACCGAGCAGAGAGCCTGATGCGGGATTCAATCCTAAGACCCTGAGACCATGACCTGAGCCGAAGGCAGATGCTTAATCAACTGAGCCACCCAGGTGTCCCAAAAGCTTCACAATTATATAAAATGTCAATGGTAGGCTTCAAATGTTCGGTTTTTTAAAAATAAGACAGTTCCATCATTCTGATAACTTTATAAAAACAAGGTACAAAATTGATATGTTATTTAGCCTTTTCTAAAGTTACCATTATTTATTGTCATTAATGTATTTGTTACCTCTATCTTCCTTATTTGATTTTAGCTTCTCTGTCGCTCATCCCCTATTATCTCTTCACTATTTTCTGTGCCCAACAGGGCTGTCGCCTGATCTTAGTACATCAGAAACTGACACAAATTTGAGGCTACTGCTCTTTTCCTTTTATGCTTTAAAGACATGTAGAGGAACTGCCATGGGATGTTAAAAAGCTGCTATTTTATACACAATATTTGTTATTAGTGCCTTCAAACAAGGCTCCATACCTGGAGTTGTAAACATATTAAGGCACAGCATGAGGCAAATAATACACAGGAAAAATATTGTTATCTTGATCTCAAGGATATCTTTTTCTATAAATTTGATGACACAGATAGCTACTTATGTTGTAGCTGTTAATAGATGCAATAAATATCAGAAAGCTCATTTTATTCAGCATAAAAAATCTACAACTATTATTTCATGAAAAGCTGCAGACTAAATAAAATTCAAATCCAGTCTAAAGTGTCTAAAACTGGTTTTCTTTAAAAGCTTTCCTTTTTTTTTTTTTTTTTTTAAAGATTTTATTTATTTATTTGAG
>NW_022589732.1:4857278-4965369 GCF_004348235.1 Phoca vitulina
AGAGAGAGCACATGAGAGGGGGGAGGGTCAGAGGGAGAAGCAGGCTCCCTGCTGAGCAGGGAGCCCGATGCGGGACTCAATCCGGAGACTCCAGGATCATGACCTGAGCCGAAGGCAGTCGCTTAACCAACTGAGCCACCCAGGCGCCCTCTTTAAAAGCTTTCCAACTAGGGGTGCCTGGGTGGCTCAGTCGGTTAAGAGTTGGCCTTCGGCTCAGGTCATGATCCCAGAGTCCTGGGATCCAGTCCTGTATCTGGCTCCCTGCTCAACCGGGAGTCTGCTTCTCCCTCTCCCACTGCCCCTCCCCCTGCTTGTGCTCTCTTGCTCTCTCAAATAAAATCTTTAAAAAACAGAACAAAACAAAACAAAAAACTAACTTTCCCCTCCAGAGCCTACACAGTAACCTGTAAATGTTTTCTAACTGCTTATATTTTAGACACTTATGCTAATTGCCACTATATAAAGCAACAACCGATAAATGATTTTATTACAATATTTAACAGTGAAATAGATATATAGATAACAGAATACAACTTAAGGCATATAGGTTATACTAAAAAAAAGATACAGTGACTGACAGACTATGCTTTTAAAAATTAATAATACTATGGGGGCGCCTGGGTGGCTCAGTCGTTAAGTGTCTGCCTTCAGCTCAGGTCATGATCCCGGAGTCCTGGGATCGAGCCCCGCATCGGGCTCCCTGCTCGGCGGGAAGCCTGCTTCTCCCTCTCTCACTCCCCCTGCTTGTGTTCCCTCTCTCACTGTGTCTCTCTCTATCAAATAAATAAAATCTTTAAAAAAAAAAAAAAATTAATAATACTATGAATATCAATAACAACATAACTATTTAGGTTTATTATACATACCTTATCTTATTCAAAAAGTGCTACATACTTATATATATGCATACAATATAGCAAAATGTGATAAATTAATTTTTTAATTAGGCAAAGGGAAAACAAAAGTAATATGGAGCCAGGAAAAAGGAATATAAAATGCATGTGATGAACAGTGCAGCCAATCCTATTAACAGAAAATATCCAAATATATTTTTATAATTTTGAAGATAGTAAATGCCTAAAATGCATCCCTTTCTTTAAAAAAATATTTATGTATTTATTTTACGGTGTGTGTGGTGGGGGGAAGTGTGCATGCACGCATGTACACTGGAGCGACAGAGGGAGAGAAAGTTCCAAGCCGATTCTGCAGACTGCAGAGGCCAAGTGGGGCTGGATCTCACAACCCATGAGATCATAACCTGAGCCAAAACCAAGTCGGATTCGGATACTTAACTGACTGCACCACCCAGGAGCCCCTAGAATGCATTCCTTACTACAGTTTCACATTTTACTCATATTTCCTATCTTTTGCATATCTCAGAAACACACAGCCATGATGTTTGGAAATATGTCCCACTACAGGGGTCTTTTTGGTTAAGTGCTCAGTGTCTAAGAAAAAGAGTTAGAAAGGCTTTCGTAACCTTACCAGTGGAAAAGATACTGATGGCTAACTCATAATTTATCTATCTGATATACAATTCTGAAAAAGAGTTACCTGGATATGAAAATGACATGCATCATTTTTAGACATTAAACAGTTTCTATCACTAAACATGATTTTACTTCTAATACTTCCACAATTTGAATCCTCTCAGTTCATGATGACTTTATCCCAAACAAATTACTGAAAAATTTCAGGTTACCAGTATTAGGAAGCTACTTCCAAATTTGCCTTGGATAAACTTTTTCTAAAAACACTTTTAGCATGAGAAAAGGTGAATTTAGTTACTTCCTTTTTACATTTTATATTATCTCCAACTGTACTAACATGCAGAACACCTGTTTTTGTGCCATTTTTATCTAGAAATTAGAAATAACAGCTTCAGAGACTACTTTCATATGTAATAAAGACTTCTTTCTCAAAGAACTAGAGGATAAATGATACTGATGGAAGCATACTCTTGAACGTTTTGATTTGAACTTTATGGTCTTAAGGACAGAGAACAAACTGAGGGTTGATGGAGGGAGGAGGGTAGGGGATGGGCTAGATGGGTAATGGATATTAAGGAGGGCCCTTGTTGTGATGATTACCGGGTGTTTCATGTAAGTGATGAACCACTGAATTCTACTCCGGAAATCAATATTGGTTATACAGTTAACTATGTTAACTAACTAGGATTTAAATAAAAATTTGAAGGAAAAAAAAAAGAACTTTATGGACCAATTATTTAGAAAAATCAGTTCACACGATTTTAATGAAATTTAATGAAATTTAAATGACTCATGTGCATGACCATGTAATTAACAGGTTCTAGAATGGACTTCGGGCTCCTAAAACTGGAATCTGAAAGTAGCAAAGCCTATCCTAAACTGGGCTACATTAAAGAACTACCTGCTTGAGGGGTGCCTGGGTGGCTCAGTCAGTTAAATGTCTGACGTTTGATTTCGTCTCAGGATTATGGGATGGAGCCCCATGTCAGGCTCCATGCTCAGCAAGGAGTCTACTTGAGGCTTCTCCCTCTGCCCTACCCCCACCCCGCTCATTCTTTCTAAAATAAATAAATAAATCTTAAAAACAAAAACAACACAACTACCTGCTTGAAATGAGAGGGTGGATCTTTCTAATGAGGATAAAAGGATGTAGATGCAGTTTTTATTCTAGAAAATCTGGCCATTAATAAACTTCACAAAACTTCTTTAATGTAATATATTCAAAATAAAGGAAAGCAGGGGAAAAATAAAAAACCCTCACACACATATCATTTTCCAGATGAGTGACCCTAAAGAAAATGAACATTATAAAAATTTCAATTTATATAGAGTTATAAACCAACCTCTAGAACTCTTCCTTTCCTTTGCCTTGTAACAATCTAAGCAGACCACAAATCCACATTTTTGGCAGACCCAATGAATGTTAAACAATGTTGCTTCACATGCATCACACATTTCCCGCACTCCTCTCACTGCTCTTTTCCAGGCAATTTTGGCTGAAATACAGAAAAATAAAAATTTAAAGGCAAACATGCTCTTTTCCACACAATTTTTGCTGAAATACACAAAAACAAAAATTTAAAAGCAAACCAAGAACTTCAAAGGATGTATTAACTAAAGATCAACCAATTTCTTGAATTAGTAATTCTCTTCAGAAGATTTACATCTAATGGAGTTTTTCAACCTTAGCACTTTTAAGATTTTTGACTGAATAATTCTCTGTTGTGAGGGACTATTCTGTGCAATGTAGAATATTTAGGGTCATCTGTGACCTCCATCCATTAGATGCTAGTACTCTATCACCTCCCCCCAGCGTTGCAGTTATACAACCAAAATTGTCTCCAGTCATTGTTACACATCCCTTGAGGGACAAACCACTGATTTAAGGGAAAGGGAGGAAAAGAAGCTAACATACTAACATTTAGAGTACTTAATGTTAGGTGCTTTACATATGTAAATATAATTAACTACTTTCTAAACAAAGCTATGAGATAGTTATTCCACTTTACAGTCATACAGTTAAAAGCAAGTAGTAAATCTGAGATTCAAAAATACAAATCCATCTAACTCTAAAGACTGTGATGAACCACAGCAGATTAAAAACTTAAATAATTGGTATGGACTATGTCTTTCTCAGGCAAAGGCTGAAATTTCCCCATTTCACTTCTGAAATATCCCTATGACGCTAACTATATGTCATAATGGTAGAAACTGCATAATGTTATTGTGAGTTCATGAACTGATAATCCATTCATTACAACCTCAGTTGGAAAATATGTTACCTTAAGTACGTATAGGTGCATCTGTATGTAAAAAAGTGTCATCAAAATTAAATATCAATGAGACCAGGTAAAATTCAGGGACTTAATCCCATTAAGTATACTTGAAAGAGAAATTCTTAAAATGAAATGTGTACATTTGTATATTTAACTTCCTTACCATCCTTTTTCACCCAGGACAAAGCTGTTTTTTCCGATGTTACTAACTGACAGAACTTATCACCTATGATATCCAAGATGTATTTTGAAGTTTCTACATCTAGTTCATCATCATCATAATTTTCATGTGTCCATAAGCTCATAGCTTCATCATCATATTGGTCAGGAGAAGAAAAACCATCTATTCTAACCACTCCATTTTTACTAAATGACAATCTGAAATATTAAAACATAAAAGGATTAGATACCTAGACAGAAGTCCAGTTTTATAAAGTTGTAAATTTATAATTAATTTACATTTTTATATTATGAACACATAAATATGTTAAAAAATAAGAAAATAGGTTAGTCCTTCATATACACACATACTTTAATTATTAATTAAATTTAACAAATTTAAATGACTCCCATAGTGTTACACAAATGGCAATGATAAGCAGCACCAATTTTAGGTTATTTCAAGAAATAAGATTTTTTCAATCAAATGAAAACTATAATCCAAGTGTTTGATGAGGACAAGAGTTAAAATGCTGGCCAAATGCTGCCTAGAGTAATGCTGTTATTTTACACATAACCTAAATCAAGAACCTCTTAAGTGGAAAATGCCCTAAATTGAGGTGCCTGGGTGGCTCAGTTGGTTTAGCGTCCGACTCTTGATTTCGGCTCACGTCATGATCTCAGGGTCCTGAGATCAAACCCCGCGTTGGGTTCTTGCTGGGCGAGGAGCCTGCTTAAGATTCTTTCTCCCTATGCTTCTTCCTCTGTACCCCCTCTTCCTCTAAATAAATACATACATACATATATAAATGGAAAGAAACTGCCCTAAATCACCTCAAGACTTTCACTGGGAGGATTAAAAAAAATGCCAAGTACAGATACATTGTTTTCATTAATTAAAATGACTATTTATGACTTAGAGGAACAAGGATGAAATTCTCAAAAGTTTATTAGGAACCCAATTATGTGTGCTTAGTTCCTCTCAGCTTCTGACATCCAATTCATGTAACTACTCAATTCAGAAAATTTTAGGGTAAATGGAAGGCAAAATTGCCATTCTTTTCTTTGTTGGCGGTTATTTTTCAGTTATCATAGTACTTACCCTTTTTACTCTCAATCAGGGGATATCGGCAGTTCATTACAATTCATTCTCTATTTTTCCGATGGAAACCAAGAACATTTCCTTTTACCACCCCCTTTTCTCATACTTTTATTACCTAAAACCTTTCCTTCTTTTTTTAAACCAGATTTCTCCCTTTGTTATAGTCCATCATCTTACTTCAGCTTTGTGCTATTATCTCTATCTGAACATGTCTTTCCTTCAAACCTGCTTTCCCCCCTTTTTTCTTGAGAGAGGGATGGGGGGAGGGGCAGAGGGAGAAGGAGAGAGAGAATCTTAAGCAGACTCCACGCCCAGCAGAGAGCTGACACGGGGCTCCATCTCATGACCCGAGATCATGATCTGAGCTGAAATCAAGAAACCAATGACTGGGCCACCCAGGCACTCCAACTAACTTTTCTTTGATTTCTTGTTCATCTTTTCTGCAATTCCATGTGTACAACCTTTTACATCTATTCTTTAAAGTTGTCTGTCCTTTGGGGATTATTGGTTAAAAAGCCCCTGAAGTAAAAATAAGAAACAGAACCTGTTCTGTTCCTACCAATACATTTCTTGGGGTCTCTACTGGGCCACGAGCATAGGTATATTTACCAGAGCAAAGTGTCTCCTAATCTCTTAGGAAGATGATGGTGATGAACTTACAAGTCTATATATGATTTTAGTATTGAAGAATTATTTAGTAATGTTAATATTACAGTAGTATGTAGGATAGTAACAACTACAAGCTGTTTTTATACTTACTACAAAACCTGTGAAATGTGACATGACATGGTACTGACATCCTTTTTCTCATAACTCATATTTTCATAGCTATATGTTTAACAAAAGTATGGGTAGTCCATTGTAATGCAATGACTTTAGTTTAATGCCTAGATTGTTTACCTACATTTACAGACTATTTGTGATTTCTAGCTAATATACAGATATAAATCCAACACTGTTTTGGTCAAAGTACATAAACTTTAAAAAAATTCTTAAAACAAATTGCTGTTTCCTATTATTTTCTAGAAAAAATAATAACATTTCTCATTAAGGATGAGTAAATCTCTCAGAAGAGAAAGGCCATATTAACACAAGTAACAATATGAATTATGAATTTAGTCCCATAGTTAGCTATTATTAAATTTACCACAAAAAAAGTTTAATACTCTTTTATAATGTTTCAGAAATAGGGAAGCTCAAAGGACTCATTTCCACCTCTGTAAGGGACCCTCAGAATGGTAGTATAATTTCCAATATCCAATAAACATACTTTTCCCCAATTATGTGTTTTCACTTACCGTCTAAAGTAGTAAAACCTACAAAACACTGGTGAATGAGTTGGTTCTTCTCCTTTTTTACTCCGAATAAGTCTACATTCCCGGCACTTTTGCAAATTAGGCCCTATCTCACAGCAGGAGTCATCCTGTAAAAAGGATTCCCCCGTTTGCTTCAGCTTCTTGACTTTACGCCAATCTTTTAATACTGAACGAGGGATGCCAGCTGTAAAACCAGTAGGAAATTATTAGCAAGATTACAACTTTTTAAAAAAGTACATACACTCCTTGAGATAAAATTCAAGACAAGTACACAATTGTCACAATATATTAAGACTGTAAAAAAGAAGCAAAGACATTATAGTTCTAGGTCCTCATTAATAACAGAAAGTCCACAGCAGCATTTCTATTTACTCACTTTCTATTAATCAAATGAACTCTTATGTCAGTACACTGGAAACGCAGAGCTGAGTAAATCTTCCAGCTGACTGAGATCTTTATATATTAAATATTCATATTTGTAATAATAGCAAACACAGGAATCATTCATTTTCTATGTGATCTATAGCTAAAAATATAGCCCTTCTACACAGGAATTTGGTATATGTAGGAGAAAGTTCTTTCAAGATTTGCCCGAAGAACTGAATACCAAAAGTTAATACTTTTAGAAACTACAGGTTAATTCAAACATACTGGTATTGTTTTGAAATATTTAATCTGATTCTCCAAGGTAAGTGTGTCTCATTAAGACAAGCTAAGTGGTAATTTTATAATACCAACATTTGAGAGAAGAGGGGTAAGCTATTTCTCTTAGTATCTTTCCCTCAGGATGATGCCCTCCATTTGGTTCAATTTACTGTATGGAACAGTACCTTTTAGAAAATAAAAGGGTTTGAAGAAAATAAAAAAGCCAGTATTAACTTGACTTTTTGACGGTAGAAAGAAAAGCATCAGAGAAGTCTGAAGGAAAAAAAACCCTCAAATGACTAACATTTGAAGAAAAGAAATTATTTACTTATACTCTATATCATTGCTCCATCATGTTTATTAACTTGAACTTAGTTGTTGTAATAACACTGGCTCAAGTAATCACTCATCTACAGAGCAGATTAAAAAATTAAAAGCATGTTTATTTAAAAACAACCTATGTTGGGACAAGCAAATATCAAACTCTTAAAAGTATACTTACAATGTATCTGTATGTCAGGTATGAGATTTACATAATTTGCTATTTCTATCATGTTAAAAGATATTTCCTACCCTGTGTTTTCAATCACTCAGGCGTGATGGAGAAGAGGCAGTACAACTATTCTCCTGGGACTATATATTTCTTGAAGAAACATGTAGCAAACCTCTAAGAGCTCCCACTATCACTTACCTGCTGATAGTGTAAGTAGTACAATGACAGCAAGATAACGTATCTTAACATAGGAAGTATTGTGTTTAAGCTCCAGAATGGTCCATTTAAAATCTGCTTCCAGTTATTAAGACCTTTTAGGACTGCTGCCTGGTTCTTTACAATGACATGTTTCCCCCTCTTCTATTTCTAACTTAGGGCAAGCCATTTGGCTTAATCCACTAAAGAAAGACATATTAAGTGCACACAAACCACTTATGGAATAAAATGTTTCCAGAAGCCTTGTATAAAGGGTTTTAATTCTCCTCCATTGCATATAAGACAGATTTCCCCTATAGAAGTATAAAAAATTCAGAGCTTTTATAAGTCAGAATGAACAACAAAAATGGTACACCGCTCATAAATTTTTACTTGGCACACTTGCTTCCAATCATTTATTTACTTTTTTATTTATTACACTTAGAATAAACTAAATTCAATCTATTTTGACTAGAAAACAACTATTAACCAATATGCTTTTACATTCCAGGTAATGGAACAGTTCAAAGAGTATGGATAACCATACCACTGTGAACCATTTAAACAGTATTAGAATAAAGAACCAGACATTTCAAAGCAAATCTCAATTCTGCAACACAAAACAGACACTTAGAGCTGTTTTTTAAATTTAAATGAATGCATAAATTACAAAGACTTGGCCCAGGTCATATAGACAGTTTTTGGTATTATAATTTTTGCTTCTAAATTAGGCCACACATGACGATAACTAACTCCTTTTATTAATATTACTATAATAGTATTTGTATAATAAAATAACTTTATTTTTCAATTCTATATATCTAATTTATTGGCAACATCTAAAATCTAAACTTTGAGAATAAGATATTTAGTCAACAAAAAATACCTAGTATTTCTCTTACCATCAGAATATTTTCAACCTTAGTTCTCAATTTATTAGCAAATCCCCAAACAGCTGCTCTAGCCAACAGAAAACTAGGGAAGAAGAAAACAGGAAACAAATACATGCTAACCTTTAATCTCTGATATGCCATCACCTATAAAAATATTTTTTGAGATATAGAAATAAACTGATTATAGTAAAACCACTGTTTTTGTTTATCACAGGACTTAGAAGTTTGATAGGCAATTTCAGTTTATAAAATAAAATTATGTAAGAATTTAGTCACAGAAAAACAGCCAACTTTTAATTATCGTTATGAAAAGACAACAGATATGAAGACATTCCAAAACAGCAGATAAAATCTATTGTACCTGGCTTTAGAATGTACTAAGAAACACAAGTTTCTTTATAGCATTATATGTATATAATTAACACATGTATTACAGTGTATGTAATCACATTATATTCTCTAAGTATAAACTTAACTTACTCTTTTTGACTATGAGCAAGGACAACCCCAATGAGCATTAAAAAAATAAAGGTCATATTTAATCCACGAGATAGATAATCCACTCAAAGTTTGGAAGCTAGATTCATAAACTCCCAACTTAGAGAACTTTTCTAGATAGCCAGAACAAAGCCTAGACAACTCTGGCCATAATTAACAGATGACAATTAACAGTCACTTATTATTATTTTGGACTTGGGATTAGATGGGGCTTAGAATACCCTCTCTGAGGTTAACTGTTAACTACTAAGGGGGGGGGGGCGGGGAAGAGATTTAACTAGGCGTCACAACTTGGAGGGAAAGTACTGATTTCAGTCTTTGTCTTCAAACTCTTGGGAACATGTACATTTGGTCTCAAAATGAAATAGAATATGTACTTCATTAAGAGTTAATTTTATAAATTTAACTTCACAAGAGCTTTCTAAGTGTTAAAAGCTGGAAGATTCCTATCTCCATTTTCTGTAAATTTAACTCAAGTATTTGTATACCCAACACCAAAGGAAATGTTATGTGAAACAGAAAAGAAAACAATTACTAACCACACTAAGGCTCTTAAGAATTCACTGGGGAAGTAGAACACACAAGAAAGAAAAAAACAACACTGTACACAATCCAATACTCAAATAAATGGCATGTATCCAGTATCCTCCGATGTCAATCTCCCTCTCTTTCTTCTGACTATATTTGCATTTCAGTCTGTCAGCCTCTCTGTCTCTAGTTGAGCTTGTTTTCCTTCGGTCTTTCACTTTCTGACTGTCCTTTTCTATATGATTCCATCCTCCTGTTTTTCTCTCCTTCACTTTGCCTCTGGTTTCCACACAGGCATGTGAAAAAAACCTCATTCAGTGAAAAGGCCCAAATAAGAACCTTCAAGCATCCAAATGCTTGTGAAAGTACTTCTTGAATGTCCACATTGTCAATATTTCATATATTGTATGTGGATGAATACACAGGTATAGTGAAACTATTAAGTGCTTTCTGCATTGTGCAACATACCTAAAAAGAAATAAGCAAACTGAGAAAAACTACTTCTAGAGTAAAAACATAGAAACCCTTTGTAGTGAATACTACTGGCAAGTATCACTTATTTTGCACTGCTGAGGCCACAAATGAAATGTAAATATTCTCAGTTTTGAAACTTTTACTTATGAAAATTCTTCTTGAATATAGAAATGAGCATACAAAACCATAATCCCTTGCTTTTATTTAATTTTTACCCATTGTTAAGAACTTCCTATGTGAGTAGCAATATTAGTTAAATAGAAGGTAATCTCAATAAGCCTTCAATTTTGTTACCAGATGAGAAAAGGGTGAGAAACAGGCCACAAACACACTAACTGAAGCAATTTTCTTCTAAAAATGTCACTATGAGAAATAGGCCACATCCATACTAATGCAAGCAATTTTCTTCTAAAAAAGTGACTTAAAGGAAGTACACGTGAATAGGATTTCTTTTACAACTACATCATGGTAAAGGCAAATACCTAATTATTAGGAATCCTCTTTTGGTGTGATAGCTTTAACTGCATTTTAACAGTTCTTAGACATGGTCAAAATTTTGAGTAACTACTAAGTAACACATTGGCTTTTTGTCAATATGAATGCTAAGTAAAACATGTATCTACAAGTCTATTAAATATGGAGAGAGAGGTCTCTCATTTCCTTTTACGGGTACATGGGAAATGCAGAAATGAGGTCAACGAGCACATACAATAGACTAGGGCATGCAAACAAAGTCAAAAGATGCCTGTTAGCTCATTAATCTTTTGAGAAAGACACCATTATTTCACGTACAGCCCATTTTACGTGAGATAAAAAAAAAGTAATTAACTTACCACTATTACTGTTGCTCTGCAATTTCAATTTACTTTTTTCTTTGGCACTCCTGCTGAGAACCCCATTGGGTTTTAAATCATCTTCTATTTCACCTTTTCTCTTCTGCAAATCATTTTGCTTCTTTTTGTAAGTTGGCTTAGGTTGCCTCTTAGTCCTTTGCTCTGACTTGCTTTCACTTTCATCTGAGTCTCCACTTTCAGAGCCAGATTCATAAGTTCTTTTGGCTTTTCTCCTACTGACTTTATCATCTTTTACGTATTTATCAACTATGATCTTACTATCCACACTATTTTGTATATCATTAGATGTAGAGGCTATTAAATTGACAGAACATGGCTTAATAATTTCTGATACAGAATTCCCTGAATTTTCCATTTTATTAGTATTTTTATCTTCCTCTGAGTGTCTAGTAAGCCAGGCCTTTTTCAGCTTAGTATGGTAGTTAGGTTGAGTTGTCTGGGATGCTTGCCCATTTCCTACAGAGTTCGCTTTGTTTATTGTACTACAGACTACAGTGCTATCCAAGAGAGGGGAGGTTGAAGATGTCTGATTTTTCACAGCATTAGGCTCAGTCTCACTAACATTACTACTTTTATATTGAGCTGCAGCCAATGCTGCCTTGTGCTTTTTTAAATGGATAAAATCAGTTGTGCCTGAGAACCCAGAGCTGGGCTGAACAGCACTTCCTGTCTGACTACTGGCTGGTGTAACTGGAGCTGTGGTGCTGACCCTGCATTCTTGTATATGAGCCACTGAATGACTGACGCTTTTTGAAGAGGTACATTCTAAGGATTTAGAGGCCAAAATGGTATTTGATAAAGAGTAAATTATTTCTGAACCACCCCAGCTGGAAACACTAGTGGTAGTGGCAGCAGATGTGAATACATCCGTTTTGGTATTACACATTGTATTTGCAGCAGACATGACTGAACTGGGAACACTGCCCTGGGAGACAGCCTGGACATTTTTTTCAGATTTTATGTGAGCACTGTCTGAATTCACACTTGGCAGAATGATTCTTCCAGTCTCTCCAGCTTCTGCTGGTTTGAGGCAATCTGTTTGATTTACCCCAGTTGAAGATCTTTCACTAACTCGATCTTTGGAAGCTAACTGCATTGCTGGCACGCTCTCAGGTTTTGTACTAGATGGTGGACGTACAATGACAGATGCCATAGCAGCCTGTGACTTTCCACTGCTTTTCTCCACATGCCATTCAGCTTTCTCTTTGCTGAGGTTATTATTAGATTTCCACATTTCTGACAAACTTTGTTCAGAAGAATTCTTAAAATTTGCCTGAGAGTCTTTTGGCTCTGGAATTAGAGTTGGAGGCTTTTGTGATTCTTGAACTTTCCCACCAGCATTTACAGGCATGACCGGGGTTAAAGTTGGAGGGGAAAGACTACTATAGTTGCTTTCCTTTCTTTCCAGGCTGTGGTGGATTGGTGGATGAAATACTGGTGCCCTATGTAAAGCAGGCATGCTCCGGAGTGCATTTGTAGAAGAAACTGTCAAATGGGTAGGACTCCTACAATCATTTCTGAAAGTTGTTACTGAGTGAGAAGCAATTTGATGGGGAAGATGTTCTGGTATCTTGCCTGCTAAACCTTCACTTTCTGGTTGGTGTTTAATTAAAGGTGGAGGCTTTGAAAGAGATGATATAAATGAAGTCAGAGTTTGAGGATTAGCTGCTGCTGCAACAGAATTACTCTGTTTTTCAGTGTAAATATTTGAAACCTCTTTGGATGGATATGACCTTGGTGGTTCGTTGACCACACTATTAGACAATGTAGTGAAATAGTTACTTTGAGGCAAACTCTGAGGCACCGAGTGCTTCATTTTATAAAGATCTGATACTGAGCATTCTACATCTTTGTCTTGTTTGATGATGACATGGCTTTTAGGGCTAGAAGATGACAACGGTACTCTGGAATAATTATCCCTCTCACCCTCAAGCCCCTTGATTTTAGTTGTGAAGGGAGCTACATCAATACTTTCTTGAAGGATTCGACGGTGTTCCTCCTTATATTTGTGTAATCTCTCTCCAGTCTCCTGGGGTTGTCTCTGTAATTGATTCAGTACAGGATCCACAAAATGTCTATGCAATAGACCATCTTTTCCAGTCTGTGACCTGTTTAGATCCAGGTCATTCTTTGCTGATGTGGATGCAACAGAACGTAATGGTTCAATAAAAGCTTTCCTCTCCAATTCTCTGTAAAGAAAATAAACATAAAGGTTTCTGTAACAACTTTTTCTTGCATGATATGAAGATAGCATCTATGCAATATTATGAAAGTAAAACACAACTTTGCATTTACTTTATTTTTTTATAAAATCTTTTATTTATTTGACAGTGAGAGAGCACAAGTAGGGGGGTCGGAATGGCAGAGGCAGAGGGAGAAGCAGACTCCCCGCCAAGCAGGGAGCCCGATGCGGGACTTGATCCCAGGACCCTGGGATCATGACCCAAGCCGAAGGCAGCCGCTTAACCGACTGAGACACCCAGGCACCCACTTTGCATTTACTTTAATACTCCTGAGTAAATCAGAAGATATATCAAAATGGAAAGAACAGTACTTATTCAAAGCCTACTTTTAAGATGTTTATTAACTTAAAATTACCTGTTTAGAAAGTGAATTAAGAAAAACTATAAAAGACAAGGTATTTTTAAGTTTTAAGCATTAGTGAACTTACTCTTTATGGTGATCTATTAAACTTTTTGTCAATGGTGGACTGGAATGTGCTGTAATTTTAAGAGACCGATGAGGCTCTGCACTGGAAGGTCTGACAGGAATGTGACTAAGTAATCCAATACCATCTGCTGAGGTCACAGGGGTGGGTTGATGTAACCAAGGACTGGGAGAATTCTATTTAACAAAATATATATATATATATATATCAGACTTCAGTTACTAGAAAAAGCTAAACACAATATCATAGCAGGACTATAATGCATATTTATGAAGCATGTGACTTCTTCTAAATGCATCTTATGAAAAGTACTCAGACAAATAAATAACATAATTATATGGATTTTTCCATATGATGGAGAAAATCAATCAGCATCAAAATAGTAATTTCCAAAAATTTGTTGTTTATTTTACTGACTGTAGATCTTGAAACACTGCCTTTAACTTATAAATGTACAGAAAGCCTAGTTGTTTTTTTTTTTTTTAAAGGTTTTATTTATTCATTTGAAACACAGAGATACAGAGAGAGAGAGCATGGGCAGGGAGAGAGGCAGAGGGAGAGGGAGAAGCAGGCTCCCCGCTGAGCCAGGAGCCCGATGTGGGACTCAATCCCAGGACCCTGGGATCATGACCCGAGCCGAACGCAGACGCTTAACCATCTGAGCCACCCAGACGCCCCAGAAAGCCTAGTTCATCAGATTTCCAGTCATTCTAATACCAAAAGCATATTGCTAATACAAAAACCAGAATTTGTTATTCTTAAAGTACATGCAACCAGAAACAGAGATATCAAGTTCATTTGCCAATTTTTGTTGTCAAAAATAAACAACTTCTTCCAATGTAACAATTTACTTAGAATAGACAGAAGATTATATTTTCAAAGCCCACTTGTACTCCGTGTTTCACTATAAGCTATAAAACACTGTTGGACCATTAAACTTAGGAGGTGTGGAAGTGCAATAAAATTAATTTTTTCCATATCCATATGCTGCCTTTCTCATTCTGAATATTTGGTGACACTGATCTCTATGTTGATATTTAAAACTCTCTAATTACATGCTTAAGGATGGTTTCCATACTATGATACACTGACATTTTTTCAGAACATACTTTGTGGAGTTATACATTGAGGCAATATTGAGAAAATATAATCCCCTTTGGTTTTAACAAAGAGAGTAAATTTTACATCTCAAAGTGATAATGCAAAAGCAATATATCACACCAAAAACATGCTGCTGTAAAACTGCTTAGATTAAAAATATATATTATAAAGCACAAATCTCACATTAGAGAAAAAATATATATATACACATGCATAAGGATCATTCAAATATTTTTTTTTTAAAGATTTTTATTTATTTATTTATTTGACAGAGAGAGACACAGTAAGAGAGGGAACACAAGCAGGGGAAGTGGGAGAGGGAGAAGCAGGCCTCCCGTGGAGCAAGGAGCCCGATGCAGAGCTCGATCCCAGGACCCTGGGATCATGACCTGAGCTGAAGGCAGACGCTTAACGACTGAGCCACCCAAGCACCCCTCAAATATGTTTAAAAGGCCTCAGTTCTACATGATCCAGAAGTATTAAGTTGCAATCAATTATGGTAATGATAAATTTTTGACTATAAGATATCATTAAAAAGTATTTCCTAATTTTTTCTTTATTTCTCACAATATTAGGGTTAAGAGATCTTCATTTTTGCTCAAAATGTTAAATATACTCCTTTATAATTTTACATAACAAATGAAAATTTCACATGCTTGTTTTTAGTTTAATAAGTTTATGACCAGTTAATAAAACATTTTATGCCCTTATATACATGGAGGCTAGAATGACATATACTGAGAGAAAATCCTACCCAAGCCAGTTCTAACAGTTACTTAGATTGGTTTTTCAGGGTTGGGAAATTACGGAAGAAGACTCAAAACTATTTGCCAGCTCATGTATTCTTCTAGCCTGTCTTTGTCCAGTATCAGTTGCACCTAACATTCATGACACGAGAGTGAAGGGTCAGAGTAAAAATGTGGACGTATTAGGCACTAGGGTCACCAGACCTGCTTTCAATAATGGCAAGGAGGATATTGTAGTAATTAGTGACTCTTCATTGACATCAACTACATAACGTTCCAGTAAGATTCCACCTACCACAAGTTCAATAGCACCATCAAGAATGGACATGGGAAGCTTATGGATCAGGATCAATGTAAGCACAATTCTTCTAGAATTGAAATCCTGCCAGCATTGAATATGGGGACACTAGTGCAGAATAAATTGTGCAGTTTACTGGTGATTGTGTTAAAGAAGGCCAAAGCTCATACAGAAGTGGAGCCTAAAAGAGTTGATACTTGTTATGGGATTAAACCATACAAAATACCATTCAAAACTATTAGAACTCTATCTTGCACCACTAACCATTTGATGCCCCTTTCCACCAAGGGCAACAATCACAACTTGGGAATCAAGAAAGGACTCATTACTATAATCTATTGTCATCGCTGCTACCCAGAATATAACAATTCCTCTGACAAACTTTTGGCATGAGGAACACCACCCTTGCATCTATTACCAAGGCTCTACATAAGCAGTATTATCTCTGAAGTGAGAAGCTCACTAGCATTACCTTCCAAATTGCCACCCCCAACATATTTACTGTACATCTTGCTCAAATGAGAAGGAGGTCAAAAATACACAAGTTCACTGGAGCACTATCCATCATAGTCCAGGGGTGAAAGTAACCCAAAGTCCATTGACAAATGTATAAAGAAAATGTGGTACATGCATATAATGAACATCAAAGCTATTATGCTACATGAAAGAAGCCACAAGAGGACAAATACTGTATGATTCCATCAAATGAATTATCTATCACAGAAACAAAGTAGAAAGGTGGTTGGCCAAGAAATGGGGGAAAGAGGAAAGGGAATTAGTGCTTAATGGGTATAAAGTTTCAGTTTTGCAAGATGAAAATGTTCTGGAGATTTGTTGCACAACAATGTGAATATACTTAACACTACTAAACTGCACACTTAAAAATGATTAGGATGGTAAATTTAATGTTAGTTGCTTTTTACCACAATAAAAATAAATAGTGTTTAAAAAAAAGATTCTGGGGGGATACTTGAAGAGCAATCTGGGCTGCACCAACAACTAAGTTGTGTCCTAGAGTTTATGACACCGATTCTCACTATTTTTGATAATGGGGGTGGTAATGCCCTCAACAATCATTTATTTTCTTTTCTTTTTTTTTTTTAAGATTTTATTTATTTGTGTGAGAGAGAGAGAGAGAGAGAGAATGACTACAAGCAGGGAGAGGGGCAGAGGGAGAAGGCTCTGCACTGAGCAAAGAGCCTGATGTGGAACTCGATCCCAGGACCCTAGGATCATGACCTGAGCGGAAGGCAGATGCTTAACCAACTGAGCCACCCAGGCATTTTTTTCTTTTTAAAGATTTTATTTATTTACTTGAGAAAGAGAGAGGAAGAGTGAGCACGAGTTGGGGACAGAGGCAGAGGGAGAGGGAGAAACAGACTCCCCACTGGGCAGGGAGCCCAACGTGGAGCTCCATCCCAGGACCATGGGATCACGACCTGAGCCAAAGGCAGATGCTTACCTGACTGAGCCACCCAGGTGCTCCTCAACAATCATTTCTTAGTATGAAAACAAATTTGGCTAGAGAAACCACATTAGCTCATGAAGGAGTAAGAGCTCTCTATACCACCACCTTCCACAACATTCCTCATATTTGATGTTGGCAGGATCTCAGCCCTAACTTTACTCCCAAATACCAGAAGTCTCCAACCTAGGCACCCTTACAAGAACAAGGGCCTCAGAGAATCATAGCTTGTAACAGACCATCAATATATCTAACTGGTGAATATAACAATCTGTCTTAAAAATAATTTGATGATGGGGAGCCTGGGTGGCTCAAAGTGTCCAACTCTATTTTGGCTCAGGTCATGATCTTAGGGTTGTGAGATCAAGCCCTGCATTGGGCTCTGTGCTGCGCATGGAGCCTACTTAAGATTCTCTCTCCCCCTCTTCCCACCCACTTTAAAAAAACAGTAAGATGATGATATGTATCAGAAGCCTTACAATTTGATATAAATTTTAATCTACAAATTTCACTTCTAGGAATTTAGCTGAGCAAAATAATTACAGATAGGTACCATAATTAGTTATGAAGACATTCTTCATAACAGATATGTCAAAAGCAATCTAAGAAGTTTTACTTCTTTAAATTGGCTTTTTAAAATAAATAGGCTTTTCTGAGATTTCAGCTTCCATGGTTCCAAAGTTACAAAGTATCAAAAGTTTCACCGTAATTGGAAAAATAAGTGTTTGAAAAATTCTAACACATTTTATTATAATAAAATGTGATTAGTAAGTATATATTGATATGTGGCAAACCACACTGTAACTTACCCTCCTTAATGAAGATTCAGCATTAACTGCATTTTCTGGGTGAACCCACTTTGAAGAAGGTAGACCAAGTCCTGAGTATGCATGTGTTCCATTAGGATATTGCCAAATAATTGGATAAAGTCCAAGCTGATTATATGAAGCAGAAGGATGGGCTTGTCCAAGAAGATGAGGTGACTGGTGCTGTAACAACTGTTGCTGTTGCTGGTGTGCTAACGCTAAGTGGCTCAAGCTGCTGGCATGAGCAGTCTCTAGTCGTGGGTGGCCACCAAGTAGGGAGGCAGTAGGCACTCCAGGTAACACGGCAGGAAGTAAATGAGGGTGATGAACAGAATGGTGTGGACCACTAGTCAGAGGGTGTGTGTTAATGGTAGGTAATGGAGTTTGACTGGATGATCCAGCAAGTAAGTGGGGTGCAGGAGTTAAGGCTGGGTGATGGGTACCTGGATTTAAACAGGTTCTATGGGATGAAGAATGAAGAGGAAAGGGATGCTGGTTTAAGAAAGGTGAAATGTGATTAGCTCCTGTTTCTGACCCAACAAGTGCAGGATCTCTGTAAACTGTGAAATGCTCATTTTTATCAATAATAAGCGGGCTCTTTGTAGCTTCCAATGTACTGCCTCGAGTAGGAACTGAATGAAAACTGCATCTTGATAACTCATGTTCGATCTTATTTGCTAGTCTTCTCTCACCAGCAGCTTGGTTGTTCACATAAGTGGCCTTAGACTTTATAGAATCAGGAGAATGGGTAATTTTGGGTTTAATAACTTCAGGTGAGGGATTCGATTTTGTCTTGTGAGCATCTACTGAAGTATTAAGTTTAGATTTTACTGTCTCTGGGGGTGGGCTTCGCTTATGCAGCTTATCTTCCGTGACAGAAACTGCACTTAGAGAAGACATGTAAGAGACATACTGATTTTTCTCTTTTTCCATATTCAGGTGATCGTTTCCTGAGGAAGCACTTCTAACATTTGATTGGGTTAAATCTACTTTAACTACATCACTGACCCAGCTCTGATCAGAATCTTGTTTTGCTGTCTCCAAGTATTTTGCATTTGCAATAGAATGTTTTGAATCACTAACATTAGGATCCATTTTCTGAAGTGTCTGAAGGCCAAAGGTACTTGAGTTTTCCGGAGCCACCTTTTCTGAACTAGTGTCATTCGTAATATCAATAACACATTTTGGTGTGGGTGGTCTGGATACAAACTTCTCCTTTGGTAATAATTCCACTGTATGTGTTTTTTCCATACTGCATTCCTTATGAAGTAAATCATTATTAGGATTATGATCAGAAAGTGTGGCCTGCTCTGATGAATGAATAATCATTTTTTCTTGAAGCTGAGAGTCAACAGACTTCTGCTTCTCTGCTTCTTCATGTTTTTTATCTTCCTGTATTTGATCCCAGGGAGGCTGGCTATCTAGTATTAGTGTCTCTTCTCCTACCTTCTCATTATTCTGGGATTTTCCTTCTTCTCCATTAATCTTTGAAGTGTTTTTATTTTTCCACTCATTCTCTGGCTTCTGCTCTGAGGAATTATTTATCATTCTCTTATTTGAATTTTCTGAGTCACTGCTCTCAGAAAAGTCTGAAACATTGTCGGTTCGTAGTCTTTTCATATTTAGTTTCTTTTCATCCTCCTCAGGTTTCCTTCTTTTATTCATCAACTGTTTGTTTTTCCCTTTAGGATTTTCTGTAAAATTTTAAAAAAGGAACAGTTTTATTTTTCATAATTAAAATATTAAATAAGTACATCTTATAAGTATTTTTGTTTTATTTATTCTCATTCCCTTAAAAAGAAAAATGAGTACTACCTCCTCGTGCTATATAATCATACTTTTCCTCCTTCATCTTCTCTTCATCTGGTATACTGCTATCTGAGCCCTTCCTCTTACTTGGACGAATATTTCTTTGTTGCTGTTGCTGGTGTGTATTCTGTTTTGGTACAGCAGCTTGGGAGTTCATTGCTGGTCTGGGACTGTTTGCTTGGGCACGTGTATAATGACCCTAAAAAAATAACCAGTTTAACAATGATTATTTACTACCTGATCCTAAGTAATCTGAGGAAAAATATTTTATAATAATATATCACTAATAACATACATACGTGAACAGCGTTGCTATTTTGACTGGCACGAGACCTTCGCCGTGATGTAATGCCAATATTTTCACCTTTTAACAAAGAGTGAACAACATCATCTAGAAAGGTCATTTGAACCATAGAAGGATCGACATTCTGTGGTTCTAGTACCTAATCCATGACACAAAACAAGAACAAAAATTAAATCCAATCAGTTAGTCAATATAACATTAGGTATAAAAGTAAGGATAAGAATTAATCAGGAGTATAATACCAACTCATAAAATGTATTTTAAAAAGAAGTAATTTCCAAAAACCAGCTATAAAATAAAACTAAGAAAGTAGAGTTTAAGAAGAAGAAAATGACAAAAACTAGGTAAATGGACACAAATAATAATAATTTTAAAAAGACAGGTTAAAGAAGCAACTCCTTCAAAAACAAAAGGCAATTCTAAGTTTCACTGAGAAGTGAAAGTTTGTCATCGTTTTAGGAAAAACTAAATACAACTAAACAATATAATTTATCCAGCATTTTGGCTAAAATTCTAACCCAAAGCATTTGGATTGTTTCTAACGGGGCATTCATTCATACACCCTCCAAAATCCACTCAATTTGGAAGGTGTAATTTTTTTTTTTTGGTAAATAAACCACAGCTTTGAAAGATTTAAATAACAGACATTCAGACTGTTCTTTAAAACTTCATATGAAATTTGTGTCCTTAATACTCACCATAAAACTTAAAGGAGCATACCAACTATGAAACTTGATTTGATAAGACCTATCGTGGTGTGCATTAGTTTTCATTACTGAAAAGCAATCATTTGGGAAATATTTTTATTACCGGAGACAGAAAAATGAGATTTTAAGAAAGAAAATTTTAGGTGACCTAAGGATTAAAAAAAAGGCTGATCAACTAGAGTTTGATGCTTCTATTTCAGGGACTGATTTAATCATTCTTAAAATTTGTTATCATTAATCTCCCTATGACCTAAAGTGACCTCTAATTAGCATCAGATACATTTAAACTTATTAGGAGTGTATGACTACAAAAAATACCTAGAGATGAAAATTATTTAGTGTCAACCTGTTGAACCATTATTTGGAAGGCATGGAATATCTGAATTATTAATATCTCTCCAAAAATATTAGTTGGACTATTTACCTGATCATTCATAACGATCATGGTGCGAGTGAAGAGATCATGATGAGTAATTATGCCAGTAAACCACTGGGTGGCAGAGTCTTGTCTATATACTCTCACTCTGTATCCATTTAATGAATAAGGACCTTAAAAAAACACATACACACACACACAAGAAATAGGGGTATCTTAAATGGAGACATTTTCATTGAAGGACTACCTTTTAGGAGAAACATGAGCTTTGTGATATATGAGTAATATCCTATTCAAGTATCAGTTTTCAAAAAAATGTATTAGAAGTGATATATACATACTTTAGAGCCAGATCATTGTGAAGTTATCATTGAACACACTCTACTACACATGTATTTCCTAACTCAATTGAAATAAAGTACTTTAAGTCAGAAAGAATGTTTCTAGGATCATGAGTTAAGCACAAAATGTAAAGTTAGAGTGGTCTAGAAAGTCATAAGGTTACAAAGCTACTTAAAGGGTTTGGGGTACATAGAGGACTACTACTTGGCTGAAATGGAAAGGTAATTTGGAACTCAATATCTGAGTTTTCTAAGTTGCCAAAACTCTACCATAATAACTATAAATTTTAATTCTTCTGTGAGAGCTAGAAAAAGCTGCCAAAGTCTTACAACATATAGAGACTGTTAAGTGAATTATAAATATGGCACTAAAATGCTTTTTAAATAAAAAAATAGCGTCTTGTACTTTTGGATTAAACTCACTTTTTAAAGGGAAGGATTAAATAATAAAAGATATGTACCTGCATATATTTAAATATGCCTATCAAAACAAAAGTCACTCCACAGAAGAGAATAATGGGAGATAAAAATTTCTTCACTTCAGGTACTAAAAATGGTATCAAATATTTGAAAGTTTAACAAGAACTGTGAGGAGTAGGGTGGAAACTGGTACACCTTGATGATAGTATTATACATGAACAATTTACAAAGTGCTTTCAAAATGTGGTAGTGCTTATTTAATCTTCTTCAATTCATATTATTTTCCCTTTTATAAAAATAAGAAAGTGAGGTTGATAGGTTAAATAAAATTTTAAGTGAAAGAGCTAGGAATGAATTTATTTTTCTGATTCCTAGGCTGATGCTTTCTTTGACAGTTATAAGCCATTTAACATACCAATTAATGGTTTAATATTTATTTGCCAGTTTCAAAAAAAAAAAAAAAATCTCTGCCAGTATCAGCCTAAAATAAAAGTCAATTAGCAAATGTATAGAAAATATTCCATTTGACCTATAAATTAAATATATTCAGAGCCATGATAACCAATTATACAAACTCTAGTCTTTTCTAACTATGGAAGAATAAGACTCTAAAAATGTAATATAGCAAAAGCTTATAGAGTTAACTCCAAACATGACCAATTTTCAATTTCCACTAGCACAGTTTTCAATTCTTAACTGTCTTATTCCTACCACAAAACACAACTTGGAGTCAGCCTCACATAATAATTCTGTCTAGGATGGCCAGGGACTATACTACCTCAATTTTTCACCTCTAAGAATATGATAAGGAAACAAAAGTTGCTAAATATATATATATATTAGCCTGGTATCTTCAAAAAATTGCAAGGGAAGGAGGAAAAAAAGAGATGGACATATCAGCCAATTAAATTGTGGACATTTTTTAGGTCCCCCAATTTAAAATAAATGAATTATAATAATAAAAATCAGTCAATCCTGTTAGAAATCATTTAAGGTATTTATGAAACAAATGGAAATTTGAATCTGAGTATCCAGTATTTCATATTAAAGAACTATTAATTTTGAGGTCATAATAATGGTAATGGTGGCTTTGTTTAAAAATAGAATTTGGTGATGTCTGAAATTTGATGGAAGTAAACAGTAGTGTGGATGGGGCAGGATCATAGTTATTGGGGCTGGAAGACAGACACATGGAAGTTCACTGAAATATTCTATTTCTGTGTATTTTTCATATTCTCTATATTAAATTTTAAAGAATGTTTAGCCTAAGAAGAATTTAATGAGATGATCTGCTGCTATAAATACCCATAACAAAAGAGCAAAAGAGCCACAGCTTAGAGATTATTAATGCTGAAATTAAATGACATGAAAGTTGAGGACTGGGATGAATATGGGTATTTTACAACAAAATTCCTTTTTAAAAGCATTCAACAAAACATCAATACTTCACATCATACTGGTTCCCAGTTTCAATTCAATTTCACAAAAAGCTTACAATATATGATTCTACTGGCAGAAAAAGAAATCACTAGAAATTATATAAAACCTTACTGGTTTGAAAGTCACATGTTATAGACAAATTTATAACTTACTAAAAAAGGGAAACAAAACTAAAACTAGTATTATGGTCACTGCTGAACTGAAATAGGCCACTTTTATCAGATACTAACAGCATTCTTCAAAGGAAATCAATTGTGGCTTTGGGCAATCCTCTACTGCAAACAATGTTTCCTTCTCCAGGAAGGACACACCTAACTGTATTCTGTAATATGGAAATTTTCCTATCAACAAAACACCTGTGTGTGGTTATAATTTCATGCCAGTCATTTAGCTCAAATTAGTTAATAAACTGGTGAAGTTATTGACTTATACTGAAATTATGATTTTGCTATTATTTTCCCTGGACTGGGAACTCAAAATATTGAACTGGGTCTTCTATCAACATTGCATGTAACTGAACAACCAAAACCAAACATCAAACACTGCCCAGTTCCAAAAAAAACCTTAATGCATAACTTCAAAATAGTTACCTTGCATAAAAATCTCCTGAACCTTTTGTTCCTTTACCCAGACTTTCACTTCTTCCTGAAGTTGCGGGTTGTCCCTGAGAACTGGGTTTAGGCTGTCTATGTCGTCCTAGAATTACAGATTAAAAGAAAGGTTCATGTTATGCTGTCCTAACATTAATGTTACAAACTTTCCCTCCTATATTTTCTAAGGATTGAAGAAAATTCCTTCATCTAAATGTATGCAAAAACACAAATTCATAAGTTATAGTTCATTAGCAATTCTATAATAACAGAGCATAAGAAATTAACCCATGGTAAGAGTTGATCCTTGACAACAATGTCCTAAAGACAAAATCTGAAATTTACTAATGTGTTTTCTAACTTTAAGTGTGGCCTTAGATAAGTCACATTTTTAAGGGTTTCACGATGAGAAGCAATACAAACCAAATAGCATCAGGTCATCTAAGGTTGGTAGCAAAAGAATTGAGTTGAATATTTTAGTGACAATACATATACACATAGATAAATTCCCTCTCTTCCCATAATGCCTAAAATGTTTGAGTTTTAAAGTACAGAAGTCATTATCCACTATCTTGATTTAAATGTCATAGAATTCAATTCTACTCAAACTCATCTGACCAGTAACTTCACTGCTAAGTTTTATTTTTTCAAGCCAGTGTCAAAGCATCCAGGCAATTAAAATTACATTATTGATGGTATTATCCTCATAACAGGGTGGATCTAGACACAGAAACAACCGGTTCTCTCTCCTTGGAGATGTGAATCACACAGTCACATGGTTTCCCACAATCTGTTGGTCCCCCGCTGGACTCTTTGACATTCTGTTCTCTCTCTCTCAAAGCACCTCTGCTGCTCCTGCATTTGAGATCAGCGGCAGGAGCCCTAGAGTAGAGCTGGGAAGAACAACAAAGCAGCACTGTCAATTGGCGGCCCTTATAAAAGTGGACTGGCAGATCATGGAAACCAGTGAACAGAAGGGAGCTAAATGAAGGGAATTCTATCTGGTGAATTAAAATAATGTGGCAATTTGGAAATGTCAAAAAGTGGCTGAAGAGTACAAAGAAGGACCCCTAATCATGTAGGTCATACTTCACTCTTGTACTCTAAATTTTAGTTTATCTAAATAAAGCTTTTCCTTCTCATCTCATCACTACTGTAAGGGATTACTACGAATTTTTACAATAATAGTGTGGTAAATACTCTGATACTTCATTTATACCTAGTGAACACCAAGAGGAAGAAATAAAGGACTTCAAAGTTATCAACTATATTCTTTGGAAAATATACAGAAATGTTGTATACTTTGCAGAAGGAAATACCGCAGTGGGAAAGTAACATACAAAAGTAGGTAAAATCTGTCATCTGGGGGGAAAATGTCCATGACGTTCTTTTTGGTAAAGAAACTTTCTAGAATCCCTTTTCTCCACACTCCTTTAATAATGAATGCACTGCACACTTAGTTAACCTCTTCATCTTAGAAACCGAAAATACAATGGAAAGTTCAGACTCTAAACGATGCAAACCAGGTGTGTCTATGACAGACAAAACACAGGAAACATTCTATTTCCCAAGGAAAACCATTACAATTTCCAGATAGCTCTGACAGCTATCAAGTTCTTTTAAAATCTTTCTTTAACTTCCACACACAGATCCAAGCTTAACTACCTGAAGTCAAACAATCACTTTCCTACCCTATAGTCCTTCAAACATTTGCACTCTGGTTTTGTTTCTGTAGTTGTGAGTCTTCCCTAAACACTCACCTTTATTACAACCACTCTTCTCTTACCCTAGATATTTAACTGGCAAAAAGATGGGCACTTGTCTAGAAAACCACAAAATCATGTGGGTGTCAGTGCTAACTTATATACTAAGTTTACTACGGTCTATTGCTCTCAAGCTTTTATACTCTAGGGTGGAAGGCATTAATAAACTGCTGTTAAAGCAGCACTGACAATACTTTGTAGATAGGTACAAGTATGCTCTATAAAACCAATCTCTTGTATTGAAATATTACAGTTTAAAAGTATTAGAATTAGGGGTGCCTGGCTGCTCAGTTGGTAGAGCATGTGACGCTTGATCTTGGGGTCATGAGTTCAAGCCCCATGTTGGTGTAGTTTATGTAAAAAAAATAAACCCTATTGGGATAAAAAATTTGTTCAACGTTTATTTATATATTATTTATTTAAAAAGTTAAGATAATGGGCCATATATCCAAGATCATTAAACATACAAATACCTCCTCAACAATGACCCATTCATTTTCTTTCTTTTTTCTTTTTTAAAATTTTATTTCTAAGCACTCTCTACACCCAACATGGGGCTTGAACTCACAACCCTGAGATCAGGAGTTGTAGGCTCCTCCGACTGCCTTCAGCTCAGGTCATGATCCCAGGGTCCTGGGATCCAGCCCTGAGTCGGGCTCCCTGCTCAGCATGAAGTCTGTTCCTCTTTCTCTCTCTGCCCCTCCTGCTCTCTAATAAATAAAATCTTAAAAAAAAAACAAAAACAAAACAAAACAAAACTGGTAACTTGAATGTATTTACTGAAATGACCTTATAGAAGTTCAAGCTTCTACATATCAATTTCCTCATCTATAAAGCAGTTACCAATATCTGCCTCTTTCCATCTTAATGAATACGTTTTCCTAGTAAGACTTTTAAAAAATAACTGAAACTAGTTTTCTTAAGACATCCAATTCTGAATTATTTATGGTATTACTAAATCAATTAAAACCCAAGAAAATTACCCGAACATACTGTCTGGTTATGATAGTCACATTATTGCTGAAGTACTTCTTTATGAATAGTGCTCTGTAAGTTTAGGTATTTCCTTAAATTTTTTTTTTCATTTATTTATTTATTTGAGAGAGAGAGAGAGAGAGAGAGAGAGAGAGAGCATGCAAATGGGGGGGAGGTGCATAGGGAGATGGAGAGAGAGAATCTCAAGCAGGGTCCACACTGGGCGTGGAACCCAATGCAGGTCTGAATCCCACAACTGTGAGATCATGACCTGAACAGAAATCAAGAATTGGATGCTTAACTGACTGAGCCACCCAGACGCTTCTGTAGGTATTTCTGTTGTAGTCATCATTCCCGTTTTAAAGGATAAATGATCAAATCTTCTAAGAGTTGCTACCAGGTAGACAAATAAGGTGGGGTTTGTTTTTCTATTTATTGATTTGAACGATTTTGTGAAAGTGCTAAAAATCAGATACAAGGCTATAAGGCAAAGTCACAGAGAAGAGAAACTAAGGATCTATAATTAATATTATTAATATGAATATTTACTATCTTTTGGAATACAATTGATTAATAAAGAACTTCAGCTGTGCCTCGAGTTTGTATGAGATTTAAAAAAATCAACCACACAATACTTCACTTTTCAGTAGCTAAAAGTTACCTACACACATAATTTTTATATTAACTGAAATAATATGTATTTCTTCAATTTCCCCAAAACAAATCACCCAGACAGTGAAGCAATAGCACCCTCTGTGAATCTCCTCTTCTCCATAAATTCTATCCAATGTATTATTCTGCAAATTATAACTTCCAGCAAATGATTAATGGGAAAAAAATCAGGTAAGCAAGATCTGCTTTACTAGAAGCTTATACAGAAAATATGGAAAAGTTTTAAACAATGCCTTAAGTGAGGTTTTGGACTACCTTTATTGTTCACTTGTATGCTGTTCACCTTTTACAAAGATAGAGGTTAACTCTAATTGAACGTTAGTGGGGCACCTTAATGTATATAACAACAGCTAACATTAGTGCGCATGTTTACTATGGCAGATACCATGCTAGATGCTTTCATACAATCAATTTCTTTAACATTTTTCTGAGGCCTAAATTACTATGCCCGTTTTACATGTTATACACAGAGAGGTCCATGGCTATATAGTCAGAATGTGATGGAAAGACCTAGCATTTGAACCTAGTTTTATAATTCTGAAGAGCTCAGGCTCCTTTCACCTACTCTTTCTCCCCTGAATTGGTACAATGAAAAGGAATGAATTAGACTGTTTACTATAACTGCCTTTCAAAATTTGATACATTTCTTCACATTATATGTAAGAAGTAAAGGGCAGTAAAAGAAATAAAAGACTTTATCTTATTTAGTCAGAATGGGTCAAAAGTGAAGAACTGAACATCAGGAGGAAGTTATATTGCTGTAACCCCCCTCACATTAGTTATGTGAGATTCCATAGGTAGTAACCATCTAACACTCATATGACAGGGGTCACTTAGGATGTTAAACTCATGCAATCTTACAATCAGAAAGCATCAAAGAGAATATAATCTCTTTGGCAATGTGACTTCGTCATGAGCTACAAATTCTCAAATGCTGTATTTCTAGATAAACACTGCCCTAAATTACTATTTGAGATAATAAAAAAAAAAAAACAAACACGATTTTTTTCATGTATGAAGAAGAATATGATGGAATCTTTAAAAAAAAAGCATTTCTCAAAATATAAAAATTAAAATCAGGTTAGAATTTGTATTCTGATAGTAGGACTACTATACTAACCTTATTTTTTAAGTGGTTCTCTACTCCATTCCAGATCAAAGGAAAAAACTAACAATTACAATAGTATAAAAAAGTAAGATTATGGCACTAAGATATTCAGATATGTCTGACTAGGTTTAATGATAGGAATATTATGACAGTGTTCATAATATATGTAACAAATTTTCTAAGATAATAAGGGAATGATCTGTCTTACCATGACAAAGTACTTCTTACTGGTTCAACAAATATTTTCTTTATGTCACATAAACTCTGGATGTAACTACTGACAGAAGAGCCCACAGAGGCTTGAATTAGAGAATAATATACCAGCTGTTAGTTTCTATCTAGGTGACTGAGCTGATTGGCTTAATAGCTGTCAGAGATTTGCTTTAAAATCCTAACTGATATCTAGGATAGTACTTTTGTTTTTTTCTTAAGATTTTATTTATTTATTTGACAGAGAGAGAGAGAGACAGTGAGAGAGGGAACATAAACAGGGGGAGTGGGAGAGGGAGAAGCAGGCTTCCCGCCAAGCAGGGAGCCTGATGAGGGGCTCAATACCAGGAACCTGGGATCATGACCTGAGCCGAAGGCAGACGCTTAACGACTGAGCCACCCCCAGGCGCCCCTAGGATAGTACTTTTTTTTAAAGATTTTATTTATTTATGAGAGAGAGAGCATGAGCGGGGGGAGGAGCAGAAGGAGAAGCAGACTCCTCGCTGAGCAGGGAGCCAGACGTGGGGCTCAATCCCAGGACCCTGGGATCAAGACCTGAGCAGAAGGCAGATGCTTAACGACTGAGCCACCCAGGTGCCCCCAAGGATAGCACTTTTCATTTTAGAATACAAGAAGTATCTCAAAACCGGCTTTCTCTCCGTTTGGACAATTTCTGATACACAATGATACCTGCTTTTAAACTGATATTGATATGTGGCTTAGTAATGGACTGATTTTTCTCCCTGCAATAAAATCCTTGACCTTTGTGATGACCTCTTAAATCCCATCATATTACATAAATTTCCCCATAAAAAATCACACTTGACTGTATTTTATTAAGAGTTATTCATAAAAGTAACTACCTATATCTTGAATGTCAAGTTAGGTGATTAAACACGCATTGCCACGCCATTTTCCCACAGTCATAATTTAAATTCATGCTTCAACAAAACTACAAATGATTGCTTGTCCTTAGATCCCTGAGGTTACTAGCTAACAGTTAAAAACGTGAATGTTAAGTCCATATAGGTCAAGAATGACTCCGACTGCTATCATAGCAGTTCTTGTATAACTTATAAAAGAATCCACTTTGTTAGTAAGGATTTACTGGAACAGGAAACCTACTTAGTCTGAGAGCTACTACAAAGATCTTCAAATAGCAGTTGTCTAAACCATCTGCAGTTTAATTAAATCTACCAATGAGAGCTTCCATATATTTTCATTATTTAAACCAAGGATTGGCAAAAAAATTTGCCAACTTTTCCTATAAAGGGCCAGAGTAAGTAAGTTAGGCTTTGAAGGTCATACTGTCTCTACTCCAAGTACTCAACTCTGAATTGTAGTACCAAAAGCTGCCAAGAATACCATAAACAATACATAAACGAACCAGCATGGCTGTGTTCTAATAACTTTATTTACTGGCATTCTATGAAGCCTGAATTTCACAGAATATTCAGGTGTCATGACATATTATTCTTCTTGAACTGTTTTCCTGTTTAAAAATGCAAAAGGCCTAAATGTTTTACCAGCAAAATGAAAAAAAAAAAAAAAAAAAAGTAAAAGGCCTTACAGAAACAGGAGGCAGGCTTGTGGTGGTAGTCTGCCTACCCATGATTTAAAATAAAAAAATAAATTACTGGTACAAAGCAAGATTAGAAACTTCTAATCAAGGCAATGCAATTTGATGGCAAATTGACTACAAACTCTATTTCTATAAATGGCTGCATTTTATATACACACACGTATATGTACATACATATACAGACACACATATATACACATACACACATATATGTTATGAATATATATATTCATGAGCACAGGAAAATAACTCAATGACCAAATCCTTTCATTAATAATTAAAGAAAAAATATACTATTTTTAAATAGTATATTAACTATATTAAATTAATAGTATAAATTTAACTAAATTTATATTAAATTAATAGTATATTAAAATAAACTATTTTTTAAGACTTTCACAAATAAATGAGTTTCCCTGATATATTCCTGTACTATGGTTTTTTTTTATTTTTTTATTTTTATTTATTCATGAGAGACACAGAGAGAGAGAGAGGCAGAGGGAGAAGCAGGCTCCCAAGGAGCAGGGAGCCGAATGTGGGACTCGATCCCAAGACCCTGGGATCATGACCTGAGCCGAAGGCAGACACCTAACCATCTGAGCCACCCAGGCACCCTCCTGTACTATGTTTAGCCTTCCAAATATAATAATGTATCAGGTTTTGAAGCAGAAAAATCACCCACTTTGAAAGATAAGGTTTATTCTCTTAGGTCAATGAGGATTATACTCATCAAATATAAAGATTGATACCATCCACATCAAAAAATGAGAATTTCCCTAAAGATAGTGTTCCAACATTAATCCTATGCTTCATTGGGTATTACATAAGACTGATGAATCACAGACCTGTACCCCTGAAACAAATAATACATTATATGTCAACTAAAAAAAAAAGTGTATGTCTTATAGGTAGCATTAAAAAAAAAAAAGATTTGGAAGAAAAAACAATCTGATGCTGTAAATGTGAATTCTGTTTGTGTCCACACCAAGTAAAAGATCAGTGTGGTTTGTATATTCCTGTGAAATAATAAATTGTGGCAGATGTTAAAATACAATTTCTACTGAAATATGAAGGTAGAGAAGAAAATTACTACGGAGATTTCTGATTTTACTTCCAGGCAAAGAACAGAGATGGATTTTCTTTATATTTTGTTTATGTGCATATTTCCCGAAAAAAGTACTGGAATGAGAATAAAATTTTGTTTTAATTAAAAAAAAATCCTATGCTTCATATGTCTGATTTATTAAGAATTTTTAAATTTCTCTACATATATATTAAGATATTTAAAATTTTTACATAATTAAAGTCAATAGGTAATTAAGTCCTGGGTGTACGTGTTTTCATAATTCCTGGTTGGTTTTGGTTAATTCAGAAGCCTAGAATCGAGACTATGATTTAAACCAAAAAAATAAATAAATAAATAAAAGAATTTCTATCTTTCAAAAACAAAATTATAAAGATTCGAATGGCAGAAAGAGAAAATGGGCTAACATTTTCTATTATCCATACTATTCTTGCCTCATTCATATAATCAAGGAAATAATGTGATACACGCTCATTCTGGCTAAACTATTTATGTTCTGAAACCATGTAAGAAAAATCTAATTTCTAATAATTTCTTAATAGAAATGATATAGTCAATACAACGAAATTCTCTTTTCAATTCATACTATTAATTGGTAAATAGTTCTCGAAATGGGATTGATGTTCAGAAATTTTAAATGACATTTAGGTGCATTTTTTATTGGCTAAAAAATGCTTCTGTTGGATAAGGGAAAATAGCGAACTCCAACATTTATAATTTTTAAATATATATTTTTAAGCAATATTCTCATCATTAGTTTTATTTTTACTTAGAAACAAAAATAGAAAAAATAAAGTGATGAATGTTCTTTATCCTACATTGATCCAAACAAACCAATTTCAGTCAACAGCTTAAAGAAAATTAGAACTGTTTTGGTATATTATGTTTTTTTCTCTAAAAATAACTTTTCTGGGGCACCTGGGTGGCTCAGTCCTGGGATAGAGCCCCATGTGGGGCTCCCTGCTCAGCAGGAGCCTGCTTCTCCCTTTCCCGCCACCTGCTCGTGCTCTCTCTCTCTCTCAAATAAATAAACAAAATCTTCTTAAAAAAATTTAAAAATAACTTTTCTGTAAGTATTTTTATCAGACATTGTGGCCTAAAGATAACTGATGACTTTAAGTCATTTAAGACAATACCCAGCAGGTCAATGGGCAAGTTATTTTGTTTTTGCAGAGGAGCATGGGTGGCTCAGTCGGTTAAGCATCTGCCTTCGGCTCAGGTCATGATCCCAGGGTCCTGGGATCGAGACCTACATCAGGCTCTCTGCTTGATGGGCAGCCTGCTTCTCCCTCTCTACTGCTTCTGCTCTCTCTCTCTCTCAAATAAATAAAATCTTAAAAAGAAAAAAAAAGTTTACGCATAAAATGAAAACACCACCGTAGTTTTCTTCCACACTTTCATGTTTTCAATACCATCCATTCTCATAGCATCATCATTTAAACCTAAGAACTTAACAAAATAACAAATTATCTAATATCCAGAAGGTTCGGCTTTACAAACAGTATAGGATCCTAGAACTAAATGTTTTATCCTTTCCATGAAATGAAAAATGTAAATACAATTGAAACACTGAGTTATATTCACAATGGTAGTTTACAGGACCATAAACATACGAGGGAAGCATTTTTAAAATCTCTGGTTAGAAGTTAAGATTGAAAACGGAGTGTTTTCTGGGGCGCCTGGGTGGCTCAGTTGTTAAGTGTCTGTCTTCGGCTCAGGTCATGATCCTAGGGTCCTGGGATCGAGCTCCACGTAGGGCTCCCTGCTCATTGGGGAGCCTGCTTCTGTCCCTACCCCCTGCTCATGCTCTCTCTCTTAAATAATAAATAAATGAATGGATAAAATCTTTAAAAAAAAAAAAAATAAATAAATGGATAAAATCTTTTAAAAAAATAAAAATAAAAATGCAAGCTTTAGAAGCAATGACCTGTTGCAAATAGTTTGGGTAGCCTTAAGAAATTCTTGCCAAACACAATAAAGGCATTGACTGGTTGTAGAAATCTGTGAGCAAGCCTGAGGTCAGCAGTGAATCCAGAAGTGGTGACTATTTTATGAATTACAAGCACATAAAACAAAAAATAGAATCTTTCTTCTACTTTAAGGCTTAGTTTTATACTGTTTCTTCTAAAGTTTTTTTGCCATAGTCTTAACAATCTTCTTGTCGATACATTACAATATATATTATAATATATATTAAAATAAATCACCCTTCTAGAATGCCCCCTTTTAAAAGCTGTTCTGATTAAAATAACCTACCAATCTTTCTAAATCGTTTTACATGCATGCCTCATTTTTACCGTGCTTTAGAAATTGAAGATTTGTGGCAGCTCTGCCTCGACTAAATCTATACTGATGCCATTTCTCCAAAAGCATTTGCTCACTTCATGTCTTTGTATTACGTTTTGGTAATTCTTGCAATATTTCTAAATTTTTCATTATTATTATATTTGTTACAGTGATCTGTGATCAGTGATCTCTGATGTTACTATTTTAACTGTTTTATGGCACCACAAACCACACCCATGTAAGACAGCAAATGCAACTGATAAATGTGTGTGTTCTGACTTTTTCTAACAACCAGCCACTCCCAGTCTCTTTTCCTTCTCCTCTGGCTTCCCTATTCCCTAAAACACAACAGTACTGAAATCAGGCCAATTAACAACCCTACCATGGTTTCTAAGGGTTCAAGTGAAAAGATGTCACTTGTCTCTCACTTCAAATCCAAAGCTAGAAATGATTAAGCTTAGTGAGGAATGTATGCCAAAAACTGAGACAGGCTGAAAGGTAAGGCCTCTTATGCCAAACAGTTAGCCAAGCTGTGGATGGAAAGGAAAAGTTCTTGAAGGAAATTCAAAGTGCTACTCCAGTGAACACATGAATGATAAAAAGCAAAATGGTCTTATTACTGATACGGAACAAATTTAAGTGGTCTGGATAGAAGATCAAACCAGCCACAGCATTCCCTTAAACCAAAGCCTAATCCAAGGGTAGGGCCCTAACTCTCTTCAATTCCATGAAGGCCTAGAGAGGTGAGAAAGCTGAAGAAAAGTCTGAAGCTAGCAGAGGTTGGTAAATAAGCTTTAAGGGAAAAAGCCATCTCTATAACATAAAAGTGCAAGGTGAAACAACAAGTCTGATATAGAAGCTGCAGCAAGTTATCTAGAAGATCTAGCTCAGATAATTAATGACGGTGGCTACAATCAACAACAGATCTTCAATGTAGGTGAAACAGCCTTCTATTGGAGATGCCATCTAGAACTTCCATAGCTAGAGAAGTTGATGCCTGACTTCAAAGGTTCCAAGAACAGGCTGATGCTCTTGTTAAGGGCTAATGCAGCTGGTGACTTTAAATTAAAGCCAATGCTCATTTACCATTCTGATAATCTTTGGGTCCTTAGGAATTATGCTAAATCTACTCTGTCTGTGCTCTATAAATGGAACAAAGCCTGGATGACAGCACATCTGTTTACAACATGGTTTGTTATTTTAAGGCCACTGTTGAAATCTACAGCTCAGAAAAAAGATTCCTTTCAAAATATTACTGCTCATTGATAATGCACCTGGATACCCAAGAGCTCTGGAGATGTACATTAATGTAGTTTTCATGCCTGCTAACACAACATCTATTCTGCAACCCATAGATCAAGGAGTCATTTTGATTTTCAAGTCTCATTATTTAAGAAATACATCTTGTGAGGCACCTGGGTGGCTCAGTCGTTAAGCGTCTGCCTTTGGCTCAGGTCATGATCCCAGGACCCTGGGATCAAGCCCCGCATTGGGCTCCCTGCTCAGCGGGGAGCCTGCTTCTCCCTCTCCCACTCCCCCTGCTTGTGTTCCCTCTCTCGCTGTGTCTCTGTCAAATAAAATCTTTAAAAAAAAAGAAGAAATACATCCTGTAAGGCTATAGCTGCCATAGATAGTAATTCCTCTGATGAATCTGGACAAAGTAAATAGAAAACCTTCCGGAAAGGATTCACCATGCTAGATATCATTAAGAACGTTCATAATTTATGACAAGAGGCCAAAATATCAATATTCACAGGAATTCAAAAGAAGTTGATTCTAACCCTCATGGATGACTTTCAGGGGTTCAAGATTTCAGTGGAGGAATAACTGCAGATGTAGTGGAAATAGCAAGAGAATTAGAAGTGGAGCCTGAAGATGTGACTGAATTGCTGCAATTCATGATAAAACTTGAAAGGATGAGGATATTGCTTCTTATGGATGAACAAAGAAAGTGGTTTCTTGAGATGGAATATACTCCTGGTGAAGATGCTCTGAAGCCTGTTGACAACAAAGATTTATAATATTACACAAACTCAGCTGATAAAGCAGCAGCAGGGTTTACTCCAACTGAGAGGACTGACTCCAATTTTGAAAGTTTCATTGTGGGTAAAATAGTATCCAACAGCATTCCATGCTACAGAGAAATTAGTCATGAAACAGAGTCAGTCAATATGGCAAAAGTCACTGTTGTCTTATTTTAAGAAACTGCCACAGCCACCCAACTTTCAACAACTACCACTGGGTTCAGTTGGCAGCCATCAAATTCGAGGAAGGCTTTCCACCAACAAAAAGATTACATATGGGTGAAAGCAAACATGATGGCTAGCATTTTTTTAAAAAATATTTTATTTATTTATATGAGAGAGAGAGAGAATGAGAGAGAGAGCACGAGAGGAGGGAGGGTCAGAGGGAGAAGCAGACTCCGGGCTGAGCAGGGAGCCCGATGTGGGACTGGATCCTGGGACTCCAGGATCATGACCTGAGCCGAAGGCAGTCGCTTAACCAACTGAGCCACCCAGGTGTCCCAATGGCTAGCATTTTTTTAGCAATAAAGTATTTTTTAATTAAGTTACGTATACTGACATTTTTTAAGACATAATGCTATTACACACTTACTAGACTACAGTATAGTGTAAACATAACTTTTATATGCACTGGGAAACCATAAAAATCATATGACTCACTTTATTGCAATATTCCGTTTACTGCAGTGGTCTGGAACTGAACCTGCAGGATCTCCTATGTATGCCTATATTTACCATATCTCTTGGCTCCTAGTTTTAGAAAAGCAATTTTATTGAGTGAATGTTAAAAAAAATAATAATACAACAACTGTATGTGGCTCTTTGCAATGATAACATAATATACCTTTACCTATAAAACCCTGAATGTAGCCCGATTCCAGAGTTTTAACCAAGAAAGGGGTGGGTGCGGGGTGAGAAGAATCATCCTCAAAAATCTACCTTGATGCTTTTTGCCACTGTAAGCAACCAATCATTATAGATCAATCCAAATATTTTAGGAATCTCCCCTTGAAACTTCCATTTGGTACTATCTGCCATTATATGCTTCTTTAATAACTAAAAAGGAAATGGTAAAATTAATTTAAGAGCAGTATATACTGTGAGAAATTAGAAAACAGTGAAAAGATTCTAAATTTTTAAAGTCAAGATTTTTTTAATTTCATGTATGGTTATAAGTTCTATGTTTTTCTAGTCTTCATGATTGCCCAAATTTGTAACAACTGAAATATGATAATGTGAAACAACATTCCAATATTTTCATTATATATACCTTCATCATTAAATGAATTTCAAAGTTCATTTTGTTTACTTAAAAAATATTTCCTCTGTTTAAATATCTGGCAATTCATAATTCTGAGAAATTCAAATGTTACTGTAAATGTCATTTAAAGTGAGAAAGGTTCTAACTACAGTGATGTCTACTTCCACTGAACATTTTAAGTAATTTCCTTCATTAGCTAATTTTGACATATTCTGATTTGCAAAAGTGACTTTGGCCTGAAGGCTTTCACCAAAAATTATCAATACAAAAGAAAAAACAAACCCCAAACTGTACATTTAATAGAATCCCAACTCAGAAAAGGTTGCCATAGTTTTAGTTAACTCATTATAGTTAAAAATGTGTCCAGTTTATCTGTATAAACTAAAATATACTGAACAGCATTACTGTTTTTCCTTTTTAAAAAAATATTTATTAATTTTTTTCTTTAGTAAACTCTACACCCAATGTGGGGCTCGAACTCATGACCCCAAGAACAAGAACTGCATGCTTTACTGACAGAGCCAGCCAGGCACCCCAAGCATTACTGTTTTTCAAACTCTTCACAGCATAATGATAACTTATGTTATTTATCAAATATATCTCTCTGGGTGTAAGAATATAATCATTTTCACTGAAAAAAAAACTGCTTATAACAACAGTACTATCAAAATAGACTAAATAAGGGGTGCCTGGGTGGCTTAGTTGGTTGGGCATCTGCTTTCAGCTCAAGTCGTGATCTTGGGGTCCTGGGATTGAGCCCCACATCAAGCTCCCTGCTCAGTGGCGAGTCTGCTTCTCCCTCTTCCTCTGTGATGTCTCTCACTCTCACTCTCTCTCAAATAAAAATCTTAAAAAAGAAATAGACTACATAAAATAGAATCAAGCTTTAGACTTCATGTCTAATCAAAGGACAAATCTCAAATCACAATAAACATAACGGAAATAAAATTCACAAAAATGAAAGTATTGTAACATAATTTTTTATCATTATTGGTCTGAATATATATATATACTGGAATTAAAATATTTCCCCAAAGAAAACCTAGGTAAATGGATACAGCTTTAAAATTACTGTATATCTTGGGGCACCTGGCTGGCTCAGTCAGTTGAGCATCTGACTCTTGGTTTCAGGTTGTGATCCCAGGGTCTTGAGACTGAGCCTAGCATCCAGCTCCACGCTCAGCACAGAGTCCGCTTGAGAGTGTCTCTTTTCCTCTCCCTCTGCCCCTCCCTCCGCCTGTGTGCATGCACATTCTTTCTCTCCCTCTCTCTAAAATAAGTAAATCTTTAAAAAAATAAAAATACCGTATCTTGCCTCAAAAGATCACAAATACAATCACAATAACATTATTTTTCTAACTAGAAAGAGATTAATACAACGTTTTCTTTTTTTTTAATTTATTTGAGAGAGAGAGAGAGAGCACGGGAGGGGGGAGAATCAGAGGGAGAAGCAGACTCCCCGCTAAGCAGGGAGTCTGACGTGGGACTTGATACCAGGACTCAAGGATCATGAACTGAAGGTAGATACTTAACAGACTGAGCCACTCAGGCGCCCAATACAACATTTTCAAGAACACTTACTTTACTAAATTATTCTAAAGATTATTTGCAGAGTTCATCAGTATTTACTATAAATGAACACTGTGATAAACTTAATTCTCAAAATAACCTTATGATGCTCAAATCATGGTCCTGGGGTCTTGGGATTGAGCCCTGAGTTGGGCTCTGAGCTCAGCAGGAAGTCTGCTTGTCCCTCTGCCCCTCCCCCTGCTTCTGTTCTCTCTCCCTCTCTCTTTCTCAAATAAATTAATAAAATCTTTAGGGGAGAAAAAAAGAAATCGAGGCAGAGGTGGACTGGATTTGTCCAGGGTTACTCAGGTCATAAATGGTGGGGTGGTATATGGATTTGAACAACGGCAGAAGTTTGACTTGAAGTTCACACTTTCAATTACTACGTTATACTACCTTCCTTTAGTATCTTCTTGCCTTTGCATATCCCTGTTCTGTCTGGTCTGTAGTAACTTTACCATCCGTCAGTGGATGTCTAACTTGTTAAAATTTTACGTATTTATGCATTTTGATACAGTAATTCTACTACTAAAAAATTCTGGGGTGCCTGGCTAAGTTGGTGGAGCATCCAACTCTTGATATCGGGGTTGTGAGTTCTTGCCCCACACTGGGTGTAGAGATTACTTAAAAATATTTTTCTTCTATGAAAATGCAAAAAGCAACAAACAATGAATCATGGAACACTACATCTAAAACTAATGAGGTAATGTATGGGGATTAACATAACAATAAAAAAATTAAAAAAAAAAAGAAAATGCAAAAAGCAGACAAAGATTTACCACGGCACTTACATAGGGAAAAAGAAAAAAATCAAACATCTAAATGTCAGACATTAGGGAATTAAAAAAAATGGTACTTTCAACGTGGGAATTATATTGCCATTAACATAATTTTTAGTAACAAACAAAAAAGCCAAGTTAAAGTTAAGCTTAAAAAACAAAAAAGAATCTATGTGAGAGATCAACAGCCTTTTTATGTAAAGGGATGGAGAGTAAATATTTTAGGGCTTTGCAGCAATATTCTGGTACTCAATGTTGCCATTTTAGCACAAAATGGAGCCATAGATTAACACATGAACATGTGACTATAGAAAAAATTATCATAAAACTTTATTTACGGACATTAGAATCTGCATTTCCTATTAATTTTAACACAGCATGAAATATTATTCCTTTGATTTTTTTCCCCCCAACAGCTGAAAAAGGAACCATTCTTAAGTTTTTAAGTAGTAAAAAAAGGCAATGGGTCAGATTTAGCTTACAGACTATAGTTTGCTGACCCCAGATCTAAATGGTCCTAAATAGAGCACCCAGGTAGCTAAGTCAGTTAGGCATCCGCCTCTTGATTTTGGCTCAAGTCATGATCTCAGGGTCATGAGATCAAGCCCAGCCTCGGGCTCTCTGTAGGCTGGGCATCGGAGCCTGCTTAAGATTCTCTCTCTTCCTCTACCTCTCCCCGACCTCCCTCTCTAAAACAAACCATAAAAAGGTCCTAAATAAAATAATCCCCCAGACACTTAAAGGCCTGGGCCTGGAAGGAAATGTGTCAAAAATGGTAGCTATGTCTTGGTGGTAGAGTTACGATTAAATACTATCCTTTCCTTTTAATTTTAATTAATAGAGAGCATATGTGAATGACATTAGAAAAAATACAAAGGACAAGAAAAAAAAGACAAATCTTTCCTGAAAGATTAACTTTGGACAACTATTTGCTATATCCTCAGTGCTCTTTCATAGTCTTGAAGATGCCCTTAATATCACCTTGTTTTAAAATATTGTCTTTTTCCTTGAATTTACTAAGCATCTTCAGACGCTTCTCATTTATAGTTTTATTTCAATTGCCTAGAATTAACCAGGTAATCAGTAAGTCAATAAAATTTTACTGGCCGAATCAGTTGATTTCATAAAGTTATCATTTGAAAGTATCTTCTTCTTCTTTTTTTTTTTTTTTAAAGATTTTCTTTATTTATTTGACAGAGAGACAGCGAGAGAGGGAACACAAGCAGGGGGAGTGGGAGAGAGAGAAGCAGGCTTTCCTGCTGAGCAGGGAGCCTGATGCAGGACTCGATCCCAGGACCCTGGGATCATGACCTGAGCCAAAGGCAGACGCTTAATGACTGAGCCAACCAGGCGCCCCGAAAGTATTTTCTTAAAAAGTAAAAATAAAATTTGATAGTTCCAAGCTGGGAATAATACTATAATTAGCATAATATTAAAATAAATATTCTTTTATATGTAAAAAGTTCTTACACATCATAAGGAGTACCACCCAACTAGACATAAGGGCTAATGATAAAAAAGTATGGCACAAAAAATGTGAGAAAAACTCTGAAAAACAAGTCCATTTCACTATTATTCAGGAACCACAAAATTTAAATGTATTCTAATATTTTCACTGATCAATTGTGAAAAGTTAGAAAATTTATGACACTGGGTTGGTAAGGCAAAAATTAAAGGCCTACATATATAAACACTAATTATGGGAGACAAACTTTTCTGAAAGGTGGCTTAACTACACATCTTATTCTGAAACAATAGGTGTTTCTGTAACTCAAATTAGCTTTCAGGGACGTGGAAAAAATAGATGAACGATGTTAGTATAACACAGAAGTAATGCTGGTTCACATGCCATTTTTTTTTTTTTTTGCACTGCCTAGTATGAGTGGTTGAATGCTAAGTACACAAATAAAACTGAACATAATACTAGACATAATACTCATCCAATTCGACTTTCTTAGTTTTTAATGTGACCACATGATGACTCAGAAGTTCATATTATTAGATTGCCCCAATCTTCTTTTGCTTTTGATACCTTAACGCAGCAATCTTAATTCTTCCTTACACATTCTTAATATCAAGCAACCTTCCTCTTTTCCTTAAAGTACTACATTTACCTAACATTATTAGGAATAAACTGTTAGAAGATTATTGCTTATGTTCCTTATTCAAAATTTGCATTAGCTTTGAACAATCTACACCAACACCATTTCCCCCCAAATCTTTGTTACTGTAGTGTGAGATTTTGTAAAACATAAGGTCATTTATACCTATGTACACATTTAAAATACATACTCGTCCACACAATTAACTTTAAAGGAATCTAAGAAAATAAATGAATAACAAAATAATACATGCACAGGAAGAGTCTATGTGTTTTAAAACAGAAAAACAGTTTTTTAGTTGGTCAGATACATATACAAATAGAACACAGTACAGCTAGTAAAAATGATTCTGCAGACATACACTTACTGACATGGAAAGAAGCTTATGACATAGGAAGAGGAAAACATTACAGAATGAGTGATGTGTTCCATTACTATCAAAATCTATTATAAAAATATGTGTGTGGGGTGCCTGGGTGGCTCAGTCATTAGACGTCTGCCTTCGGCTCAGGTCATGATCCCGGGGTCCTGGGATCTAGCTCCGCATTGGGCTCTCTGCTCCGCAGATAGCCTGCTTTTCCCTCTCCCACTCCCCCACTGCTTGTGTTCCCTTCTCTTGCTGTGTCTCCCTCTGTCAAATAAATAAATAAAATCTTTATTAAAAAAAAAAAGTCAGACTCTCAACCAACTGAGCCACCCAGGCACTCCTATGCAAACTTTTTTCAAAAAACTTTATAGTATGTTGCTTATGTTCCCTCTCTCACTGTGTCTCTCTCTGTCAAATAAATAAAAAAGAGACAGTCAAATAAATATTTGAGAGAGAGACAGTGAGAGAGGGAACAGAAGCAGGGGGAGTGGGAGAGGGAGAAGCAGGCTCTCCGCGGAGCAGGGAGCCCGATGCAGGGCTCGATCCCAGGACCCCGGGATCATGACGTGAGCCGAAGGCAGACGCCTAATGACTGAGCCACCTAGGCACTCCTAAAAATAAAAATCTTTAATTCAATATATTTTTGATAAATATTGTCATAAAATTCAAATTTCATGGAGCTAGAGGAAATACTTTTTTTCCCCACTAATTGAGAGGTTGTGGTACAAAGAAACACTTTACAATGCATTTGATGGTGAACGTTCAGGGGAAAAAAACTAACAAGAACAAAAACACAAATAAATGACTTTTTTAAAAAGGTAATTTAGGGGCACCTGGGTGGCTCAGTCGTTAAGCGTCTGCCTTCGGCTCAGGTCATGATCCCAGGGTCCTGGGATCGAGTCCCGCATCGGGCTCCCTGCTCAGCCAGAAGCCAGCTTCTCCCTCTCCCACTCCCCCTGCTTGTGTTCCCTCTCTCACTGTGTCTGTCAAATAAATAAATAAAATCTTTAAATAAATAAATAAATAAATAAATAAACAAGGTAATTTAGAAAGCACCCATGTAAAATAAAATATTTTATATTCACTGCAGAAACTTGAGGTGGTATTTCAGATATTGTGCTAGAGAATTAAATGCCTATTTTTTTTAAAAGATTTTTATTTATTTGACAGAGACACAGCGAGAGAGGGAACACAAGCAGGGGGAGTGAGAGAGGGAGAAGCAGGCTCCCCGCCGAGCAGGGAGCCCGATGCGGGGCTCGATCCCAGGACCCCGGGATCATGACCTGAGCCGAGGCAGATGCTTAATGACTGAGCCACCCAGGTGCCCCTAAATGCCTATTTTTAAAGTATTGAGCCAACACAGCAATTTAAGAATATAATGAACACAAAACCAAACTTCCTCAGTTCCCAATTATTCGTAAAGTTTACTATTTTATGTATCTTGGGCCAGCTTGCCCCTTCACTCTTACAAACTCATCTCTATATGGCCACTCCTGAAACAAGCTCAATAATAGGGTTTGCAACTTAACTTGAATTTAACCAAAATGAAGACAGTATGATGACAGTCACATCTGTTATCTCTCAAAACACTACACAACTAAAACTTAAAGACTCTGAACTGTTGGCATTATCACTCTTCAATCATCCTAGATGAGCAGTATCCTTAGGTTCAATATAACTGTATCTTAAATTAACTGCATATGATTTATGCAACAAACTTATTTTCAGACTTTAAAAAATATCAATTTAAGAATAAGCATATTTACTTGTGAGTATAAACAATAAAAACATTTTTTAATGGAAAGTACTGCCAGAAATGTTAATTTCATTTAATTGTAACAACCCCTTTGCTAGTCTGACATTCTCCCCATTTTACAGATGAGAAAAAATATTCAAAGGTTAGGTAATTTACCCCTAATCACATGGCCGGAAGGCAAATTCATTAATTTGCCTATTGTCAAAGCCCTTCCCACTTAACCTTTTTCCAATCCATGCACTTCTAGAATCAAAATTTTATACTCTCTACTGGGTTTCCAAAAATTTACTTATTATAGTAGTAACATGATCGCAAAAAGTGAAAGAAACCCCAATGAACCAAATTATTATTTTAAATACAGAAAATTGTTTGCTAAATTGAGATTAGTTCACAGGAATATGGTATTCTAAGATTTGGAATGGATATCACAAACAGAATATGATTTATCAGATACAATTAATTTATCAAGTCATCCAAAAGCATTTTAGAAATGGGATATACTATATTAATATACATGTCCTATTACATCAAAACATAAGAAAATGATTACATATCTTGCTTTATTTGTTCAATTATATCAATGTTAAATAAAAAAGCTAACTAAATTATTTTTATTGTATTAATTAAAAGGGGTGCCTGCTTGGTTCAGTTGGTGGAGCATGCGATTCTAGATCTCAAGGTAATGAGTTCAAGCCTCACACTGGATGTAGAGATTACTTAAAAATAAAATTAAACAACAACAACAGCAACTACCATTTGGGTTTCTCTGCTAATCTCCCAGCTGAAACTGACCTTTCGAAGAAGTATTCTCTTGCATAAACTTTATGCAGACCTGCAAGATTTCTGCATTTTCAACTACAACTTGCTAATAAGTGTCATTGGTGTAAGGTCCTTTCAGATTTACTACAGAGCAAAAATCAGAACAATAAAACTCTTAAAACTACTTGAAGGAAAATGTGTTTCCTTCTAAAGCCACATGTTAATATTCTTTGTGATACCTTTAATAATAGTTTTGAACTTTTTATGGCAGTTCAAAAGTTTGGAAGGCAATTTTTCTTTCAAGCTATTTATCAGCATGGTTTTTATGCAGTTGAATCATCATGAGTTCAACCTACTGAGTCACCTGCTTACAGCATCTGCCAACCACAATTTACTAACTGCAGCTTCCTCAAACTTACAACTGAACAAACTCAGGAAGGCCTAGGAACTGTTTAATGTTTTCCAAAGTAGCAACTGAAAATATTCTTTCAGAACAGCCCATGTTTAAAAAAATAAAACAAAACAAAAAACCCCCAACTTCCTTGTCCTGAATGAGCACTCCACCTATGGTAGTCTCACTCTACCTTGTATTCTTCCTTCCTGGGAAGACAGGGATTTCAACCTAAGGAGGAAATAAAATTGTATGCTTGCATAATATTTTTAAATAAGTGTTCTACTAAAAATAATTCCTAGGTACAAACTAATACTAAGCTGGAGTATACATACAATTGTGCCAATGACTATACTAATTATACAGAGCAAACATTAACTTTAATAAAATATTTAAGAAGTGTAAAATACAAAGGATGTAATTTCAAAATTAATACCATACCACACACTATTTGGAGCTGACTTTCACTATTTTCAATTTCTACTATTTCCAGCTATGGATATGATAAACTATAAACCTGAAGAACTACTCTATTCTACTTCTCTTCTCAGAAATCCAGTGCAAACTGATATCATCAACAAAACTTGTAACTTGACAGACTTGGATCTGCCAAGTAGGATTTAGTCTTTTACCATCTGACCCATCTGTTCATTCATTAGCATCTAGTAGAGTAAATACAAATATATGAGAAATGCGTTAAGTTATTCAGAAAAAAGGAAGAAGTTAAAACTACAGCTCCAAAGTATCCTAACACAAGAACATCTTAATTACCTAGTACTGTTAAGGAAGACAATATGGCACAATTAACTTCAGAATGATTTCCAATCATTGTTTAGCTCATCTAGAAAAACTAATTAGAAAAGGGAAGAGAACATACACTGAACGACGTGTGTTAAACATTCAACAGTTTGTCTACAAAAAAGGAAGTTTTAAAAAGTAACTTATAGAAATAAGAAAATTTATCAAAATACTACTAATTCTGAATGAAAGTATTTCTAGAGTTCATTCACTAAATAACATACTAACAATTTAAGCTTTTCATCAATACTCATGGTTATCACCATCATTGATTATTCTGACTCAATCATAATTATTAACTGATATAAAGTGTTGTTGCCTCTATACCAACGCAGCCCATAAAGACAAAATTTGAGTTGTAACTACTTTTTAGTTTCTTTTGTATCTTCCTCTTGTGCTATCAAGTTCCCAATCTACCATCATCCCACATTTGGCTTCTCATATGCTGTGAAAAGGGGAACCAGCTTAGACAGCTTGACGCAATTATGTTTGAAATAGTTTCTTAGTGTGGGACTAAGAGGCTCCCTTATGAGTAAAATATGTTAGGGAATATATTTCATTCAATAAGATTTTGGACACCAGGTGTCTATTTCTGTGCCAAGAGACTGGCAATACATATAAGAGTTTACACCCTCGAGGATCTTAATGGCCTGTTGGAACAGAGATTAACACACAATTCACTGCAATACAAGTTAAAACAGAGTTTTACATAGGGTAGAAAGGTGAGACAAAGACTGTGGGAAAGATAATCTAGTTAGGTTTATTGGGAAAGGTATCACACAAGAGCTGGGACTTGAGAAAAGCATGGATACCTAGAACTTCAAAAATTTTTGAGTTGGAACTTCAAAGATTCAAGGACACCTGCCATGTTATGGGAGATCAGAAAAGAAGGACTTCTAAAAATAAATTTATTTTGTTTTTCCTGAGAGAGCGAGCAAGAGCAGGGGAGGGGAGGCAATAGGGGGAAGGAGCAAAGGGAGAGGGAGAGAGAATCTTAAGCAGGCTCCACGTTCAACAAGGACCCTGACCTGGGAGGGGGGGCCCTCAATCTCAAAACCCTGAGATCATGACCTGAGCTGAAATCAAGGGTCAGAGGCTTAACAGACTGAATCACCCAGGCACCCAGAAAAGAAGGACTTTCAAAACAGAGGGAAATGAAGGTGCAGACACAGACAGATGAAACAACATGACATATGTGGAGAAGTGTAAGTACACTGGTATGGACTGAGGACAGGAGATTAGGCAAGTAGGAAGACTTAACCACTCTATTTGGAGAGATTGTAATAGTCTAGGCTAGGTGAGAATGAAAGCTTTACAATTAAGATGAGGAGGACAGGATGCACACAGTGACTAAGAAGGCAGAATCAGCAATTTTTGGAGGCCAATATAAAATTGCCAATGAGGAACCTAAAACGTTCCCAGGTGTCTATTTGACTGACAAAGCGTGGTCATGCCATTAGCCAGCATACAGAAGGATTGGGAAGAATGACAAGAGCTGAGTGCTGAAACTTAGTACAGCAGGCAGTAGAACACATGGGTTTTATCTGCTCAATGACATCTACTGGGACCACCATTTATTTATATTTATTTATATATACAACATGATATTCTATCATTCCTGATGTTACTGAGAACTTGTAAGTTTTTAGAACATTACTATGAATAATTAGAATTCACTATATGTGAATACTTTTTAATTTACATATGTACACACACATTTAAGGATGAATAATATGATATATGGAATTTGCTTTAAAATAATACATGAGGAGGGATGCCTGGGTGGCTCCATTGGTTAAGCGTCTGCCTTTGGCTTAGGTCATGATCCTAGGGGTCCTGGAATCGAGCCCCGCATCGGGCTCCCTGCTCAGTTGGGAGCCTGCTTATCCCTCTGCCTGCCGCTCCCCCTGCTTGTGTTCCCTCTCTCTCTCTGACAAATAAATAAAATCTTTTAAAAAATTTTTAAAAAATTAAATAATACACGAGGAACAGTGAGAAGAAATGATTTTGGCCATGAACTGGTAATTGTTAAAGCTGGATGACAGGTAGATGGGAATTCATTTTACTATTCTATGTCTGTATGTTTTAAATTATCTGGGGAAAAAAGTTTTATCACATCACACTTCTGCTCAAAAACCTCCAAAGGCTTCCACTTCAGTTTTAACCGGAACAAAAAACAAAGTCATTATCTACCTTTCTTATTTCATTTCCTACTAATCTCTATATAGTTGTCTTCTTGCTATTCTATGAATGCTTTCATTTTAGGCTCTTTCTATTTTTCTGTTCCAGCTAACACTTCCTATCAGGTTTTATTTTTCTCCATAGCACTTACAGTCTTTTAATACACCAGAATAGTTAGTTACTTTGCTTGCTATCTCTTCTCACTACAAGGTAAGCTGTATGAAGGCAAGGAATTTTGTTTTGTTTTGTTCATGGTTGCACCTTAACTACCAGAAATAGTACCTGGGACATAGCAGGTGCCCAATAAATATTTGTAAAACTGAATCAGGAAACTGAAAAAAGGAACACATCTCTGAGACAGAAAAGGAGGTAAGGAGAGGTGCAAAAACAGGTTTAAGGACAGGAAGTTAAGGGGGTTCCTGCTTCTAACCTCCATTTCCATTGTGCTCCAGGAGAAAGGTCTTCTACTAAGAGAAACGGAGGAAGCTGAGTAGAATAGTGATAATTTAAAATAACTGTTTCAGGAAATGAAAACTCAAGGAGCATAGAAAAGGATGCCAACTGGTACTAAAGGATCAGCTGAGATCAGAGACAATACAATGACACCAAAATACTTGGGTGTTATTTTCTCCTGCTTTTTAGTCTTAAAAGCTTTTAAGCATTTGGGGCAAGGCTTTCCCAAAGAATTTCTGTAATAATGGAAATGTTATGTATTTGCACTGTCCCACATATGGCTATTTGAATACTTGAAATGTGGCTAGTCTGACTGATGAACTTTTAAATTTACTTTTACTTAAAATAGCCCCATGTGACTAGCAGCTACCAGTAATGGGCAGTGCATTTCTCGGGTATAAAAAATGGAGAAGATAAATAATAGGACTGTTCCTTCCAGGTTAAGAAATTTAAAAGGCAGATGTGGCAGAAAGACAAAGGCATAAGGGAGTTAAGGTGCTAGTAAGAATGGCTGAAATAATATACCACAGGAGAAGTATCTTGGCTGGAAAAAAATGAAGAGAAAACTAGAATACAGGAAATTCACCAAATATGCAACCCACTGGTAAAGTGGTAAAAGTCTGTGAATAAGATCTATTTTGTCTGCTTAGGGTTTAAAAAAGTTACTTCTAATGGGCTTCTTGAAAGTACACATATCATGAACTGAGATTTACCCAACCAGACCTATTTATTTTTGAACTCCTACCACATTTATTCTCTTTATCACCCAAATTTTATAGGGCATAATGTTCTTCTATTATCTCATAGACAATGACAACACTATCATGAGGCAGGTATTACATACCTAATTTTATATATGAAAAATAAACTGAAGTGGTTATATGCCTTGCCCAACATTTCAGAATAAGCAGCAGAGTTAGGCTCTGAGTCCAAATTGGCCTGTTGTGCTACTACCAAAGTCTGATACTTTAATAGATGTAAACTTTTTCCTCCCCTCAAAGAGCCAAAATTCCATAATAAGATACATTTTATATATGTGAATGTATGCAAATGACTACGTATCTTAAAAGAGAATTTCAAAAACTTTGGTAACTCATTTAACTGTTGGATGCTGATTTTGATTCTTCTTTACTTTTAAATTTGATTCATTTGTGAACTATTTCTGATTTTAGTAATACTGGCACTAAATCAGATACTGTAAAGTTCATGGAGTTTTGGGGCAAAAGGCAGTTACCCACGTTGTGCCATCATCCAAACCACATTCATAAAAAATTTAGTACAAATAATGTATACTTATGTCTATCTGTGAATAAGAGAAAATGGGAAAGGGATACCCTGGAAGTGATCCAGACCAATAAAAACAAACCAGTCGTTCTACCCACTCCTTTACCATGCTGGTAGTGAACACATCATTAATTAACTACACTTTTGGCCAAAGCAGAGTCTCATAATATTCCACAACACAACAACATGCCAGTCAGATGATACCAACTAACGCGAATTTGCTTGACTGATATAACACATGTGCAGTAAACATTAAGAAAAATTTTCAGCAATGAGCTTTGTTAAGCATTGGAAGGAATCATTAGTATGTGATGGAGCTTAATTCCTTGAAAACAGAAGTGGATGTGGGAGAAAAAAGATTAAAAACCATCCTTCTGGGGGCACCTGACTGGCTCAGTCGGTAGAGCATATGCCTCTTGATCTTGGGGCTATGAGTTCAAGCCCCATGTTGGGTGCAGAAATTATTTTAAAAAGAATCTTTTTTTTTTTTTTAAGATTTTATTTATTTATTCATGAGAGACAGAGAGAGAGACAGAGGCAGAGGGAGAAGCAGGCTCCTCGCGGAGCAGGGAGCCCGATGTGGGACTCGATCCCAGGACCCTGGGATCATGACCTGAGCCGAAGGCAGACGCTTAACCGACTGAGCCACCCAGGCGTCCCAAGAATCTTTTTTAAAAAAGTATTTATTTATTTATTTGAGAGAGAGAGAGAGAGAAAGAGAAGGAGAACACAAGCGGGGGGAGGGGGAGAGGGAGAATCCCAAGCAGACTCTGTGCTGAGCATGGAGCCTGACATGGGGCTCCATATCATGACCCTGAGATCATGACCTGAATCAAAATCAAGAGTCCACGCTTAACTGACTGAGCCACCCAGGTGCCCCAAAAATAAAATCTTAAAAAAGAAATCCTTCTGGGGTGCCTGGGTGGCTCAGCCCTTAAGTGTCTGCCTTCGGCTCAGGTCATGATCCCAGGGACCTGGGATTGAGCCCGGCATCGAGCTCCCTGCTCAGCAGGGAGCCTGCTTCTCCCTCTCCCACTCCCCCTGCTTGTGTTCTCTCTCGCGCTGTGTCTCTCTCTGTCAAATAAATAAAATCTTAAAAAAAAAAAAAAAAGAAATCCTTCTGAGGTATTGTGTTTTTGAAGTCCACATACTGGATAATGTCTGAAAGGCTGTAAGTCTGAAGTCTATACATGCATGAAGAGGCCTTACCTATCTAGATTTTTTATTTTCCCTGTTTTACAGAATTTTCTATTTCCAGAAATAGCTATTCCATAAATGGCAAAGGGGTGAAGGGTTATTAATTGGGAACAATAACATGTTATTGCCATGTAGAGTACCTGACTCTCAAGCAAAGAATATCTAGAAAAACACTGGATTCTTTTAATCCTTTACTATTTTACATCACCTATATACTTGAGATATATATAGGTACCCTTATTTAACTGCAAATCTGATGGAAAAATATTACACATTATGATTAATAATCTTTATCAAAAAACTATGTCTCAGAGAATGTGAGTGATGTAAGAATGTGATCTGGAATGAAACTGGATTGGTAGGGAACCAGTCATAGCCACCAGAAAACTTCATACTCTCGAGACTCAAGAAGAAGCAGAACTATGGTAACATTCAGAAAGGAATGATACTTTCTCACATTTAGGCCATTTTCTAAATTTTCCAGTTGTCTTAATCTACAGCCCAATAGCTCTAAATAAAGAGGAGGGAAGGAAATGTTTTTCTTCCATTAGCATAACAACTGGGAAGAGGTAGTAAAGACACTTAACTGTGCGGAAGCCAGAGATGCCTACCATCCTACAATTCACTACAAAGCAAACAATCAAATATCAGTAATGCCCGTGACTGGTAATTTTGTGTGTTACTTTGGCTAGGCTCTAGTGCCCAGCTGTTTGGTCAAACATCAGTCTAGATGTTGCTGTGAAGGTATTTTTCAGATGTGATTAATGTTTCATTCAGTACACTTTGAGTAAAGCAGACTACCCTCCATAATATATGTGGGCCCAATCCAATCAGTTGAATGCCTTAAGAAAAAAGAATGATGTTCTCCAAAGAGGAAAGAATTCTACCTCCAGACTGTCTTTAGACTCAAAATCAACTCTTGCCAGAACTTCCAGATTGCTGGCCTGCCCTGTGGATTTCAGACTTGCCAGTCCCCACAATCACATGAGTCAATTCCTGAAAACTCCTCCCTCCACCTCCTTCTTGGAGCATGCATGTGTGCACACATGCACATACACACACACTCTTACTGGTTTTGTTCTGCTAGAGAATCCTACTACAGTACTCTGTTGAGAAATAATATTAGCTTTCCTTATCTCTTTCCCATCTTCTAAACCCTGGTCTTCTAAGAAAAAAAACTAAGAAAAAGAAACAGGCAAATATCTTGTATTTACTGCATCAGTTGAGTCCACAGCACAGAACACTATGAACATATCTCAATTTTAGGAATTTCAGCATGTTACTATAATTATGTCTCTCCCCCTGACCTGAAAAAAGAACCAAGTATTTTTTCTGTCTTTAAATTCCTAGTACTTAGCAAAGTGACTGGCACACAGCAATGAATAAATAACTATATCTTACATAGTTCATCCATCACTGATCTTTTTTTCTTGAATCTTAAAAACATACTTTCTCTACAAGGAAAGTCCATGTCTAATAATTTACATGACAGGAGTTACAGTCCAAAAAGACTGATCAGGTGTGTCAGAAAATTTCAACAGTTAGGCAGAAAAGTATACTTTAAATATGATTTATCTTTAGGGTTAACAATCATTTAGACAAATTATACAGTTGAAGAAAAGTGAAAAAAAAAAAAAAAAAAGTGGTAGCCAAGTAATCAATAGTGTGGTACTAGCATAAGGACAGACATACACACTAAGGAAATAGAACAGACAGCCCAGAAATGAGATTTTAGAATAAATGGTCAACTGATTTTCAACAAGGGTGCCCAGAGTATTCAGTGGGAAAAGGACAATTCTTTTCAGCAAATGGTGCTGGGAAACTTGGATACCCACATGCAAAAGAATTAAGTTGGACCTTAACCTTATGTCCTATAAAAAATTTAGTTGAAAGTGAGTCAAAGACCTAAAGGTAAGAACTAAAACTACAAAACTCTCAGGGGAAATTCTTTCTGATGTTGGAGTTGGTACACATTTCTTGGATAGAATAGTAAAGCAGAGGCAACAGAACAAAAAATAGGTAAATCGGACTTCATCAGAATTAAAAACTTAGTACATCAAAAAACACTATTGAGAGAGAAAAGACAACCCAAAGAATGGGATAAAATATTTGGAAAGCATCTATATCTGATAAAGGATTGACAGAACTCCTGGACTCAACAACAAACCAAACAACTAAATTCGAAAATGGGCAAAGAACTTCACACCCATTAGGATAGCTATTAAGAAAATGGAAAATAACAAGTGTTCTTACAGATATGGAACCACTGTTGGTGGGACTATAAAATGGTGCAGATGCTGTGGAAAACAGTTTGGCCATTCTTCAAAAAGTAAAACATAAATTTCCAAATGCTTCATCCATTCCATTCTTAGGCATATACCCATAAGAATTGAAAGGCCGGACTCAAACAGATATTTGTATACCAATATTCACAGCAGCATTAATCACAATAACCAAGAGGTGTAAATGACCTAAATGTCCATCAACAGATGAATGAAAAAACAGAATGTGGTATATACATACAATGAATTATATGGCCACAGAAAAGATAAAATTCTGATACATGCTGCAACATTAAGAACATTAAGTGGAATAAGTTCATTACAAAAGGACAAATATTTTATGATACCATTTACGAGGTAACTAGTCTAGGCAAAGAAAGTATAGACCAAGAAAGCAGAACAGAGGTTACCAAAGGCTGGGGAGAGGGGGTTACTGGGAAATGGGGAGTTACTGTTTAAGGAATGGAGTTTGTTTGGAGTGATGAAAAAGTTCTGAAAATGGCTAGTGGTGATAGTTGTACAACATTGTGAATTCACTTAATGCCACTGAAGTATATATTTAAGTGGTTAAAATGGTAATGTTTGATTCTTTTTAAATAAATATCCATTATTCTTCTACTCCATGAGGACAATGAGTTTGAGATCAGTCAGGTGGATTACCCAAATGAAAATGGTTAAAAAAGCTCCTTCTCATCATCAGTTCACTTTCACAGGAAAGGTATGGTTAGGTATGCAAGTAGACCACCCAACACAAGTTCTGCTTATCCACTTGATTTCATGCACTTATCGAGCCCTGCTGTCCTACTTACTTAGCTAATTTACATTCATCCTGAGACAATTTAGGGGTCACCTACTCTAAGAATGGGGGCATCCCTTCTACCTCTCCCACAACCAGGGTGGATTCTGTATACATCTCTGGTGTCTGCTACGGACTACATTTTGCCTATATTTACATTTACATTTTTTTATGTGTGCTTCCCCCATTAGATTATAAACTCTATGAAAGCAAGTTATTTGTATTCCTGAATACAACACAGAAGGCCCTCAAATATATGAATGAACAGCCCCCAATCCTTATTATTTATTGACTAAGGGCTAGTGCTGTTTTGTGTTGAGTCTGAAGCTTAGAAGAATTGGATTTTAGAGACAATCCTTTTGGCAGGAGTCTGAAAAGGACTCCATGTTAAAACTTTTTTTTTTTAAGTAATCTCTACACCCAACATGGGGCTTTGAACTCATGACCCCGAAGTGTCACATGCTCTACTCACTGAGCCAGCCAGGTGCCCCAAGGACTCCATTACTTTTCACTTTTAACCTTGAGTAAATCTAGGATTCAGGATACCTGTATGCACAGCAAAAAAAAACTAGGTAGCTGAGAAAATGAGGAGAGTGCAAAATGTCTTAATCTGTTTGGATTCTCGGCCTATGGAACAAATTGAGTCTGAAAATGATGCACAGATTTGGAGTACAGCTAGATGCCAGTGTTTGAAAAGTCTAGGGAAATTGTGCAGGCAATAAAATTAAGGAAAAATTTAATTTTATATTTAGGAAAGATGTCAACTCTAAGAAAAACAACAAAATACCAAACAAAGAATGATGCTAGCTCGCTTCCACTAGCTGTATGAACCTAGATGCCAAGTCACAACTTCCTTAAACTTCACTTTCTTTGCCCATAAAAACTGCTATCATATATTGTCTCTCCCTTCCTCATATTTCCTCCATCTTCCACTTTTAGACTTTCATTCTCCTGCACTCTCTATCTCTACATTTACAAATAAACAAAAATATTAGATCTGAAAGTTCTTGTAAGGGGAGGGGCAGGTGGGCGAATCGACAATGACACACAAAAGTCACATGAAAACTAGTATTATGAGAAGCAAAACCTATGAGTAAGCAGAAGAAACCTGTCTGCAGAAAGGACACTGAAGAAGAGGGGAACAAGGAATATGTGACTTGAGTTCCTGACTTTCTAGTTCCTAATTCTATTCCAAATAAGGTTCAGCTGTACTTTCTGCTACAGCTATCCCTGACAGTGCCTATTGTATCTTTATAATACCCCCCCCCACCTTTTTATTTAAGCTAGTTTAAGTGGGTTTCTATTTTGCTACCTATGCATTTGTAAGTTAGACTTCTCAGAGACTTGTGTGAATTAAATAAATTTATATACCCTGAAAACATTACAAAAAATTAAGATAATACAATCTGTTTTACTCATAAGGATAACACAAGGATTTACTAAAATAATGCACATGGAAATATTTTGGAAATTGTCAAGCTTTACAAATATAAAACATTAACACACTAAGAAATAAAAATTTTAATTTTGAGATTTTAAAATAATATGGCTATGCTTTAGTAAGAACTTGCAATTGGGTAAGAGGAATAAATAATATCAACCTATTTTGATTGGCAGAAAGAAATTAGAAAATCTTTCTCAATGGTAACTTGAGATGGCTTTAAATCTTTTGAATCTGATGTCTACAAGCATAATTTCACATACTTTAAATTCATAACAGCAGTCACAAAAAATTACAAAGAGACTGGCAGATTTTTCAGCATATGATCATAGCAGATTTAGGACCAAGAGAGAACTATTGCAGACTGTGACTTATAAATGTTTTTAATCTGAATATTGCAGAAAAGCTCATACTTGGGCCAAATTTCAGTCAAAATAACATGTTCCTGGACTCCATAGATACATTTTCAACACACCAAGTTTTGCAACCAATTTTTACAAATGAAGAACTCCCTTTTTAATACCAGGAGATATGCATTTGGGTAAATCAACATACCTGATTTGTAGAACGTTAATAAGCATATTTTATAACTATTTTGAAATTACGGTGATATAAAAATCAGGTAGGTGGGACATAAAAAAAAAAGAACTTAAACAGAATGTAGCACAAAACTACTAAATATTAAAACATTATGTACCAACTTTAAATTTTAAAAAAGCCTACTTAAATAAGGAAGTACAATGACTGTTTTAACTACTGGTTCCCTTTTCTTGTAGTCCATCCTACTTTCTAGGCTTCAGCTTGGCTCCACTATTGCAAGCTGTCACTTTTGACTAGAATTGGAGTAAAGCCAAGTACTACACAACAGCAGTTTCCTGCTCTGGCCTCATCTTCTAGACCACCCCCAGGCCAATGCCTGCCCACAGATGCTGATCCTACCACGCCAATAATCCACCAACAGTCAGTTCACAGCTATGGCTATGATCCTGTATTTTTTTACACTCTTGGCAGAGTGTATATTCCACAATTTCACAGTTCTCATTTTCACTGACTTTATGGCAACAAGGCACCTCTAAATTTCAATCAAATACTAATATGAATGTAAAACGAAATGGAAAAAGATGCATACAAAAACTGAAGGACTAATTGAGAATGTGCTCAACTTCTGTTAAGATATAATTCAGAAACAGATATTGAAAGATAGAGCTCTCTTAGTAAGTACTATTAATACAAACAATTCTGTTGTTCTAAACCTGAACCATTTTGATTTGCATCTGGCACCGCCTGACTCATTAGTTCTCTCTTTTGAAATAAACCTAGAGTTAGGTCGAATGTCTCTTATCTCTGAGACTAAAATAATTAGTCAGGGATTAACTTGTTTAGGTTAATATTGGTCAGAAATGGTTGTTTTTCCACCTTGAGCAAGTTCACAGAATTATTAGTGTTGAGAAGCAAGTTCAAAGGTCATATAGTCCAACTCTTATTCCATGCTTACAGGTCTTCCAAAACATAGTACTATATCCACATGGCCTCTCACCAGAGCCAAATAAAGAAAAATAATTCTGTAACTTGCTGAATAACACTTATGCTTTTTAAGATAAAAAGAACTATCAGCAGCAAATGGAACCTTTGACTTTCCCTGTGGAAAAAAAGTAAAAGAATCTTCTGAAGGGTAGTATCACACGAGAGGGTTCTGCATCTTTTCCAATACCATTTTCTTAAAATAATAATTTAAGAAGTCACCAATTGAATCTTATCTAAATAAACTTCCCTGAAGGGGTTGGTGGGGGAGGGAGCGTTGATCATGGCTTGTATAGACAGCAAAAAATTACCTAGAATCAGCTGTAGAAAGAAATGGCAAGAGTTCCAGAGACAACAAATAAGACAGATTATTAAAAGTAAGAAGTGCAGATGGTGGAAGACAAATATCCAATGGTTATGTATGTATGATAGGAAGAGAAAGGAGTTTCAAATATCCACCAAAAAGGTTTAAGATACCATTTACAAAAAGAGAAATTCAGAACCTGTCTAAATAGGTATCTTCTACTGAGCTGTGTATGTAGTTAATAACTCTTCAATATAGTATTTCATTTAATCTTCCTAACAACTCTGAGGTAGACAACAGCTTTATCTTATACATGAGGAAACCATTTATTTAGAATGCTTGAGACTTTCCCAATGTCACATAGCTAGCAAATAACATGGATTTGAAACCATGTCTGCATGAATTGACTTCAAAACTCATATTCTTAACCATTATGCTATACTGATTCTCTCTTAGAACAAAAGACTCTAGTGAATGAAGACCCAATCAATTAGTTGCTTCTCATGTATTATAATAATCAGATTCCACTGTTATATAGAAATTTTGTTATTTTCTTGCTTCAAATTTTCCAATGATTCATTTGGCCTACAAGATAAAAAATTCACTTAATAACTGTACTTAGCAATCCTTTTCCTCTTTTATCTGACCCCATAGTACTTATTTATGTAGTATGGAGTCTACTATTCAAAGTTGAACTCTCTTCTCTAGCTGATATTCTATTTCTTAATATACCTCTGTTCCTCAGTGATCATGCCGACCCTCCTGCCAAATGTCCGACATTACTCTTTCACTTTCATCTCCATTTAAATGTTTGAATCCCATTCAAGTTCTACCTCCTTCATGAGACTTTAACCATTTCAATCTCTACTGATTTCTCCTTTCTTCGTATTCCTACTCTTCACTATGTATTTTTGGTTCCTTAAATCAAGTCTATTTTTAAATATAAGTTCTTGTTCTGAATTATAAAGTCCTTGGGAAAAAATAAGTACTATGACTTAGTATATTAATTTTTTAAACCAATAAGCACCTAGCAGGATGCTGTGCATAGGGAAACCACAGAATTTAAATAACGTTAAATGAATGAAGTCAGTTGGGATATTTCCAAGGTCAGACATTAAAAAATTTTAAGCGTAAGTCAAAGGGAAGTAGAGTCTAAGCATAAAATTTCCATTTAAAGACTCCCTTCTGGGGAAGAATCAAGTGAGTCAACAATTAATGGAACACAAATTAAGAGCTCTAGCCTCTTGTTCTGCTCTGGGCCTGTTCCTCCCTGTCTCAACCACACTGCAAAAGCTCTCATTCTTGGGGGTTGGGGGTACAGGTGTGTTCCACTCTCATATCCTAAAAGGCATGCTTCCAGGGTTTCTTATAAATCTCTCTTTTTTAAAAGATTTTATTTATTTATTTGACAGAGAGAGACACAGTGAGAGAGGGAACACAAGCAGGGGGAGTGGGAGAGGAAGAAGCAGGCTTCCCACTGAGCAAGGAGCCCAATGAGGGGCTTAATCCCAGGAGCCTGGGATCATGACCTGAGCAGAAGGCAGACGCTTAAAGACTGAGCCACCCAGGCACCCCAAAACATATGTCTTTATAGAAAGTTCAGTTATCATTTTTTAAAAATCTAATTTATTTCTTTAAAACAACAACAATTTGTTGAGCAATATCTGGAAGTCAATTTATTTATTTATTTATTTTAGTTAACTAAATTAATGGGAAATAGTAATTTGATACCAGGAAGAGAACAAATCTGAGAGGAATTCAGGGACAGAAACATTTACATAACTATACTAATAAATCCTGTACCAAGTCAAAATCCCATTTCTTCTACAGGAATATTAGTCTTAAAATGATAGATCTACACCAAAGTGAAGTGAAAATAAAGAAAACTTTAAAAAATAAGTTTTTTCTCTACCCATCAAAGCAATACTAACTAACATGAAGTTCTGTTTACTTCCTTCTGTAAACTATTAGTGGTGCCACCATAGTACCCTGGGGAACAAATTTGCTCAGAAAATGAATGACTACCAACAAGATTTTTAAACTTTTGTCAGTGGCTCATTTATATCAAATATTTAATTCAACAAAATACAACATCTGGCTAGTAACAACCAAACCAGTAGTTAATTGTTCACCTTGGTTGATTGGGGACTAAATTTCACCTCACACTGCATTATCTCAATCTGGTTGTGAAGCAATTCCAAAATCCACAGGACAATAACAAAAATTTAGAAGGAAAAAATACAGGTCTCTGCTACACTCCACTCCCAAACTACTGGTAATTTATCCTAGGCATTCGTTAGAGTTATTTTTAGTAAACCAGATGTGTTGGGCAACAACTACCTTAGGGATATTCTGAAACCACAGCCAATAAATTTATATCATCAATGATGTGAAACTTATGGGTCAAAATGGACTGAAACAGGGAAAACAACTTTCTCACCGAGGAATACAGAAATGAGATCACAGATCTGATGAAGTCCAGACACATTCATTCACTAAATATTTTTTTTTGAAGATTTTACTTATTTATTTGACAGAGAGAGACACAGCGAGAGAGGGAACACAAGCAGGGGGAGTGGGAGAGGGAAAAGCAGGCTTCCCGTGGAGCAGGGAGCCCAATGCGGGGCTCAATCCCAGGACCCTGGGATCATGACCTGAGCTGAAGGCAGACACTTAACGACTGAGTCACTCAGGTGCCCTCATTCACTAAATATTTTAAGACTCTTCTCTGTTCAAGTCTTTAAGCAATTTTTAGTCCAGGTACTAAGAAAATAATCAGGTTTGTTCCACCTGTTCCCTTTTCCTTCAACCAGCAATTCACAGCACAGGAGTACTATATCTAATATTTAGTAAAGGAGTTCAATGTCTATATTCTATGATGATAGAAACTGTAGAATTAATGGTCTTATCTCTAAGCTTGTATCACTTTATTATGACCCATAACTTTAAAAAGGATGATTCCTTCAGGTCTAGAATGATTCTACCTTATAGTAGGGAATATATCTCAATACTACAATGAATTTTAATATACAATAAGATAAACATAAGGCATAAGTTTGAACAAGCACATTCTGCTTCAAGTCTCTAATGGTTTTTTAAACTAGTGCCCTTTGTATTATCCCTCTACTACATTTAAAAACAAAGAGAATTGTGATCCCTAGAAAATACTGGACTAACAAGCCAGACCAACCCAGATTTGTTGATATGAGTCATGTACAATTTTCAGGTAAGAAATAATAATCTCTTCTATATCCTCTATGAAGCAACCAACCTGAAAACTGCAGGTGTGTGCATGGCCAGAAGCCAAAATTCAGAACAAGATGATTTCAAAATCATGCTAAAAGTTCAATGTTCATATTTCATTACCAAACTGTTTTTTGTATTAACTTGATCAAAACTTCAAGTTTTAATGAAAAGTTTTTTAAAATTTCTGTAATCATGCTCCAAAGAAAAGAAACAATACCACAAAAATCATAGTAATTAAGAAAACTCCAAACTATAAAAGCCACCTTTCAGAATCAATAATTTGTCGTTTTATTTTCCCTCTTTCTTCCCAGTCAGTTGAAAGACATAGTAGAATCTGCAGAGTTCCCTCCTACTTCCTCTCTCTTCCCTTCCCCCTCTACTTCAAAGAAAGTTAACTACAGCCAGGCATGATCAGGAAATCTAAAAGGAGGAAGCAGAAACTCATTTGTGTGCATAAGGAAGGAAAAAACAGAATTAACAATACCAAGCTGCTTCAGTGACCTAATTAATATACATTGATTATATTATCTATAAAATGTTGGTTTGGCTTTTCTCCTCATTCAACTTTCCTTCCAAAATACTGAAAACTGTAACAATGATGATTGCACCCCAATTTCCCAACTATATGCCACCTAAAAAAGTGATCAGATCAAGTTTAATACATGGCATTTGATATTCAATGCATTGAAATCAGAGGTAAGTGTATGATTCAAAGCAGTGACCTAAAAGTGAAATGATCTGTATTAATCCTGAGTCAATGGTTTCCTAACCATTACCTTAACAATATTATACTATTTGGATATATTAAAAAATAGGGCTGTACAACTTTATTAAGGAAATTAAAGGGGGTGTACTACTACAGAACTGCTGAGAACCAAGGAGAAAGATGGTAGGTGGGAATTCCCACTACAAAAACATTTTCTTAAATTCATAGTAAAGCATTTGTGTGAATTTTTAAAACAAAAGTTATGTGTACCCATCACTCTATACACAAAGGCCATTTCTAACGAAGAAAGCTGCTTTCCCCCATCACACTTAAGAAGTCTACAAAGGATAATTAACATCTAGATTCAGAAGAAATTGCCTCATGAAATTTAAAGAAGTGAAAAAAACAGGGAGAGCATTTAAAAAATGTGTTCAATTTTCCCTGAACTCCCTTTGACTTACATAGGGTTACCCTAAAGTTGAGATATGTCAAGACACTATTTACAAAATCTATGCCAGTAACAGCTGCCATGTTTAAGATGCCAAGGAATTTAATGTACTGTTTGGACAAGTAGTTAGAGAAAAGCATTCTGGGATAAAGCCACTCTAATTACATGAACTCTAAAATTGTTTCCTTTATCAAGAATGTAGCTGTATTTCATAAACTCATTTAAATAAATAAATTTGAAAAACTAGACTGAGCCATCTTAGGTCTCTGGAGTACATTTTCATTCAAAATGTTACAATAGGTGTCTATTTATAGGTGTCTATATTAGAAAATATCCTTATATTTTTCTAACTTAATAAGAAACTAAATATATTAAAATACATATTAAAAAGCTCTGTTGCAAACCATCTAATTACTTTTAAAACTCCTAAGAAATTCTAAAATTAAGGTATACTGGCTCCCTAAATCAAGTGCTGTTAGTGTAATTCCTTCTGATTTTCTAGAACTGAGAGCTCACATTTGTGAAAGACAAATGGTTAAAATGTCAAGAGAATCACTTCACCTTTAGAAGACAGAATAGTTTTCAGGCCAGAGATCAACCTGCTTATACTAACTGAGCAATGCAGATGGCTCACTAACAAAGACAATCATACAATTCAAAAATCAAGTAAGACTTTAGCTCTTGTGCCTTTATTTTTTAAATAAAATGACAGAACTATCAGAATCTAAAAGCTTAAAATGTAAAACAAAACAAAACACCCTATAAAATGTTAGCACATTCTTTCAATCATTATAATTTTAATAAACATGTTGTGGAGTTTTAGGCCACCTGGCAAAAGAGTTTATTTTTAAAAGTAATTTCTACATAATGATTTCACTTCTCTAAATCAAATCCAAGCTGAAACTTCCAGAGTGCTGCTAATCAGCAACCACAAAATTAAAACATTAAGGGTTGGAAGGTTCCTTTGCTTTTACCTAGACTCACCCAGTCTAATTCCCACTAAAACACGGTCAGAAATGAAACAAATTATAATAAGGCCTATAGTAAGCTAAATGGCATTCACAATTAAAAACAAAACAAAACAAAACCCGAGGGAAAAGCTCTAACACCTTCAATATTAAACTGGGACTTGCTATGAATTTTTAGTTATAAATACTGTAAAGAAAGAACAAAAGCTAACAGTACAAAAACTAGGCCATTTAATGAAATAAGAAAAATAATGTGAAAGGACAAAAGCACATCTATGTAGACTTCAAAATAACATTTAACTCAGGGAACTATCATCTCATTTTGATAGATCTAACAGAAGAGGCATATAACTGCTCTAATTCCCTAAGTATTATAAGTCCACACACAACAAATCATTGCTCATTAACTCAAGCTCTTGTTCTTTCCATGGAAACGATGCCTCTATATTTTATTTTCGGAAAACAGTAACTATTCTGAAATGAAATAGGATGCTGACTTTCAGCTCCATTAAAGTCAAACTATTTCACTCATTCTTTCTTTCAATGCAATTACCATATTATTTAAAACACTTAAGTAAAAAATGTATGAAAGACATTTAACTCAATCTGAAATCCAAATATACAAAGAAAACAAACTTCTGTGCATTTTTACTTCTACCTTAAAAAATTAACTGATAGAACTTCACTAGAAATTTAAAAATTCATTTAGCCTACTATTTTTGATGAGTTTCTTCACATGATTTAAATCTAGAAAATATTTTTCCAATTAAATGTATTTGTACTTAAACTGCATCTGGGAACTAAAATTTAGAAAATGAACAATTAATGACAATCTAAAAGAAACTTCCCACTTAAGAAGAAAAAAGAACTACTATTATTGTATGCATACAGTAAACACTAATCTCATTTAATTACATTAATTGACCCAATTCTTAACCTTTAGAGCTGGAGACAAAGGTAATTTATACTAATATCTAACCAGTTATTTCCTAATGATGAACAGTATTTATAATGGCAGTTACTTAATTTTGCTCACTTGTGTATTCCCAGTAACAAAATGCTGCCTAGTTCATAGAAAGTTCTCAGTACATAAATCTGTTGATTGGATAAATTAACCATTTATCCTATAATCAAAATCTATTGAATGCATTGGGTTCCTTGAACACCTAGATGTTAGCTTGAACTGAATATTTAAAAGAATGTCATTGAAGTTTAAAGATTAGCTAACTTTTAAAAGCAACCTAAAATTGCTTACCTGGTAGGGCTGAAAGGCACTATCTTCAGTTAAAAAATCCAGTTGTTTATCTACAAGGAATTCTACCGCAGTGATTGAACTGGGTATGCTTTTTTCAACCAGGGGTTTGAAAGTCTGGTAAGAGAAAAAAAAAATTCATAATGGTTATTTTCTGGGTTTTATACTCAAATACGAAGGGTATTATTTGAATACAATGTATAAATGTCATTATCATAGATATTTTAGAATACCAATATTTTCATATTATAATCTAAATGCTTTTATCCATACAATAAAATATTTTATATTAAAAAGGAATGAAGTAGATCTATAAGTTGTTTATTTTTGAAAAGAGACTTAATCAAATATACATGTGTATAAAAATTTCTAAGATAATAAAAGAGAAACTGTTTCTGAAAAAGTCAACTGGGTAGGAGAGCATATTTACTCCAACTCTTTTTTTAAAAAATTATTAAGTATCAATCTTTATAAAAACAGAGCAGGTATAGTTCACAGAACTACTTTTTTGCTAGCTCATTCACATCAAGGATTTTAAATGATCAGGATGCATCTGGTCTTTTAACTCCACCCCGTGCACTACCCACCCCCGCCCCTGCCCCAAGCACAAATAAAAATCCAGCTGCTTCAGTAAGAACAGCATGGGGGAAGGGAACAGGAAAAGAGGGAGGTATGAAGTATTACACAAAACCCACCTCTCAGTCCAGATTTCTGCTACTTTAAAAATCAAACGAAGAGACAAACCAAAAATGGGTGCTGGGAGGTGGGGATCCATGGCCATTTGGTTATTTTAAAGAAGACTCCCTCATCTTTTACATAAAGGACTATATACCCGTATCTTGGGGTGGGGTGGGAGTGAAGGAGGCAGAAGAGGAAGAGGAAGGAAGGAAACAAAGGTACAATGTATGCAGTTTTTAATTACTGTCACACTTTCGAAGCAGAAGCAGCTTGAATAAAAAGCAAGTGTCACGTCCCTGGTACTTTTCTAAAAACTTAAGAATCTAAGCTTGGAAAATGGAATTAAAAACCAACTTAGTTTATAAATGACCTATATAACACGGAGAAATCTTTCTTGCTACAAGCCAACTTGTGTGACCATTTGGATACAAACCAAAGCTTTTGTTTTGGCAGGGACAGTACAAATCCCCAGGAGATTCAAAGCCATTGTGTTTCCCCCTTCTCTTACTGTCTTAAAGAAATCTAACATCTTGCTAATCACAACTAATACGTACTCTGGGTAAAAACTTTTCAAGCTCTTTAGTGCAGAGTGGCTCTTAAGGAGTTAATTTCTGTATTTAGGAAATTCCTTTTAAAGCTTTCGATTTATTGAGGAGTCTGTAACAGTGTTTTTGAAAAAGCTAAACACATGAGAATAGAGAAGCATTTTAAACATGCCTTATTTCTATACTATACCATGAACTTAAAAATAGTATCTTCTTTCCTAAATTAATGTAACATGAAAAAATTCTCTTACATCCCCACTTATTTTCGATATTTATGATTAGAAAAATCTAACCACAGTAAGTTCCTCCCTCCCTAGTCCTAAGGCTAACCTTTTAAGTACTACATATGTATCAGGAGTATTCTTATTTAATGGGTGAGAAATTACATTTTCAAAACAGACATTCCCCCATTACTTAGCTATCTCCTGCAACTATTGCAAACTAGAATTTTCCATTTGCCAAGACTAAATTCCTAAAATTATTTCATAAAATATTATTTTACCTAATAAGTGACTGAAGTTTTCAAGATCATTTATCTAATTTAGACTTTAAAATGTCTACCAGTATGTGATTGACATGATATACGTAATATTCTTCATATTATATATTTGTTTAGTTTTTAGTAAACTAGAAAACACTGGCACCTTTTCAAGAAGACTTGATTTAATTCTTGAACTTTATTCAAATGATCTATTTCTTTTCAAACAGTACCATGTCAGGTCAACTCGTAAAGGTTAACAAAAAGGTCCACAAAAGCTATTATCTAAGTGGCTAAAGGTACAATTCAATTAAGTAGGATTTGAAAAAGAAGTAAACTCCTGTCTGAGTGCCTCTTTCTTATGCAAATAATACAGGTGGTTTGCATATCCTATGAGACCTAGTCATTTTATAATATGAAAAACGTTCTTGTGAAGAAATCCTCTCAGAACTCTGCTTTTTAAGGTAGGTCAGAGTTCTAAGGGTAAATTTTAACAAGCCAACTAATCATAATTTAAATTACTGAGTTAGTTTAGTTTCTAGGCTAAAATAAAAAAGAATTTCTCATTTTAAGATAACTAATTGAAAGCCACCGGGAGAATTTAGCTATCAGAAATGTTAAAGGTTAGTTTATAAAAGGCTATTTCTGATACAATAATACTTATAACCATGTACAAATGGAGGTCAAGAGTATATCATGCTCTTAAAATAGCAAATAGGGCCCAATGTGCAAATTTTAAAATGTGCAATTATATTTAAGCTACAAATATGTTCCCAGCAAGAGCTTATAAATACTTCTACAGTACTTGTTGAAGAAATGTTTCAATATGTATTAAATAAACAACCCTGAAAATGTGTGACTATTACTACTTTATGGAAAATTAAATTTAGACAAACAACATATGAAACTAAGTACTTAAAACACATATTGACTTTCTAAAGTGGCAAATCAACGATACAACCATTATTCATATTTGTATCCAAGTTGAACACATCTCAAAGAGCTATTATTAACTTAAAAATAAAAACATAAATATTTAAATAAGAGTGAACAGATCCTACAGCTTTTATGATGAATCTGTAGTAAATATTTCATGGGTCTAGGTGTACTGGAATGTAAAGAAAGTAGAACTCATGCATAACTAAGTAATTCAAGACACTAAAGATACATCATTCTATGAGGAACTTCCACAGCCTAAGGGGAAGCAATGAGCTACCATCTGATGAAAGTCACAGTAGAATATGGCCCTAATCACAAAAAGACTATTATTCCAATGCTGAAAACAGCCTTTGAAAATTCAAATAAAAATTACTAATTTAAAATTGATATTCATAATTGAAAAAAAAGTTTTTCAATTTTATTAATGGATTAACAGTTTCTTCAAGGTCCTTTGTCTGACCATACTTTAAAAATAGTCTAAAGCCAAAATAAATAGTTGAGAGCCTGAATTTCTAGTAGGGCCTACACCACGCTATAGGAAGAATGCTTAGAACAACTGTATCCTGTTTGGGGCTCCATGCTGCACCACATTCCATTCACATGAGGAAGAGGAGAACAGATGAGCCCTCCTCAAAAAAACATTTTTAAAATAAATCAGCTACAGCTCTCAAACATAACTCAGCTGCTCAAACAAACCATGTTAAAGCTCACATTTAACATTTAACTGAAAATTCATGGAGTTTATGTCTGCAGTCTGAGTTTCTAACAATCTCCAGTTAACGTTTAACAATTCCTTTTCCAACTTAAAAAAAAAAATCATGCTCATTAACTACAAAAATCTGATATAAAATTCACTAAAGGAAAATACTGAAGCAGAAAACTAAGCAACATTTTAGAAGTCAAGGTTTAGTCTACGGGAAAAAAAAAAAAAAAAAGACTGGAGTGACTTGAAAGAACAAAGTCCAAATTCCCACCCAAGCAGGTCTATTGAAAAACACGATACTGTTAGAAAACAAGTTGGGGGTGGGGACTGGAATACACCACACAAAAAAACCCTCACAAAACAAATACCCCCACTTCCCTTAAAACACTATATTCTGAAAACCCTAATCTGAAACATTTCTGCTGTAATACTTTAAACAATTAAACTCTAGTTTTTAATCTTTTTACAGTGTTATGAAATTACTACACACACAATCCTTTCTGAACAAATGAAAAGAGTTAAAATTTCTTAAAACTAAGAACACTAAGGCTAGATCAATAAAAGGCAGTGACCTTAATTCCTAAGGCTGAGAAGTAAAACCAAATGTAAATTAAGACAAAAGAAAAAGCAAGCAGAAAAATACAAACCGTACTTTGTTCTTTAGAATTTTAAAGTATCTTAAAATCTCAGAAATCCACGACACAGCTTTAAAGGTCAAGAAGTAGCTGACATTTCCATTTCACTCTTGAGCAGTATTTTTTATCTAGCCTAAATACTTCTTTAGTCTTCAAAAATCACAGGCAAATGGCTCTCAAACCAAGCATTTCTGAGCTCACTTGCAGCGTCGTCATTGTATAGGAAGAAAAGCCAAGACCACAAAACGAAGCAGAGCTGTAACCTAACAAGTCTCCGACGAGCAAATGACGATTTTCTGTCTGCTCTGGCTCAGCCTGGCAGTGATGAGGATTACAACTCGCTCTTTGTCATCAGCACTGTGGTGTTAACGACTAAGAAATCCTGCAGCTGAAGCACTACTGCATCCTCCGATCTGGGTCAGGATAATTTCTCCCGAGGTCGCTTACATAACCAGTGAGATACTCCAAATAGAGAGAACAGCCATCCATCAGCTAGAGAAAGCCTTCCCCACTGTACTCTGTCTGCGTGGAAACACACTGCAGTAGCTTCCAACAGAGCAGACACCCAAATGAGAAAGACTACTTGGCTTAGGGCACACTGAGAGAAGGGAAGAGGCGGTGCTCTGTAAACTGTAACTAATCCCCCGTCACAGGTGCTGATGGAGTCACTTCCAGCACGAGTCACATTACTGGTGATTACTCATTTGGCTGCGGCCATAGAGACTGGCTCATAATTTTAACAACAGACAAAGACAGACTAGTGGTGAGACTGAGACCTCAAGTTTACTGTCTCTTTCAATAAAGCAAATACAAATACAAAGTTTTTGCTTTCCAGATTTACCAAGGTGAGGAAGTGCAGAAAACAAATAATACGTAAATATCTCTCAAGTTGGCAAAAATGAAGCATAACTTCCAACTATTGAAAATACTTTGTGTGTTTTAAAGTCCTTATTTTAGTTTAATCATTTGTCCCTAAAAATATACTGATATAAAAAAAAAAACTCAGGAAAAAAACACTTAAAAGCATTTTTGGAGTAACAGTCCAAATGAAATCAAATGACATAACCACAACACTTTACTCAAAAGAAAAACTGGTGATATTTACTTTGGCAGATTTTAAAAAATACTCCTGAAACAATTTTATTCTTTAAAAAAAATTTAATCTACACAATTCAGTTATAAAAAAATCTATAATAAAATGTATTTTTCTGATGTGTTACCTAACATAGGCTTGTAACTTCTTTCTAACCTCAAGAGTTGTGCTGTCCAATATGGTGGCCACTAGCTACACATGGGTACTGAGCACCTGAAATGAGATTAGTCTAGATTTAAATGTGTGTTGTATGTATAATATATGCAGTGAATATGAAAAAACAATGCTAGATATCTGTAAGTGTAAGAAAACATTTACCTATTTTTAAATGATGTGAATGGTCTTTTATAAATATGACTCAATGCACAATCTCAATTTTAATAAACCTAAAAATTCATGTTTTTTTAATATCACATACACAACGAATTCATCAAATCATTTCAGAGAAAAACCAGCCACCAGCCAATGCCCTGTCTCTCTATACCTATTCCAGATGTATCAGTTTCATTTCACAGAAACATCAGGTTAACCACTGAAAAGATATTTTCAACTTAGTATATATGATGGACTGTATCTACAAAAATCTCAATCTTTTTATTTGTTTTAAGGATGAGAGATGGATAATGATTATTCTAAGAATGTTAGTAAGATATAGCTTTAGAACACTGATGGTACTAAAATGTAACTTTAGAACAAATATTTTTAAAAATAATAACTCAAGTGAATATTACATCATACACACCATTTCAATAATTCATTCATAATCACTTCAGACATGAGTGTAAAACATATATGGAAATAAAAGAATTCACAATGTCATATAATATACAAAAGAAAAAAACAACTGGGTCAATATGGCAGCTTTATTCTAACCCCCAAACAACAAAGAAAACAAAGAAACGTCAAATGCTTGATGCAGGCTATTATATTATGAAACAGCACATTTTCAGTACATTCCACACTACATTTCTATAATTTATTGTACATTAGAGAATGAGTTTAATATTTCACAGGATTCATCTTACAAGCTCACATAAATTCAAGTATGACTATATGATATACACTTAAAAACAGCTGTCTTTGTTCCTCAAGTACTATCAGTCCCCTACAGAATCAAACAGCAAATAGAACTACACTTAGCTAACAATCCAAATGCCACAATATTTATATATTCCTAGTGACACAGAATGCAGTAATTTTTTAAAAATCAAAATAAGTAGTATCAATAAAGAAAAAACATTCATTTTTATTTCATACTACATCATGGCTGATTTAAAATTCTTCTCCATTATTATAAAGAAATACTATATAGGGGCACCTGGGTGGCTCAGTCAGTTAAGTGTCTGCCTTTAGGTCAGGTCATGATCCCAGGGTCCTGGGATCAAGCCCCATGGCTGGCTCCCAGCACAGCGGGGAGCCTGATTCTCCTTCTCCTTCTGCTACTCCCTTGTGTTCTCTCTCTCTCAAATAAATTAAATTAAATTAAATTAAATTAAATTAAATTAAATTATTAAAATAAAAAAGAAATACTTATATAGTCAATTCTTAATGAAAATGAGGAGAGCACAAAGATGGAACTAGTTGAAAGCCATAAATACCTTTTTAATATTTATTTCATAAATTGAGCTTCACAAATACTTTTTAAATATTTCTAAAAAATTTTAAAAATATATGAATGTGAGTTTGGTCTGGTACTCTGGTAAATTTCTAATACAAATAAAAACAGTGAAATAACAATATAGAGAACCCACTTGGTAGCAAGCATAATAAGTTGCTCAGCTTTTACATCAAGTCTCCTTAATTCTCTCTTGTTCTTACAACTCCTTAGGGATGGTAGATACCACCTTTCAGACAGCAAAAAGCACCATTTTGAGAGCAGAATTTTAGTCCTTTAGACTGGTTGTTCTTATGGCTTATAATTTAATGGATTAAGGAAGCAAGCTGAATAGTTACTGTTAATTTTTCTTTTCTTTCCCTTTCTCTTTCTTTTTATTGGCGGGGGGGGGGGGGGGGGGGTTGGGTGAGGGTAGGGGGTAAAAAGTCTTTTCTGGCAGCTAAACCAGGCTAGAGGAAGAGGAAACTACTCCAGTTACTGCCCTGAAATACACATCTCTGACTTCCTTCCTTTTTAGCTGGTTTCTAGGTTACAAGCTGAATAAATCAACAGAGGTGAGAAAGTAAACAGAGACTAAAAGGAAAGCAACACGGTATGGCTAGCTAAAGAAAATCTGTTTCTTCCAATAATGTAAGAACCTTACATGTGCAATTAAGAGTTAAAATAAATGAGCATTTTGGTTCCATTTATCTTGGGCCATGAAAGAAAGAAATTTATCTTTAAAGATATAGAAGCCTAAAGAAACAAGTGATTTCTCCAAGTATATAGATTTTACAAAAAAACCCAAAAGCCTCTAAGTTCAATGGCTTAGGACTTTAAATATTTTTGTAGACATAAAGTTAAGAAAAGAGGATGAACAATAGTAGTTCAGAGGATTTCAACGTGATATGGCCCTATGTGAAGGCTAACTAGATTCATTGAAAATATTTTTTCAATATGCTCTATTAACCTGTAATCTATGAAAATATACAATCGAACATGTGTAACTACTGTATTGTGGTAATGTCCAAAGGATTAACTTCTTCACAAAAATGAATCTGTGCAGAACCTCCAGGGACTGCAAAGATTGTGTAGCACTGTTTCCTACTTTGAATAGACTGAGTTCTACAAGGATTTCCAGATGACATGAATCTTGCGGATTTTTAAAACTTTCTTACCTCCTTCAAGCTTGCAGCACATTCATTCAACCAACAGGTATGGGATGTCTTTTATGTACCAAGCACTATGCTTGGCCTGGGGATACAATGGTGAGGAAAAACAACCAAATTCCTACCCTAGCATACATTCCACACTTTTAGTAGGGAACAGATACTCCAATTATCATAGAAATAAAAAATTACACTTTGTTAAGAACTCAATTAATAATTGGAGAATTAGTGTTCCTTTCCCTCCTTTCTTCACTATATCTTTGATATCACACTCCGTCATCAGAGGAGGGGAATACAACAGAATGTGTCCATTCTTTAAACCTTATAGATTTTAATGATATATAGTTGAGCTAAGAAAAATCACTACTGAGGATATTAAAACAACATAAAAACACTTTATGCGAATAGACCCTATTTTTCAATAAGCATATGGCTGAATTCAGTTTCCTTTGTTTTATTTTCTCCTTCTAGGCTTTCTTAATACTAATAAGGCACATACTCTACTCTAGAGTAGTTCTCAGTTTGTCAGCTCTATGTCTTCTCTTTCAGAATCTCCCTGATTAGATAGACTTCTTTCCTCCCAGTATTATGAGGTTCCATTTACTCTTCTGTCACTAAAAGTTTGCAGGTGCGTGCCATTAAGATAACCAATTTTTCTTTCTATAAATAAATAATTCGAAACTGTATATTTAGACCTGTATTTTATACCATTATTAGGACATTATCATTCTTATATCCTGTCACCACATAAAGCCAAATAGGACTAGAATTAAATGCTTAACCTTTCCTAAGTTATCGACACATCTTTCAAAACCACTATAAGTACTATCACTACTTACTTTAGATATAAATACCTCAAAATTCATTAATAAAGTGATATTTGATCATTTACTTTGTTTCCCTTGCTCATATAATATTCTGAATACCTGATATTTTCCTTTAAAACTCTGTCAACAATGAAAATGTAATTTTTAAATAAATTATTCCATAACTTTAATCTGACCTCAATAAAAGTACCAATAATATTTTGGAACTAGAAAAATCAATTTTATGGGGGCACTTGGGTGGCTTGTCAGTTAACTGTCTGCCTTTGGCTCAGGTCTTGTTCCCAGGGTCCTGGGATCAAGCCCCACATCAGGTTCCTTGCTCAGCAGGAGCCTCCTTCTCCCTCTCCCTTTCTCTCTCCTTCTGTGTGCTCTCTCTCTCAAATAAATAAATTTTAAAAAAAGAAAAATCAATTTTATGGAAAAGCAAATATAATAAGGAAAGTTCTAAAAAGAAAGAAAAAGAAAAAAAAAAATCAATGAAAGGGAACTAGCCTAACAGATACTACATTTCAATGCTCCAAATAATACAACAGAGTGAAACTGGAGCATGAATCAACAGTCATCAATGGATAGTTTAGAAAGTCCCTAAATAACATCAGATAACTATGAGCATTTAGTGTAAAATAAAGGTGGATTTTCATATCATAGGGGGAAAAAAAGAGAATGAGAAAAAACTGAATAATTCTTTTAAAAAGGGAAATGGAACTTTAGAGAGTAACAATTTAATTTTTACAGATGAAGAAATTGACACTCAAAGAGAATAAGTGACCGAATTTTCTTGTCCAAAACCTTGTTTATAGAAGCCCTGGGACTAGAACCTGGATTTCCTAACTCATAGCTGAATGATTTTTACATTTTAGGATGGCGTGAAAGAACTGTATTGTTTTCATGCTTGTTGGCATGAGGTGGCAAAGAGCAAAGTGTTTTGCCATCTGCTGAATAAAACTTTAAACTTTGAACATAAAATGGAGGAAAATGAAACCAGTCTAGAACAAACTACAAAATCATATACCTGAGGAAAAAAGGGTAAAACATAATAATTTAGACATTTTTAATATGCTTTAATAACACTTATGTCACCTTTCAGAAAGAAGAAATAAGCAGGATTAGGAAAAAAAAAGCAACTCAACATGAAAGGGTTTTTAAGGCTGTGTTCATTAAAAAGAACACTTGGGAAGATGATAAACCATTAATGGTTAAAAAGAAAAGGAAAGTTTAAGTCCTATTTTGTTATTGTTATTTCTGTCAAGGAAATTATTTTTAATATGGCAAGTGTAAACTAGAGATTAAAAATAAACTAAACGGTAAAGGATAGTAGAGGATTTTTTTTAAGAAACCAAATCAGGGACACCTGGGTGGCTCAGTCCTTAAGCGTCTGCCTTCTGCTCAGGTCATAATCCCAGGGTCCTGGGATCGAGCCCCGCATAGGGCTCCCTGCTCAGTGGGGAGTCTGCTTCTCTCTCTCCCACTCCCCCTGCTTGTGTTCCCTCTCTCGCTGTGTCTCTCTATCAAATAAATAAATAAATAGATAAATCTTAAAAAAAAAAAGAAGCAAAATTAGTTTTCCTTATAAATAACATAATTAGAGATAATGTGGAAAACCAAGAAACGGGTAAAAAGGATCCCCTGGTTTTAACAATTTACTCAGCCAGTCGAGAAGTAACTGGCTCAGTCATTTTAAGTGTCTGCCTTCTCCCTTTGGCTCAGGTCATGAACTCAAGGTCCTGGGATCCAGCCTCCCATCAGGCTTCCTGCTTGACAGGGAGTCTGCTTCTCCCTCTCTCTCCGCCCTCCTCGCCCCCTCACCTGTGCTGTCTCAAATAAATAAATAAAATCTTAAAAAAAAAGCAATTTGACTTTTAGCGCCTTTTTTTCACAAGTATATTTGTTACCAAATTTCAAGAAAAAATTGAAAATGAGCAGCTTATAAATTGTATCTTAAAACTCATTTTATTACATTGCCATTATTTTAAATAGCTACCTAATAAAAACCAAGTAAATAAGCACTGAATTTTATTACGCATTTTCTTAGTGCTGGATATATTGACCTTTTTTCACTTTTCTATTATTACAAAAAACAGGAACATCGTTATGCTTTTATTAACTAAAAACCCAAGTTTAGATGGGTTCAAATAAATTACATGTTAGCATATTAACTTGATAGATACAAATTCAGAGCCACTACTGATAGTCTTTGAAAACACAAATCAAGGCATTATCAAGATATTACAGAGAGGCATTTATTGATATTTATAAAGGAGGAAAGGGGCAATTCAGAAACAAATTGCATGCTAGTAAACTTGAACTCCAGCAAAACTCCAAGATGGATAATTAGAATCATGAAAAAAACTAATACACAGTGATTACTAAGAGCCAAATATACTCACTGAAAGTAATTTTAATTAAAATAATTTTATTTTAATAAACACAAAGGTTACTTTCATCAAGACAACCTGCAATAGGAAAGTCAATGAAATATGCGCTGGATGACAGTTTTTGATGCATCTGAAGCTGGTTAAAGAAATGCTAAATAACAGTACTGTTTTTAATCTATACATTTAACCTGTACCTGTACTGCTTCTAAATTTTATCTTTTGTCTTATACACTATTACATGAAGGCCATCTTTATTTGCGAATTAATAAATGACAGAACAATTCAAAAAGAGAGGCAATAGTCCCTTGAGATCTTGCATTGGTCATACTAACTCTGAATATCTTGTTCAATTTGGGGAATCATAATATGAGAAACAATTACAAACTGAGATGTGTCAAAGACATTTAAAAATCATGGATTATTAGGAGCATTTAAAGGAATGGAGAATGTCTGGCCTGGAGAAGAGGAGAAGGACAAATAATTATTTACAATTATTTAAAGTGTTAGATAATTTGGAAAGGACCTTATAAGTAAAATTTCAAAGGCCAATTCTAGCTCAGCACAAAGAATTAAAAAATTTCTAATAATTAAACATTACCATATCAAATCCGATTTACTATGAAGTACTGAGCGTCCAATAACTAGAAGCAATTAAGAAAAATCTGGATGAACATTTGACAAGTCTGTCATTGAAGGATCCCATTTCTGGCTTTGGCAAGGAGTGATTTTTAAAATATTAAAGATTCTTTCAAATTCTAAGATTCTAATACTGTCTTCTTTAAGCCATTTACTTCATGTTTATGAGCAAAGTTAAGATAAGGAAGATTAAATCAAACTTTTCATAAACATTGCTTCTACTTTTGCATATATGAAAGCATAAAAGGAATCCTGCTGAATGTTCATGTATTATTCAGATAAGGTGGCAGAATTAAAAGTAAAAAGTAACTTCTCCCATATCAGAATAAATTAAGTTAACCAAGGTTTGTTCCATTGGGCAGAAATAAAACTACATAGGAGACTTCTGTGGTATGGGATTTCTGTAGTCCACAGATCCTTTATCTCTTAGGATAAAAAAGCAAATGTAGTTTTGTGGGAATTAGAAATATTACAAAATTAAATCAACCCAACCATAAATGCAAAGCATGTGTTAAAAGGATAATAATAAAAAATCACAGAAGAAATTCAAAGTTAAGCTAAAAGAAAATATGTCTTACAGTCTCGAATCCTGACAAGCATACCATCCTCAGAAAGTAAGGTATATATACTAATATGTTTGCATATAACTGATTTCCTGGACTTTTTGTTCTAAAACTAATTTAAAAATGTGTATTTTCCAATTTTCTTAATGATTTCACTGTTTGTACTTTTGGAAACCTGAATAGAATATCTATTTCTTTACTGGTTTTGTTCATTTCCGTATGGCAAACATCTGTTTCTTGTGCAGCACAACTTAACAAGGCTCTACAATTATTTCCCCATTACCTCCTTGTTTGTCAAAAACTCTGATGATGTCAGCAACAATCTGGAAGCTGAATTTTTCAACTAATAGGGGGATTCACAATTTCCATTAAGTATGATATGGTAATTATTTTACTTATTTAAAAAATTATTGCTTTTTAGGTGGTGATGATCATGTATGCTAAGTACCACTTAGATTTAAAATATGGTTAATATCAAAATTATCCAAGTTTCTTTTATTTTTTTAAAGATTTTATTTATTTATTTGAGAAAGAGAGAACGCAAGCGAGAGCACAAGGTGGGGGGAAGGGGCAGAGGGAGAGGGACAAGCAGACTCCCGCTAAGTGGAGAGCCTGATGCGGGGCTCAATCCCAACACCCTGGGATCATGACCTGAGCAGAAGGCAGCCACTTAACTGACTGAGCCACCCAGGCGCCCCAAAATTACCCAAGTTTCAACCATATTTCTTTAATTATTGTTAATTTATGCCACCATTTTGACAGTGATGATATATCAAAATACTGCGATGCAAGTTAAAAAAACTAAAATGAAAGAGAAAACTTTACATAAAGACTTTCATACTGAAGTGTTTTCTTTCAATTATCAACAAATTAATGATTCATTTAAAATGAACTTTTCTTCTTTTATGACATGTTGTAGTATAATTGAAAGTTATATTATGTGCTCACTTTGGTAGCACATATTCTAAAATTGGAACAAAAGTTATATTGCAAATGAGTACAGAGAAGATGTAATCTCATGTCAATAACCACTAATACGATTTTGATACACTTCCTTTAAACAAAGTCCCTCCCCTCTAAAGCTCTAAGTTTTCTTAATTCAGGTCAGTTCCTGTTTCACTGAGGACTCTCCCTCTAAGGGATGAGGCTACAAAAAAATCCCAAGACTAACTGGGAAGAAAATGTTGAGGCCCTCTAATGATGCCCAGAAGCCTTGCTTAAGTTTACGTCTGTAGAGAGAAGAAAGTTTCAAAATTAGACTCTTCATGGATAATCAAGATTCCTTCCAGGATCTTAGTTTCCTTCAAAGTTTCAGACAGCCTGGAAGCAGTCTGCGCAAATAAACTTTGGAACTCCTGTGGATTTAGTAGTGCTTTATAGCTTTTCAAACAGTTGCTTTTTCCTTGGGGATTTGAAAGCTTCACTGCACTGATAACCTAACCACCTGCTACAGGAGATTCTTAAAGTAGAACAAGTTATCCTAATTTCAGGATTCCTTAGGATTATACTTCCTGCTTCCCAGCACATTTAGGTCAATTTATATTTCAATGTTTTAACTTTGAACTATATTCTACCTGGCCCTGGAGAACATGAGCATACTTTATTTTTACTTTTTTGAAAGATTTTATTTATTTATTTGAGAGAGAGAACGTGTGCATGCACATGAGTCGGGGGGGAGCGGAAGGGGGACAAGCAAATTCCCTACTGAGTGGGGAGTCCAACTCAGGGCTTGATCCCAAGACTCTGAAATCAAGACCTGAGCCAAAGTCAGATGCTTAACCCAATGAGCCACCAGGCACCTCGAGCATACTTTAAAAAGTTACATTATTTATTTATTTTTATTTTTTTTAAAGATTTTTATTTATTTGACAGAAAGACACAGCAAGAGAGGGAACACAAGCAGGGGGAGTGGGAGAGGGAGAAGCAGGCTACCCGCCGAGCAGGGAGCCCAATGCGGGGCTTGATCCCAGGACTCTGGGATCATGACCTGAGCCAAAGGCAGACGTTTAATGACTGAGCCACCCAGGTGCCCCAAAAGTTACATTATTTAAAGAAAAAGAACAGTTTAAGTGGTCATGGAACTATGAAGTTTTCTACTCTCATAGGAAAAAATGCTACATAGAAAAGCAATTGTTTATGAAACAGGTTCATCAATGAGTGGGTCAACTAAAAATGCCTGTATACTTTCCATTGCCACTTTCTTTGCCAGAAAGCAGTTTTCTTTACAATTCTCTTAACAGTGGTACACTAGATGGAGCTTTGTTATGGTGCATTATGTTTATTACTGTATTAATTGGTTAGAAATTCTGAAAGGTTCCCTTTGCTTCCAGAGCTTGATGCTGAAGGCACAGAGTGGTGTTAGCAAAGTCCTAGAATAGTGGTTCTCCATGGGCAGCCCCTTGTCCAACAGCATCAGCAATAATAAGCAACTAGTTAAAAACACACATTATCAGGCTCCACCCCACACTACCCGAATTAGAAATTCCAGGGGTGGGGTCTAGCAACCTGTGTTGTAACAAGTCTTTGAGTAATTCTGAAGCACTGTAAAATTTGAGACCCAGTGATTTAACGCAAGTGCTTTTTGTTTTTTAAATGAGAGAGAGAGAGAGAAAGGCAGAGGGAGAGGAGAGAGAGAATCTTAAGCAGGATCCAAGCTCAGCATGGAGGTGAGCTCGATCTCACGACCCTGAGGATCATGACCTGAGATGAAATCAAGAGTCGGACACTTAACCGACTGAGCCACCCAAGTGTCCCAAAGCAAGTGTTCTTAACCTTTTTGGAGTCAAGGAACTCTCAAAGTCTGATGAAAGCTATAGCTCCCTCAGAAACATGAAAATACATAATTTTGCATCACAATTTCAGGGGTTTCCAAGATCATGCAGAGAACCTAAGAATATACATTTCTAAGCTTTAACACTAATGAGCTACTGAAACAAAAACTCTGAGGATGGGCTACTGTACTTGTAAACATTTTTAAAACTTCATTTTTTAAATCTTTCCCCTGCTGCCTCAACATCCCCACAAGCTCTAATTATCCTACCCAGGTGACCAGGTGCACCAGGATGATAAGGTTGGCCCCTGGCCCACAAGTTCTCCTTCCTGCCCTCCCCGACTGTGACCTAGTAACAACATTCAAACACACCAATGAAATCCCCTTGCTCCTTTTCTTGTGTACTCCAACCTGACACACCAACAAAGGCACTAACCCACAGGTCCTTGTATTCTCCGCTTGGCTACACACCTACTTGGTTGAACCTACTCCCTTCTGGCACAAAGTGACTTTATCTCTCTAGGACCTATGAGTATAATAAACTTTGTTTTCCTGTGCCTCTCCTATGGTTTCCTCTTACGCCTGCACCTGACTGAACATCACATAAGAGAACACAGGACAAGCCCAGGAATCCTTAGTTCTAAAATGCTGAGTTAAATCTGAGGTTCGGTCAGCTTTGGGAACCACAAATCGTGGTTGAGAACACCTGGCCAACAGTGACTATATCTCAGGACAGAATGCCCCAGGCCAGGTCTCAGACATTCTCATGATAGATCAGATCAGTCTCCTTGTCAGTTTGCTAACTTAACCTCCTACTTTCTCAGGAAGCACAGGATCTTTAAATAGCTTACATTGGAAAGCTGTTCCTTCTCAATGTGGGGATATTTGAGCCATGCAGAGATCAATTTCACTCATCAGGTTTTCAGATTCAAGTAACCTAGGGCTAGGAGAGGCTAAATAAACTCTTTCAAATTATGCAGAGAGATAACTATTTAGAGAAGCCTTCCCTTCCTAAAAATATCAAGCAATTAAAGCAGCAGGCTTAGAAAGTGGCAATGCTGCTTCCCTAGATTACACGGAAAGAGAAAACACAGCCCAAACAGTAAACAATATAACCACAAAGGTAGTTTCCTCTTGATGCTTAAAAAAGATGAGGTTTCCAATCATTGCTGTTCCCTTTCTACTCATAGTAGGAGGAACAAAGAGGAAGTGCCTCAAGAGAAGATATGAAGAGCCAGAAGTATAGTTAATCATTCAACAAAAGATTTCAAAGCTGATTAAAATTGCCTGTGAAGCAAAAAAAAAATTTCCCAGGTCACATGAACTATGAACTCAGAATGACCTGGCTCAAGACTGTGGCCCAAGGAGTTGAAGGCCCAAAATTACACCATGAACGTTTCTATCACATATGATCAATTGTAGCTATTTTGGGGTGTGGGGTAGGGGTGGAGACTAAGGTTAAGTGTCCTATCCTGACATCTAGAATTAGAAAATACACATGACGTTATAATTAAGGTGCTCATCTTTCAAAAAATACATTCAAAATGTTACTCATTTTGATATATAAAGCATAAAACACCTACTACTCGTGAATCAAACTCTCCAAGTACACGCTTTGATAACTACAAGTTCATGGCCATTTATTACTCATTACTTAACGAACATTTGTGAAGCACCTATAAGGTGCTACCTACTCACTATGCATGGTATTAAACATAGGAAAGTAAGAATTACCAATATTTTATTTTCCCTGGTACTTATCGAGATAACAAAGGAACTGCTCTTACACAATGAAATTTAACAAGAGTAAATGTTAAATCTCTAGTTTTAGGTTCCAAAAAGCTACTACTTAAGTATGGTGCAACACACACTCCCACCCCATCCCTCACAAGCACACATTAGTATAATATGTGGTAAAACTTGCTTGGCAGCTTTGGATGCAAAAAAGGATTAGGAAGTTTTATTCAGTCTACAAATATTCACTGGAACATCTACAATGTGTTAAGCATTGTCCCAGAGATTTTTGGATGATGTAAAGATGAGGCTAAACAGAAACTCATTATGAGGCAAGAATGTACTGTGGTGTGAATGCTAAAAATGCTATTATAGAGTGTTCCAAATATGTTAAGTAACAGTCTCAATATATTGAGATCACTTCACATGAAAATTACAGGCATCCCATTCAGAAAGATATTCACATTAGAATATAAACAAAAACAGGTGATCTGGATAGTGGAAGTTCTGTCTATAATCAAGTCGTATTAATACTGGTTAAAGGAATTGGAAATGTTTAGCCTAAGGTCTTTACTATACTTTAATATATAGGAAAAAATTAACATACTGTGTTCTAGAGCAGAGGATCGTAACCTGGGTTAAAAAAAAGAAAAAGAAAAGCAAGCAAGAAAGAAAAGCGAAAGCCTTTATGGAGTCCAGAAAGTCCTTGAAATTATTTATAAAAATTTGTGAATATAAGCATTTTTTTCCCCTGGAAAAAGGGTTATTGATAGTTTCTATTAGATTTTCAAAGGAGTCCCTGATCCAACGGATCTAAGAACTGGTGCCTAAAAAATAAACTAGGTCCACTAATGGAAGTTACATAGAACCATATTTTGGTCCCGTGTTAGGAAAAGCTTTGTAACAATTTAAGCTGCCCAGTAATGGAATGAGCTACTTTATAATGCAGTAATATCTCAGAAAGAAAACATTTATGCAGAGGGTGTTTATTTATATAGGATACCAGGGTATAAGACATTGTAGGTACACTTTCAAATCTGTCAGGGCTTTAATTTGAAAAAATATTTGTTTTGAAATTCTAAATCATTTAAGAACATAAGAGTTTTCAACATTTGTCAAAAGTGTATTAGAGGCTAAAATCACTGTTACGTAAGAATTTTACTTATGGGTAGGAGGTATATGACATAACAAATAGCTGTAAATGTACGTTGTATTTTTTTGGATAATATCCAATTCTGTTCTAGCTAACAACAACAACAAATGGGAAACACGAAACTCATAAGATGTGGTTAGTATAGACAGCAAGCACCCAGGGTGGCACAGTAGACACAAAAAAAGAACAGACAGAAAGAGAATATACGGAAACACCAAGTAAATCTAATCATTAAGCTCAGATGTCACCCCTAAATGGTCATTCATTGGTGATTCCCATTATGGCCTTATACAACCTCTGCCAAAAATGTAAAAGATGAAAGGCATGGCTGCTCAGCAGGTCTTTGGCAAATAACACTTGTGACCCACTTGTGACCAGGCTTACTTACTCCTGCAAAAATAAGCATGTATTGATTCCAGGCCCCTTCCCTTGGCTGAGTTCCCAGGCTCATATCCAACTCTGGTCCTTATAGTTATGTTATCAGCAGGGAAGGCTGTGTTGCATAGACAGGACAAAAGAACTTGGTATGTCTCAGAATTATGATCCTTTCATCGCAACTGTACCATATCCTGAATGTGTTCATCAACTTCATATCCTTCCCCTTCTTTCTTTTCAAAATTTTATATCTATCTATCTATCTATCTATCTTTTTTTTAAAAAGTAAGCTCAACACCCAGCTTGGAGTTTGAACTCATGTCCCCAAGATCAAGAGTCACACGCTCTACCAACTGAGCCAGCCAGGGGCCTCTCTTTACAAAGTTTATAATAGATTTTCTTTTTTCTTTTCTTTCTTTCTTTCCTTTTCTTTCTTTCTTTCCTTTTCTTTCTTTCTTCTTTTTCTTTCTCTCTCTCTTTCTTTCTTTTTTAAAGATTTTATTTATTTGAGAGAAAGAAAGAAAGAGGATGGGGGCGCCAGGAGTTGGGGGCAGAGGGAGAGGGAGAAGCAGACTCCCTGCTGAGCAGGGAGCCCAACTCAGGGTTCAATCCTGAGCCAAAGGCAGATGTTTAACCAACTAAGCCACCAAGGCACCCCAGCTTCTTTCATTTAGTAACATGCATTTAAGGTTCCTCTACATCTCTGCATGGTTTCATATAATATTCCATTGTCTGGATGTACCATATTTTATCCATTCACCTATTGAAGGACACCTTGGTTGCTTCCAAGTTTTGGTAACTATAAATAAAGCTGCTGTAAACATCCAGGGACAGGTTTTTGTATGAACATGTTTTCAACTCATGTGAGTGAATACCAAGGAGCACAACTGCTGCATTATACGGTAAGAGTGTTCAAGTTTTGTAAGAAACTGCCAAACCGTCTTCCAAAGTGTCTGTCTATACCCACTTCACTTTACTACCAGCAATGAATCAGAGTTCCTTTTGCTCAGTATCCTTGTCTGCATTTGGTGCTATTAGTGTTTTGGGATTCTTGCCCCCACTCTAGTAGGTATGTAGTGGTATTTCCTTATTTAAATTTGCAATTCTCTTGGGGCGCCTGGGTGGCTCAGTTGGTTAATCAACTGCCTTCGGCTCAGGTCATGATCCTGGAGTCCCAGGATGGAGTCCCGCATCGGGCTCCCAGCTCAGTGGGGAGTCTGCTTCTCCCTCTGACCTACCCCCTCTTGTGCACTCTCTTTCTCTCAAATAAATAAATCTTAAAAAATAAATAAATTTGCAATTCTCTAATGACATCTGATGTTGAACATCTTTTCACATGCATATTTGCCATCTATAAATCTTTTTTTTTTTTTTAAGATTTTATTTATTTATTTATTTGACAGAGAGAGAGACAGCAAGAGAGGGAACACAAGCAGGGGGAGTGGGAGAGGGAGAAGCAGGCTTCCCGCGGAGCAGGGAACCCGATGTGGGTGGGGCTCGATCCCAGGACCCTGGGATCATGACCTGAGACAAAGGCAGATGCTTAACGACTGAGCCACCCAGGCTCCCCTATAAATCTTCTTTGGTGAGATGTCTCTTCAGGACCATTTTTTAATCAGTTGTTTGTTCTCTTATTGTTGAGTTTTAAGAGTTCTTTGTATATTTTCGATGATAGTCTTTAATCAGATATGTACTTTTGCAAACACTTTCTTCCAGTCAGTGGCCTGTCTTCTCATTCTCTTAATCCCCTTACTTGTTGCTATATATTTTAAAACTGATTTAACAACTCTTAATTCCAGTATTTTAACATGATCTGTGGGTCTTTTTGTTGCAGAGCTTCTGGGAGACTTTGTCAGTTAGTGAACATAAAAAGTATATTATATCAGAGTAATTTCCTATATAACACTAGTAAACTTTAGCTCACCTATCAAAAATTCAGAATTAATGAAGTTTAAATCATTGTACTTCTTCTCAGTTCATTCTTTTGGTAGTCATGTAAAAAGGCTTTCATTTGGTTTATTCATAGAGGAATGTCATAAGAGAAAACTAAACATTTTCTCTCCTGGAAGATAAGTAATTTACTACCTAATTACTCATTTTCTAGGCACATGATAAAAACTGTTTATGATTTGAAGTAAAGAAACAAAACCCACAATGTAAATTCATGGCTAGAAATGTTAACTAAAACAGCAAAAAAACAACTGATGGACAGTAAGAACCTTTAGAAATATTTCTTCTCTCTTTTTAGCAATAGCAGCAATGCTCTGGCTTATAAATTAAGACAATGAGCAGTGCCTTGCTTTTCACGAATAGTGACTAAAGCTCCTTGATGGATGGTATTTGCTATTTATTCATAGTTTAAATAAATGTATTTATAAGTTAAATCTGTTATAATAAAGTTCCAAGAGACTGTACAAATTCCTTAATTCTAAAGTAAATATTATTGCAGCTGATATTAAAGTTTGTAGGCTACTGGTTGAATATTTAAGAAAAAAATTTTTTAGGGGCTCAGTCAGAAGAGCATGCAACTCCTGATCTCAGGATTGTGAGTTCAAGCCCCACATTGGGTGTACAAATTACTTTAAAATAAAAACTTAAAAACTATTTTTTAAACATAGCTTTTAACATAGCAGTATTTACTATAATATTACCCAAATATAAAATCACAGATGTCAGGGCACCTGGGTGGCTCAGTCAGTTAAGAGTCTGCCTTAGGCTCTGGTCAGCCCTGTGTCAGGTTCCCTCTCCCTTGGCCCCTGCCCCGCTGCTTGTGTGCACTTGTGCTCTCTTTCTCTCAAATAAATAAATCTTTAAAAAAATAAAATCATAGATGTCACAAATATTTAAAAACCATGGCATTTTCAAAATGTCATTCATTATTCAAAAGCCTGATTACAGAGCAAAAATTCTAAGAAACATGAGTATGAAAATCAAAGAAAAATATCTAAAAGGAAAGATTAACAGTAGATGCACAAAATCAAATATGTATAATATAGCCTTTTTCAAATAAAGAGATGACAAACAGGATAATACTGAAATTACATAAATTACATAAATGTTCTAGGAAGCAGTAAAAGAAAGTTTAGGCTAACACTAACAAAATATCCTTAAAGGATGGTCTACAGGCATGAATTAGAATGCAAGGAAACTCTGAAAATTTATGAAATTTCGGAAAACGTTTAAAACTGGTTGAGCAAAAGCTACTGAGGTTATACTATAGGGAAAGACTATCCCACTGTAAGATACAAACAAAATGACCTAATGGTATTTGTCCATCTCTAATATACATGATTCCCCCGAGATACTTATTTATGAAAAAGATGAACGTACACAGTTATAAAATTCTTGCAATTTTGATGTTAATATAAAATCATTTATATTCAGGGTTGGAATTCATTTTGCAATAAAAAGACAAAAATGAATAAATAAGGAATTCCTGTAGAAATTTATGTTATAAGCTCATGAGAGTACTGACAAGGTGAACTGACAAGGAGAATGACAAGTATGAAGTATGTTTTTTTGGGAGATAGTTTTGAGAAAGAATATTAAATATATCAGTTATATGATCTGTGGGATCATTTCCAAATGCTAGTAGTTATTTATTAAGAAAAACCAAAATCAGAATGACAACTTTTGCATTACTTTTGTTACCCTTTTCTCTAGTTTAATAAAGCCTCTTTTTTTTTTTTTTAAAGTTGGCTCCACACCCAGTGTGGAGCTCTATGCAGGGCTTGAACTCACAACCCTGAGAGTAAGACCTGAGCTGAAATCAAGAGTCAGACACACTTAACCGACTGACCCACCCAGATGCTCCTAAAACCTTTTAGAAACTAATCTTCTAAAAATTTTTTTTCTTTTTTTGTGTGAGAGAGGGGGAAAGCTGAATAGAAGGGAAAATATGTATAGACATAAAATATTTATATTTCCATTCTGTATTTTAACTGCACTCCTAATAACTTGTTATAAAGAATTGTTTTAAAGTCATCCTGGTGGTCAGGGCGCCTGGCTGGCTCAGTCAGTGGAGTGTGCGGACTCTTGATCTTGGGGTTATGAGTTCGAGCCCCACACTGGGTATACAGATAACTTAAAAATAAAATCTTAAAAAAAAAAAAAAAAGTCATCCTAGTAGTCATTCCCACAGACTGAATGGCCCTAGGATCTACTTAAGTCTGTGGGAGTAATTAAGACAGGAAAAACATCATATGTCATACTAATAGTCCACAAACATTCTAATGCCAAATCCACTTTATAGTCCCTCATTATTAACATAAGATCACTCACCATTTTTAATCTCTTCTGTAGAACCGAAGTCTACCTCCAGCCGAGCCAAGATATCTTTTCCAGCAGGATCATACACTCTAACCCCCTAACCAGGAATAATCATCTCCACTATTGTTATTTTAAAACTAATCCCATAGAATAAATGATTCCCTCAACCTTTTACTGAAATCCTGTCCTTGCCATAAAACCTCAAATAAAGTAAAACCTGGTCACCCTATTATATTTATCCATCTAGCTATCAAATCAACCAACCAATATCCAGGGAGAAGCACTGTATAGAACCAGACGAACATCTCCTGCTTTCACAGAGCTGTCACTCCAGTAGGGGCGGAAAAACAACAATCAATACTTTCCCAGCCATATTCTGAAGTGAAAACCTCTCCTGTTTCTTTTAGTTACTACTTATGGTTACTACTACCACTCTCTCAGTGCTACAACATAGCTGGTAATACTTAACATTCATTTACCTTCCTTTTTTTTTTTTTTTAATTTTTTTTAAATTTTTTTTATTGCTATGTTAATCCCCATACATTATATCATTAGTTTTAGATATAGTGTTCCATGATTCATTGTTTGTGCATAACACCCAGTGCTCCATGCAGAACGTGCCCTCCTCAATACCCATCACCAGGCTAACCCATCCTCCCACCCCCCTCCCCTCTAGAACCCTCAGTTTGTTTTTCAGAGTCCATCGTCTCTCATGGTTCGTCTCCCCCTCCGATTTCCCCGCCTTCATTCTTCCCCTCCTGCTACATTCTCCTTCTTCTTTTTTTCTTTCTTAACATATATTGCATTATTTGTTTCAGAGGTCATTTACCTTCCTTTATGATAAACACTTCACATAACACACTCCTTGACATTAAAATAGGGCCTCAAGATAAAATCTTCAAGTTACGCTAGTTTTATAAACCAATATAATCTACCCTTCTATTTCTACATTCTCCTCAAAATGTTCTCTCAAAGTAATGGCCCATTTATTGGCAAATCCCAGTCTTTTTTCAGTATTCAGAAGCATGTTACATTAATGTTGTTAGAACTTATTCCTCCCCTGACTGAAAATAGCATGTTCTGATGCTTCTTCCTGACTCTCTGCCATCTTCCCAGTTGGCTCCACTTCTTTTCAACACTTAAATATGGATATGGCTGAAGATTAAGTCTATCATTTTGAAGTCCAGTTGAGCATCTCATGGTTTTCAGTATTATCTACACGCAGAAAATTGCCACATCTAGGTACCTTTTTTCTGACCTTCCTCACTGTATTAATTCAGTTCTTTTTTTGTTTTAAGATTTATTTATTTATTTGAGAGAGAGAAAGAGAAAGAGAGACTGTGAGACAGGGAGGGGCAGAGGGAAAGGGAAAGAGAAACTTTAGCAGACTCTGTGCTCAGTGAGGAGCCTGATGCAGGGGCTCGATCTCATGACACTGAGAGATTACGACCTGAGCCAATCAGGACCTGAGCCAAAACCAAGAATCAGATTCTTTAAGCAACTGTGCCACCCAGGTGCCCCTCATAGATTCTTTTCTTGCACTGAATCCATATAGGTTCACCAGTTAGCCTGTTGATCAAGAAAAAATTAGTTCCAAAGTGTCCGAGGACAAATTTTGTAATGTTTTAGTTAATAAGTACAATTGGTAAGTACAGCTGATTGTTACTATTTGCAGTAGTTCTGGTCTATGAAGTTACTACAAACACTGAATTACCAAATACTGAGCCACACTGCTCCTAGTGGAAATACAAGAGTATGTTCCTGCAAGCCTATGGGTCACATTTTAATCAACCTATCAATACATAACCTTCTTTTATGTGTGTTTCTGCTTCAAGACACCTTATTTAATACATTGTTGAATCACTAACATTGAAATCAAGGCCAACACCACTATAACTCACGTCTAAATGAAGCTTATCTAACTTTCTCACCTATGAAATAATATACTTTTTTTTTAAAGATTTTATTTATTTCACAGAGAGCAAGAGAGCACAAACAGGGGGAGCAGCAGTGGGAGAGGGAGAAGCAGGGTCCCTGCTGAGAAGGGAGCCCGATGCGGGACTCGATCCCAGGACCCAGGGATCATGACCTGAGCCAAAGGCAGACGCTTAACTGACTGAGCCACCCAAGCACCCCTGAAATAATATACTTCTGACATAAAAATTCAACTGTCACTAGGTTTAAGTCATTCTTGAATTTAGTGGGAAAAAAAGTTTGGTTGGTTAGAGGGACTATTTCAGCTATAATTACAGAAAAGTTATCGTCACAGAAGAGTTAAAGCCGTACTAGTAATTTTGAACAAATTGTGCATATGTGGAAAGTACACTTTTATAACAACAAATAATGTTAACTTTTAAGTTAAAAGTTTTCACAGACATTATTTGCAAAATGAAAAGGTTGGACAAGATGACTTTTTCAAGTCCATTATACTGCTCTAAAACTATCGAGCCCAAGTTTCTCACAAAGACTATTAGGGACCATGAAGGCAAGCAGTGCTGTATCTTTGGTGACTGATTCAGTGTTTCATCATGCCCATGTACTACAGACTTCACAGTCTGAAGAAAAAAATGGTTCAGTTTATAGCCCTGATAGATAAACCTGGATGAAAGGATTTCGACACAGCCTCAGGTAGAGAAGAGAATGAGATTATAGTTGACCCTTGAACAACATGGGTTTGAACTGCATGGGTCCACTTTACATGGACTTTTTTTCAATAAATACAGGACAGTACTGTAAATGTATTTTCTTTTCCTTGGAATTTTTAAAACATTTTCTTTTCTCTAGTTTACTTTACCATAAAAATACAGTTATTATACATACAACATACAAAATATGTGTTAACTGTTTATGTTATTAAGGCTCCCAGGCAATAGTAGGCAATTAGTAATTAAGTTCTGGGGGAGTCCCAAGCACATTTTTGTCTGAACGGGAGGGTGTCAGTGCCCCAACTTTCATGTTGTTAAAGGGTCAACTGTACAGAAAGAAAAAGGCAAAGGAAATAAGGAAATAAGAGAAGGTAAGAAAACCAGAAAAAAAGGAAAGATTAAAAATGAGACATTATATTAGAATATATGACATAAATTACAAAACATTTTATAATTACAAATTTTATAATTATAAATTATAAAAACAAAATATTTTAAAGTTCTGTTTTTTAAATTTCCTATGGCTACTGTAATGAAGTACTATGGGTGGCTTAAAACAACAGAAATTTATTGGCTCATAGTTCTAGAAGTAAAGAAGTCTGAAATCAAGATGTCTGCAGGTCATTGCTCCCTCCTGAAACCTGTAAGGGAGTTTCTTCCTTGTCTCCTCCTATGTTGTTTGCAGTTTTTGTGTTGTTTGCCTTACAGATGCATCACTCCAGTTTCTGTCATCTCTGTGTATCTGTGTCATTTCTCTCTTCTTATACGAATGTTAGCTGTATTGGATTTAGGCCCACCCTAATAACTTCATCTTAACTTGATTACATCTACAAAGACCCAGTTTTCAACTAGGGCACATTCACAAGAACCAGGGGTGAAGGCTTCAAAATATCTTTTGATATTTCCAAATGTTTCTTTTCCTTTTTAAAGATTTTTATTTATTTGAGATAGAGGGAGCACACAAGAGAGAGCACCAGCAGCAGAGAGGGGTGGGGGAGAGGGAAAAGCAGGTTCCCCACTGAGAAGGGAGCCCAATGTGGGATTCGATCTCAGAACCCTGGGATCATTACCCGAGACAAAGGCAGATGCCTAACCGACTGAGCTACCCAGGCACCCTCCAAGCATTTCTATGTGGTCTCTCTACACCACTTAAAGACAGCTTTATTTGTTCTAATCTTTTAAAATCATTGATCAATGATTTACATACCTAATACATATTCTAGACAATCTATAATGTTAAGAACCATTCCAGAAATTGTGCAATATGGAAAAAGTTTAGAGATTAAGATATTTGAATTATTGGGACACCTGGGTGGCTCAGTTGGGTTGAGTGTCTGCCTTCGACTCAGTCATGATCCCGGGATCCTGGGATCCAGTCCCACATTGGGCTCCCTGCTCCGCGGGGAGCCTGCTTCTCCCTCTCCCTCTGCTGTTCCCTTTGTTCATACTTCCTCTCCGTCTCTGACAAATAAATAAATCTTTTTAAAAAATATTAAGATCTTTGAATTATTATATTCTTAAACACTAAAACTAGATTTCCTATTATACTATATTGGCAAGTCCACTTTAAAATAGATACTTCACAGCTGAACAGAGCTCACCTCTGTTTCAAAGACCCTACAAATACACACCCACCCTATTACTGATGTCCATAATTTTTAAATAAAATATTAGTTTCTTTCTTTTTTTTTTTTTTTAAAGATTTTATTTATTTGACAGAGAGAGACACAGCGAGAGAGGGAACACAAGCAGGGGGAGTAGGAGAGGGAGAAGCAGGCTTCCCGCAGAGCAGGGAGCCCAATGTGGGGCTCGATCCCAGGACCCTGGGATCATGACCCGAGCTGAAGGCAGACACTTAACGACTGAGCCACCCAGGCGCCCCAAATATTAGTTTATTTCTAACAAATATATGTAGACTGTACAATAAATTCCTAGAAGTGGAATGTCTGAGTTAATGGGTATGTACTATTAGAATTGCCAGTGATCTGCATTTTCTAAAGAAACACAGAAGTATATATTAAATAAATTTCTTAAATGTCTACTCCACTAGGCCATTATCAGGCTTCAGTGAATACAACATCCAACCAAAAATCTAAGGTAATATGGTAGTTCAATATAGTTGGAAAACTATGTTAATTATAGTACTAACGAGGCCAAGGTTAAGGACTCTATCTCATATAGATGTTTGGTTTCAGAACCACAAACTACCCCCTAAAATAATAATTCAGTACTGTGATCAAAGGCACAACAAAATTACTGATGAAATATTTGTACCACAGGGAATGGGAGGCTATCCTTCTTTTGTCTAGACAAAAAACAATTTTGTACATTTTTCAAATTTACTACTTCAGGAAAGAGAATATAGTTTGGAGAAATTGAAAAAAGGAAAATGTTCCATCACAGGAAGAGTACATTTATAGAACCATTCCTCTTACATGAACAAAATCTTTACCATTTTCTTTTCTAAATCTTAAAGGCAGATCACCTAAACAGCACAGCATCGCTTTCAGGGTAAAAACTGAGACCTAAGAAAACAACATTAAGAAAGAACCATCTACAAAGGTTGCATACTCAATTTAAAGACCTCAGCAAATTTCCTTAATAGTGACTAAAGCATATAATACACAAAGGGCAATAAAGGAAAATGCTTGAGAATCACTATCTCTAGAAACACAGGATACACAAAATTAAAATATATGCAGGGAAACGCCAGTTACCCTTTCAATCCAGGTAAGCACATCCAATTTCTTTAGCCCATATGCAACAAGTTTTATAACAAATTCTTATGTTTCCTTCCAGAGATACTGTATGCATATTCAGACATGCATACTTAAACGTAATATACAGACCATATGTAAAACAAATGGTTTAAAAAATTCTATATACTTTGGGCGCCTGGGTGGCTCAGTTGGTTAAGCAACTGCCTTCGGCTCAGGTCATGATCCTGGAGTCCCTGGATCGAGTCCCGCATCGGGCTCCCTGCTCGGCAGGGAGTCTGCTTCTCCCTCTGACCCTCCCCACTCTCATTCTCTCTCTCTCAAAAAATAAAAAATAAAAAAATCTAAAAAAAAAAAAAAAAAATTCTATATACTTTGTACTGTATTTTTGAAAAGATTTTATTATTTGAGAAAGCACGCATGCGCAAGCACGAGTCGTGGGGGAGGGGGAGAGGGAGAAGCAGACTCCCCACTGAGCAGGGAGCCCAATGCGGGGCTCAGCCGGCGTTGGTGGTATAGTGGTGAGCATATCTGCCTTCCAATGCGGGGCTCAATCCCAGGACCCTGGAATCATGACCTGACCTGAAGGCAGAGGCTTAACCCACTGAGCCACCCAGGTGCCCTGTAGTACATTTTTGTTTTTAAATTTTTTTATTTTTTAAAGATTTTATTTATTTGACAGAGAGAGAGACAGCGAGAGAGGGAACACAAGCGGGGGAAGTGGGAGAGGGAGAAGCAGGCCTCCCGCCGAGCAGGGAGTCCGAAGTGGGGCTGGATCCCAGGACCCTGGGATCATGACCTGAGCTGAAGGCAGACGCTTAACGACTGAGCCACCCAGGCGCCCCTCTGTAGTGTATTTTAAAAAACCTACTATCAATACACTTAATCATGATTTTTTTTTTAAAGATTTTATTTATTCATTTGACAGAGAGAGATAGCGAGAGCAGGAATACAAGTGGGGGAGTGGGAGAGGGAGAAGCAGGCCTCCCGCGGAGCAGGGAGCCCGATGCGGGGCTCGATCCCAGGACCCCGGGACCATGACCCGAGCCAAAGGCAGACGCTCAAGGACTGAGCCACCCAGGCGCCCCACACTTAATCATGATTGAGTACAGAACTGTTGAGTCACTCTATTTTACACCTGAAAATAATATAATACTGTATGTTAACTATACTGGAATTAAAATTTAAAAAATAAAATAAAAAATTAAATTAAGAAATTACTATATTCTGGAAACCATTCCATTCTTTATCAGTATATACAAAGATACTTTATTCTTTTTAATGGCTGGCTGCATTCCATTCTTCTGGATGGATATATCATAACTTATTTAATAGATATTTAGGCTGTCCCCAATCTTCTGCTATTACACACAAGAAGAAGCCCATACTTAAAACATCTCCCGGGATGCCTGGGTGGCTCAGTTGGTTAAGCGGCTGCCTTCGTCCTGGGTCATGATCCCAGTATCCTGGGATCGAGTCCCACATCGGGCTCCTTGCTCAGCAGGAAGCCTGCTTCTCTCTCTCTCTCCCTCTACTTGTGCTCTCTCTGTCAAATAAATAAAATCTTTAAAAAAGAACATCTCCCACAAATGCATGAAGACTGTAGAACAAATTCCTAGGGAAAAAAAATGTCTGAGTTAAAACTAGAATTGCTCTCCTTAAAGGTTATATCTATACATACTTATACCAACAATGAATGAGTGGCAGTTTCCCCACACCCTTTCCAAAAAGATGCTATCAAAATTTCTGATCTTTCCTAACGTGGTATTTGAAAAATGGTATCTCATTATAGCTTTCCCTTGCATGAGAACCTCTTTTAAGAGCCCCCAAGTATGTTTATCTTCTTAGACTGCTAAGACTGGACAAAAAGTGAAAAGCAATCTTTACAACATGTAACTGTATTTTTACTTCTATTATGAATCACATATGAGAATCAAATCAATTCATCATTTTAAATGTTTATCAAGTTGTGACTATTGCAGTCTGACTACCAGTCCCACATCTAGACAAGAGTGAAATTTCTAGTACTAGGTAGATTTAGTAATGAGGCGATTTGTCAGGTCAGGACTTACTTGGAATTAGCCACAATTATGGCTTCTTAATAAGTAGATTTAAGTCACATTCAAATAATAATTACCCCTTCGAGGGATGCCTGGGAGGCTCAGTTGGTTAAGCATCAGACTCTTGGTTTGGGCTCCGGTCATGATCTCATGGGTCTGAGACTCGAGACCAGGGACAGGCTCTGAGCTCAGTGGGGAGTCTGCTTGAGGATTCTCTCCCTCTGCCCCTGCTTGCTAATGTGAGCGCGCACGCTCTCTCACTCTCCCTAAAATAAATAAATCTTAAAAAAACTGCCCACCTTTAAAAAAATTTTTTTAATAATAATTACCCCTTAGAAACTAAAAGTGTTAAATATCCATATTCTTCCTAAAGTTTATAAACCTTTATTAAAACTCAAAGCCAGAAGGAAAAAAATTTATGTTGTAACATTTACTATGCATGCTTTAATACAATTATCGCAATCCCTAACTGACCAACTCTTGGCCTAATGATTTAAAAATCTTTGGGCCTAGGATTCCTTATCTATTAACCTCACTTTATTGTGAATAAATCACCTAGGGGAGAGAGGTATTCCCCCATCTTACTGAACGAGAGACTTTTTTTTTTTTTTTAGAACACTAGATTTTTTTTATAGGGTACAGTTTGAGATACACTCTCCAAACTATTTTAGAGTAAAACTCATGCTTAATACCTGTACCAAGGTATAATTCAAAATTTCTTCCATTACACAGCAATCCCCCCTTATCCATGGTTTCTTTTTCTGCAGTTTCAGTTACTTGAGGTCAACCACAGTTGGAAGCAAATGATCCCTTTTTTTTTTTTTTAAAGATTTTGTTTATTTACTTAACAGAGAGAGAGAGCGTGCACAAGCAGGACAAGCGGCAGGCAGAGGGAAAGGGAGAAGCAGGCTCGCCGCTGAGCAGAGAGCCCGATGTGGGGCTCAATCCCAGGACCCTAGAATCATGACCTGAGCTGAAGGAAGATGCTCAACCGACTGAGCCACCCAGGTGCCCCAGTGAGAGGTAAGAAGGTCAATAGTAGCCTAACACTATATACATCATCCACTACACATCTCATTTGTGGGCATTTTATGTGAGACACATCATCACAAGAAGGGTGAGTACAGTCCAATAAGATATTGTGAGAGAGACCATATTCACATAACTTTTATTACAGTATACTGTTAAAATTGTTCTATTTTTTTGGCAGTTGTTGTTAATTAATCTCTGTGCCCAATTTATAAATTAAGCTTTATCACATATATGTAAATAACATAGGGTTCAGTACTATCCGCAGTTTCAGACATCCAGTGGGGGTCTTAGAACATATCTCCTGCAGATAAGAGGGAACTACTGTACTTTGTTCATGCTTTTGATCAGTCCAAAATTATTAGCTAGAGCTTGCACATTTTAATTCATATCATGTTATTTGTCCATACAGTTACGTTGCTTTTTGGGTTCATAAGATATTTCATGCACCTAAGATTAATACCCTATAAACTCTTTGAAAGCAGGTCCTTGGGGTGCCTGGGTGACTCAGATGGTTAAGCGTCTGCCTTCAGCTCAGGTCATGATCTCCAGGTCCTGGGATCGAGCCCCACGTCGGGCTCCCTGCTCAGCAAGGAGTCTGCTTCTCACTCTTCCTCTGCCTCTCCCCACTGCTCCTACTTTTTCTCTCTGTATCTCTCTGTCTCAAATGAATAAATAAAAAATTCTTAAAAAAAAAAAAGAAAGCAGGTCCTTTTAAAAGCATATTTTCTTCAGGGTGCCTCGGTGGCTCACACAGTTGAGCATCAGACTCTTGATTTTGGCTCAGGTCATGATCACAGGGTGATGAGATCAAGCCCCAAGTCGGGTTCCAAGCTCCACAGGGAGTCTACCTGGGATTCTCTCTCTCTCCCTCTGCCCCTCCCCCTTTGCACTTGGCCCTCTCTCTCAAATAAATAAATCTTTAAGGAAAACAACAACATATTTTCTTCAAAACTTGTCACAGTAGAAAACAGTGCTCTGCCCAGAAAAGCAGTCAGTAAGAGCTTGTTATTTGACTTCACTAAGCCAAAAATTCTGTTTATCATTAGATTACACATATATATTTTTTATCATTAGATTATATTACAAAGTACTCTAATTTCTTACTAGGAGTTTTTCTGGTAACAACAGAACAGTTTCAGAAAGAACAGCCAGGAAATCCCTGAGAAGTCATATTCTCTAATATACTGATGCTAGAAATGATACACTCTATTGGCACTAATCTTACTCTACCTTGAATTATAGTAATTAATGTACTTGTCTGAGCAAGGATCTCGCCTTACTCATCTTTGTAATTCCTGGCTGCATCATTCTATTAGAATATCCTTCATATAGGTGGTACTAAATAAATCTCTAAATAAAATCTCTTAATTGTTATGACCCTGAAAGGCCAAACTGATGAAAATTTCAAACTTCTGGAAACCATCTTAAATATGAATAATAGTTAGCTACTGCCTTTGCCATTATCAGGAATGCAATCAAAGTAACATATTAAAAAAAATAACTCATATTAGGTATCAGGAGTTGGTAAGGGAAGTTTAGGCAGAAGGTTGTCTGTACTTTTTAGACACAAGCATATCCAGATTGTTGGCTACATCTGAGGGAATGAGAATTTAGGATTCAGAGCCAGGAATTAAAAACAAAAAACAAAAAACAACAAACCCACAGCTGCCTGTTAAACTTCAAAATGGAAAAGTACTCAATTACTTTATTTGAGGACACATATTAAACTATTTTTTAGGTTGACAGGAATAACTCTAAATGTGAGTTTCTTTTCTCTACAATGCAAAATCAACTTTTATTATTGGTAGCATCAATCACAACAAGAATATAAACTATGATAGCAGTCTGTCTAGTAAAAACACTGAGTCCTGAGTTAAGGTGGAAAAACTTCCAAACAACAGATAGTAGTTGCTTGTATGAAAAATCTATTGGCAAAGGATATTTAACAGAATTTGAAAGTATACTCCATTTATATATATAATGTAAAGGATACTCCGTATATATATTTGGTATGAAGTAAGAAATCACTTCTACTTTATTCTCAAAGATATCTTCTAAAAACATCTATTTTTTAAAAAGATTTTATTTATTTGAGAGAGAGCGAGAGTGAGAGAGCACAAGCAGGGGGAGTGGCAGAGGGACAGGGAGAAGCAGATTCCCCACTCAGTAGAGGGTCCGATGCGGGGCTCAATCCCAGGACCCCGGGATTACAACTGGAGCCGAAGGCAGATGCTTAACTGACTGAGCCACCCAGGCACCCCCAAATATCTTTTTTTTAAAGTAAACCCTATCCCCAACATGGGGTTCAGACTCATGACCCCAAGATCAAGACTCACATGCTCTACCAACTGAACCAGCCAGGCACCCCTAAAAACATCTTTAATATTGATCAAGCTATTCATTTAAATGGGGGGGAAGAGGCATTTTTATGCAAAAACTTAAACCACAGTCAGTTAGGATTCAAACATGGTAAGAAATCTCTATCCAAATTCTCATGTAATAAGCTTTTCCTATACTCCTTAACAATTAACCTTAGCTGTTTAGCATACCTAACTAAAGAAAGACTTGGGGGTGCCTGGCTGACTCGGTTGGTGGAGCATACAACTCTTGATCTTGGGGTTGTGGGTTTGAGCCCCATGTTGGGTGTAGAGAGTATTTAAAAATAAAATCTTAAAAAAATAAAAAAGATGTGGGTATCCTATAGACAAAGGTATCTGGGTAAAGATAAGTGCAAAATATCCTCTGTTTAAGCATTTGTAGAGTGTCTAGTATTGGGACAGTACTGAACTAATCTATTTCTTGGCTACAGTTCCTACAACAAAAAAATGATTATCAAGCTGCCTCTGAAAGGATCTACTTAACAGGGAGTTGGCTTTACCCAGAACTACTGCTGAGATTTCATTGCTGCTTCCCTTTCAAAACCATGCTTCTGATAATAGGGAAACTAAGTTCACATTGATTATAATAATATTCAAGTACATTTTAATAAATTACTTCATTTCTCAGACAGATATAACCTCTATTTTGAAGATACACTTTTGTAATAGCATGTGTTATGGGCTGAATTGTATACCCTCTAAAAAATTCATGTTTAAGTCTTACTTCCCAGGGCCTCCAAATGTGACCATATTTGGAAGACAGGGTTTTTATAGAGGTAATTAAGTTAAAAATGAGGTCATAAGGGTTGTAGATAGTCCAGTAAGACTAGTATCCTTATAAGAAGAGGAAATTTGGATACAGGTACCAAGGGTAGATGATATGAAGATGCAGGGAGAAGACAGTCATTTTTGTCAAAGAGAGATGCCTGGAACAGACCCTTCCTCACAGCCCTCAGAAGGAACCAACTCTACTGACATCCTATCTTGGGACTTCTAGCACAAGAACTGTGAGAAAATAAATTTCTGTTGTTTCAGCCACCCAGTCTCTGGTATTTTGTTATGGCAGCCCTACCAAGCTAATATAGCAGGTGTTTTATCATTTAACATACTTCACAAAATAAAGTTCTAGTGAAACTGCAGGGAGCCCATATAGGAAAAAAAAGTGAGCAATGTACATGCCATCACCACAGAATTTTGTCTTCTGAGCAAAATCTCAGAATGAGTCACTATATCCTGAGTAAAATTCACACTAAACAATTCTAGCCTCCACTGAAGTAGGGGTTTGGGGTAGGATGTTATATGACCGAAAGAAAAAAAGGACTTGGTCACACAACAGTTTGTTTCTTCTTCCCTTTTATTTATTCTTCAAATAGGCTAAGGCTATCTTAGTACTTGAGCTTTGATATGCAGAGCAACACGTTTTTAGGTAATGGATACTGCATAAGTTCTACGTTTACTTCAAGGGATAACAACATGAATATCGTGTTACATAAAAACTGTTAGGTGTCTCTCTTAATAGTAAAGAGTAAAATAAATAATTTTAAATGATGCACTAATGACTAAGTTCTGTCTTGACTTTGACATAATTTTTTGGATCTTTTTCTGCAGTTTACATCCCCAAACTTTGTAGGGACTACTTGTATGTGAGATAAGACTACTCTTTTATAAAATATATACCTTGACTTACCTATTCCACGTTTTTATAATCTTAAAAGTATCCAATATACTTTGAAAATATATATTCAAGTGTAATGACTTTTTTTTTTAAGCTTTTTTTTTAAAGATTTTATTTTTTATTTATTTGACAGAGAGAGACACAGCAGAAGAGGGAACACAAGCAGGGGGAGTGGGAGAGGGAGAAGCAGGCTTCCCTATGAGCAGGGAGCCCGATGCGGGGCTCGATCCCAGGACCCTGGGATCATGATCTGAGCCGAAGGCAGACGATTAAGGACTGAGCAACCCAGGCGCACCCCCCACTTTTTTTTTTTTTTTTTAAAGATTTTTAAGTAATCTTTACACCCAACATAGGGCTTGAACTCACAACCCCAAGATCAATAGTTGCATGCTCTACTGTTTGAGCCAGCTAGGCGCCCCTCAAGTGCAATGACTTTTAAGTGTCCCCACCATTAAGCCTGTAGAGGTAGTATAAGAAATTTAAATATCAATAACCTATTAATATTAATAAATATCAGATGTATTACTTAGCTAACAGAAAAATATTTTTCTGTTTTCCAAATATTCATTTAAGCACCACCATAAATAGATAAATTTCGTGGGTGGTTTTACTACCATATAAAACAAAAGTACTTTCCAATATGTTATAAGAATCATCATTCAGTCTGGTCAGTCATTTTCCTCTTCATTTTTCATGGCTTAGGCATCCCTGAATTAACTGAATTTATTAGAAGGTCTTTCTCAAAGACATACTGTTATGCTTATAATCAAACTTTACAGCACCATAAGTAATTTAATGAAAATAAAGTTTTCTGGGCACCTGGGTAGCTCAGTCAGTTGGGCGTCTGCCTTTGGCTCAGGTCATGATCCCAGGGTCCTGGGATCAAGCCCCGCATCGGGCTCCTTGCTCGGCGGGAAGCCTGCTTCTCCCTCTCCCACTCCCCCTGCTTCTGTTCCCTCTCTCGCTGTCTCTCTGTCAAATAAATAAATAAAATCTTTATAAAAAAAAATATTTTTTCTGACATTACTTCTTAGTTACTATTATCTGAAAAGAATACAAAATTTCTTTATTTCAATATTTTATAGTGACTGGTATTCACGTGAATAATTTGGCAGATTCATTTGAATTTTCCTAATATGTCCTTTCTTGTTATCTAGTTTTTATTCCAAAAGGGGAAGTATAAATGTTGACACCCACAAAAATAATTAATACTCTTATTTTTTTTAAATTTATTTTAAATATAAGATTTTATTTATTTGAGAGAGAGAGAGCATGTGCACAAGTGAGCAAGCACAGCAGGGTGGAGGGGTAGATGGAGAAGCAGACACCCTGTTGAGCAGGGAGCCTGATGCGGGGCTCAATCCCAGGACCCTGGCATCATGACCCGAGCTGAAGGCAGATGCCCAACCGACTGAGCCATTCAGGTGCCCCAATTAATACTCTTAATGTTTTATTTTTTTAAAATATATAGAACACCTAAGTATTACCCTTTTCAGGATATTTCAACACTTCATCATAAATACTGTACATAATAAGAATAAGTAGGACAATTAAAAAGTAGGTTTAGGCTTCCGGATTAAGATGGAGAATTATATACATGAATTTAATTTCAATCCCTCCTGAAACTCTACTAAACACTAAATCATTTTCCTTCTAAGGAGAAGGAAAAATACGTTAGAAGGATAGGAAAAAAAGGGTAAGAGGTAGAAAAATCAATGACCTTTTTAAAGTTAGAAAGGAAATGGACTTAGATCAGAGAAAGCTAAATTCCAGGCTAAGAGAGAAAAAAGGTGAGAACCAACTTATTTTACACCACAGAACTTTCAAAAAGCTTAAGAATTGGCAGTATCAGGTAACACTGGAACTGAGGGTAAAGGGAGTAAAGGGCTAATAAAGTAAGAAGGATGTCAGTGACAGCTATTTAGGAAAACAATCAGATCCCTCAATCCCCTCCATGACTCCATGTACTAGGGAGATATGTTGTCTTGAAAGTTCATTCTCTGAAAAGTTTAAAACAAATCTCACTGGACAAAAATAACACAAACTCAGTTTTGGGTTTTACCCTCTTGTCCACACCAAAATAGGAAAAGTGACTATATACATATTAATATCTAAAGGCAGAGAATCCAGCCTTCTTCTCCAAGTTAGGATCCTTACCATATATGCAGGAGAGTGACTCTTCCCTGGGGAAAATAACCAATCTGAGAAATAACTGAAAATCCTACCACTGGAGTTTGACCCACAAATAGTCTTCCCAGATTACCATCCAATAAATATGCTCAAAATAGATAAACTGTATCCATACACTTGAAACTTCCAGTCAGCAATTTGGTTTCCTTCTCAATCATGAGCAGCCAGCCAGTGATATTTGGTATCTTTGAAAGCCTCTTACTTAAAAGACAGAGTCTATAAATAAATAGACAGATGAAAGGAAAAGCATAACATGTAGGAAATAGAGACTAGAACAAAGACCAAAACATGAACAAAACCAAAATTTATATTCTCAGAGTAAGATATCCATGAAACAAAAACAAGATGCTATAAAAGAAAATAAGTTGGAAAGTTGAGGAAATTTACTCTTTTTTTTTTTTTTAAAGATTTATTAGAAGGAGAGAGAGAGCGCGTGCGAGCAGGGGGAGGGGCAGAGGGAAAAGGACAGAATCCCAAGCAGACTCCCCACTGAGCATGGAGCGCAATGTGGGGCTCGATCCCAGGACCCTGAGATCATGACCTGAGCTGAAATCAAGAATTGGATGCTTAACCAACTGAGCCACCCAGGCACCCTGAGGAAATTTACTTACTAGGAAACTAGAAATTGAAAGTACAACAAAAATAGAGAAATAAAAAATAGAGGAGAGAATATTAGAGAGCTAGGAGAAAAATGAAGGAACAACATCCATTTTAGGAGAGAACAGAAAAAAAAAAGGGAGGGAAAGCTATAAATCAAAGGGGGGAAAACAAAACAAACAAAACAAAACAAAAAAACTCCCAGGGTTGAGAAAGTAAGCTACCAGATTAAAAGTGCATAACGACAATGGATGAAAATAAACTGATAATAAGAAACCTCACAGAAAAATTTTAGAATCTTTGGGAAAAACAAGATTCTGTGAGCTTCCATAAAGAAAAAAAGTGACATACTAAGGATCAGGAAATAGAATGTCCTCAAGCATCTCAACAGCTGGCGTAGATTTTAAATGTAATGCTGCATCTTCAAATTAGTGAAGAAAATTTATTTTTAAGCTAGAATTAAATACCTAGACAAACTATTATTAAGAAAGACAAGGGGCGGGCGCCTGGGTGGATCAGTCGTTAAGCGTCTGCCCTCGGCTCAGGTCACGATCCCAGGGTCCTGGGATCGAGCCCTACATCGGGCTCCCTCCTCGGCGGGAAGCCTTCTCTCCCTCTCCCACTCCCGTTGACTGGGTTCCTGCTCTCGCTATCTCTGTCTCTGTCAAATAAATAAATAAAATCTTTAAAAAAAAAAAAAAGACAAGGGGCATCTGGATGGCTCAGTCGGTAGAGCATGCAACTCTTGATCTTGGGGTTTGAGCCCCACATTGGGTGTAGAGATTACTTAAAAATAAATTTTCTTTCTTTTTTTTTTTAAAGATTTTATTTATTTATTCGACAGAGAGAGAGAGAACACAAGTATGCAGAGTGGCAGGCAGAGAGAGAGGGAGAAGCAGGCTCTCCACTGAGCAGGGAGCCCGATGTGGGACTGGATCCCAGGACCCTGGGATCATGACCTGAGCTGAAGGCAGACGCTTAATGACTGAGCCACCCAGGCGCCCCAAAAATAAATTCTTTCTTTCAGAGAGAGAGAGAGTGAGTGGAGTGAGTTTAGAATTATGAAGTAGATTCCCATTCCCATTCCCTCTGACTACACTCTATATAGTATCTTTACTAGTAAGGGCCCTCCAGATGCCTCAGTGGTGGTAAAGAGGATTCCACCACTCACTACTACTCACTTTATGAGTGAGTCATTATGATCTCCTTCAAAAGAGACTGTGAAGTCACACAATGACCTACAAACTCTTCTGCTTGTATCTTCTGGAAGCCTTAATTCAGTAGTGGCAATATTATGCTCCATAGAGTTAAATCTGTTACTCAGTTTTTGAAAACTAAACAATAACCGTTTATGGATACATACTCGGGTTATAAAGCTATAAATAAAAGCAAGGGAACGGTAACACAAAAGTCATGACACTAGTTACCCATTTTGAAGTGAGGAAGGAGGAAAAAATGCAACTGAGGAACAATGGTAATGTTCTGCTTTTTTAAACTGCATGACAACTAAAGAGTAGGTCATTCAATGCTCTAAATTTATGTAAATAAAATATTACATAAACATGTTTATACATGTTTTTATTTTTATAATACATTTCACAATTTTAAAAATACTTACATTTCCTGAGCTTGAAACATGATGATTCAGATAAATAAAAAAATTTTCTGTTAAATTGATCTAGAAATGCTCAAGGCAGGCTTCTCCTAAGAATGCAAAGACTATTCTATGAATGTAATTCACCATATTAAGATATTAAAGGAGAAAACTATATAATTATCTCAGTATATTCAAAAAAAGCATTTGATGAAGTTCAATAATCATTTATGAACAAAAACCAAAAACAATTTAAGCAATATAAGAAACAAGGAATTCCTTAAACTAATAAATTAGTATCTATGTAAAATTTAGGGCTCATATCACTCTTAATAGTAAAACATTAGAACAGAGATTTCCATCTACAATGCCTTCAATACCTAACAGGGTAGTAACCCTGATTTTGCTCTATTTAGCCTTTGAGATAGGTGATTGAGGCCTAAGGCAATGGGAACCCCAATTACAAGAAGCTGCCTTAGTTTATTTCAATGTGCTATACAAATGTGACATTTTCTTTTTTTTTTTTTTAAGATTTTATTCATTTATTTGACAGAGAGAGACACAGCGAGAGAGGGAACACAAGCAGGGGGAGTGGGAGAGGGAGAAGCAGGCTTCCTGTGGAGCAGGGAGCCCCATGCGGGGCTCGATCCCAGGACCCTGGGATCATGACCTGAGCCAAAGGCAGACGCCTAACGACTGAGCCACCCAGGCACCCCCAAATGTGACATTTTCTATATATGCCATGACATGAACAACGCTGAAAAAGCACTGCTGACTCAGTATTTATATTTTACTTTTAAAGGTACTGCAAACCTTTTCCTCATAGAGGTTAGTATTCCCATTACCATCAAGAATGACATAATGATGCCTACTACAAACAGCATAAAGATGCCTGCTATGACTGTATCCAACACAGACCTGCAGGTTTTAGTCAACACAGTAGACAAGAAAAAGAAATTCTGAAAAAGTATAAGCATTAAAAAGAAGAATAAAATGGTCATTAGGCAAAAAGTCCAACATAATTTCTTAGTCAAACTATTAGGACACTTGAAAGAGCTCAGAAAGTCTCCCAGACATTCTGTATATCAGGATCTATTATAAAGTATAGGATAAAAAGATTTTACTCATAATAGCAATTAACTTCTAGAAGATCACAGGAATTAGTTATCAAAAGATTAGGAAGACCTTTATGGAAAAAACTATAAATTCTATCTAAAATCATAATACAAGACTGTAAATAAATGGACACATATACCATTCATGGAGGAAATGACTCAATATTGTAAAACAGACATTTCCCCTCAATTAATATATATAACATTTAATACAATTCTAATACAAAAATCTCAAAGGAATTCTTTCTTTCTTTTTTTAAGATTTTATTTAGTGATTTGAGAGGGAAAGTGAGAGAGAGAGAGCACAAGAGTGGGGTGAGCAGCAGAGGGAGAGGCAGACTCCCCACTGAGCCTGATGTGGGACTCAATCCCGGGACTCCGGGATCATGACCTGAGCCAAATGCAGATGCTTAACCAACTGAGCCACCCAGGCGTCCCTATTTTTTTTTTTTTTTTAAGATTTTACTTATTTATTTAACAGAGATAGAGAGTGAGAGAGTGCACAAGCAGGGAGAGCAGCAGAGGAAGAGGGAGAAGCATGGGGCTCAATCCCAGGATCCTGGGATCATGACCCAAGCCAAAAGCAGATGCTTAACCGACTGAGCCACCCAGGCGCCCCAAGGAATTCTTTCTTTTACATATCAGGCTAAACTTGCAAACCGCCAAGAATAGCCATGATAGAACTTAAAGACAACAAAATATGAGCACATGCTTCATCAGGTAAGAAGACTTAGAGTAAAGCTACAACACTGAAGATAGTGTTCTACAGGTGCAAGAAATGTTAATTGGCACAGATTAGAGGGATCAGAAAAACACTTATTCACTAAGAAAATTTGTTATTTAAAAGAGACTGCAGGGATGCCTGGGTGGCTCAGTCAGTTAAGCATCTGCCTTCGGCTCAGGTCATGATCCCAGGGTCCTGGGATCAGTCCCGCATCGGGATCCTTGCTCAGCGGAGAGCCTGCTTCTCCCTCTGCCTACTCCGCCAGCTGCTTCCCCTGCTTGTACTCTCTCTAACAAATAAATAAAATCTTTCAAAATAAATAAATAAATAAAAGAGACTGCAGGGTGCCTGGGTGGCTCAGTCAGTTAAGCATCTGCATTTGGCTCAGGTCATGATCCCAGAGTCCCAGGATTGAGTCCCACATCAGGCTCAGAGGGGAGTCTGCTTCTCCCTCTGCCCCTCACCCCACTCATGTGCTCTCTCACTTTCCCTCTCAAATCAGTAAATAAAATCTTTAAAATAAATAAAAGAGACTGCACTGGGGGCACCTGGGTGGCACAGTCAGTTAAGCATCTGCCTTCAGCTCAGGTCATGATCCCTGCATCCAGGGATTGAGACCCGCATCAGGCTCCCTGCTCCGTGGGGAGCCTGCTTCTCCCTCTCCCCTGCTTGTGGTCTGTCTCTCACTCTCTCCAATAAATAAAGTCCTAAAAAAAGAAGAGAGAGAGACTGCATTGAAAATCTGTAGAAAGGGATGATTTAATAAATGTTGCTGAGAAAAAAAATGTTACTTAGAAAACTAATACAGTATATGGAAAAATTTTGATCCTTGCCTCATAAAATACACAAAATTGACTACTCTAAAATCTAAAGATTTTATTCACTAAAACTTATAAACACATATGAAAAAATGAGCTACTGCGAGATGACACAGGTAATATAAAACCAATAAAAGATAAGGATCTAGAATATACAAAGAGAGCCTACTAATCAATCTTTTAAAAGAAACATGCTCCTATTGAACAATGGAAAAAAATACTGGAGAAGTGACTGTAAAAAGGAGCCTAAAGGGTCAACAAATGTATGAAAAGACATTAAACTTTCCTAGTTATCCATGAAGCACAAATGAAAACAACATTAAGATGGTATTTTATGAGATCAGCAGCAATTATAGAGACTGACATATTAAATGTTGATGAAGATGTAAAATAATAGGAACTCTCAAAAAGAGCTGATGGGAAAGTATATGAAGACAATGCCTCTGTAGAGCACTTAGGCAATGTCTAATAAAATAAGTATGCCCTAAACTCAACAATAACACTTCTAGAAATATACCCTCATAAAGGTCTCACTGTTCACCATGGAGGTAAGACCAAAAATGTTCACCACAACACTGTCTCTAACAGAAAAATAAGAAACAACCTAAATGTTATTCATGAGAGTATGGATAAATAAATTTGAAGAATCATATAACTGAATACTATATGTAAGTTAAAATAAATAAACTAAAACTACTAAATCACAAAAACAAAGTTAAATGAAAAAAGCAAATTACAGAATGGCATATACAGTATGTCAAGTTTAAGATATGCAAAAACAATACCACATATTATTATGAATGAAGCACATACAAGAATTAGAAACAACAAATTTCGATAGTGATTAGCTATGGAGAAAGAAGAGAACTGGATTAGGGAGAAGTACCTGAGGAACACTTTTATTCAAATATAAAAGATCTGGAGCAACTATGGCAAACTGTTAAGATGACAAAGCTGCTCCATATGAACATAATGGTATATTGGGTTTTTCTTTTTCTTTAAAGATTTTTATTTATTTATTTGACAGAGAGAGAGACAGGGAGAGAGGGAACACAAGCAGGGGGAGTGGGAGAGGGAGAAGCAGGATTCCCTTCGGAGCAGGGAGCCCGATGTAGGGCTCGATCCCAGGACCCTGAGATTATGATCTGAGCTGAAGACAGATGCTTAACGACTGAGCCACCCAGGCGCCCCCCCCCCCCCCCTTAAGATTTTATTTACTTGAGAGAGAGAGAGTACAAGCTGGGGGAAGGGACAGAGGGAGAGGGATAAGCAGACTCCCCACTGAGCAGGGAGCCCAATGCCATGGTTGATCCCAGGACCCTAGGACCATGACCTGAGCTGAAGGCAGACGCTTAACCAACTGAGCCACCCAGGCACCCCTTACTAGGTTTTTCTTATTTATTGTAAGCTTTTACTATTTATCTAATTTTTCCTTCTGATTTTGAAAAAACTTGAATTATTAAGCTATATATCTATTAAAAGCCAGGTTAATTTTTTTTTTTTTTAAAGATTTAATTGATTTATTTGACAGAGAGAGAGAGAGCGAGAGAGGGAACACAAGCAGGGGGGAGTGGGAGAGGGAGAAGCAGGCTTCCCGCTGAGCAGGGAGCCCGATGCGGGGCTCGATCCCAGGACCCTGGGATCATGACCTGAGCCAAAGGCAGACGCTTAACGACTGAGCCACCCAGGCGCCCCAAAAGCCAGGTTAATTTTAATTCTTTAACAAAATAAAAAGCAAACAAAACTGCTCATAAGGAATATTATGAGTGTAATAAGGAATATTTCTAATCTCTCACTAATTTACTCCAGAAAATCTAAACATTAAAACTATCTGTGCACCTTCACACCAGTCAGAATGGCTAAAATTAACAAGTCAGGAAATGACAGATGTTGGCGGGGATGCGGAGAAAGGGGAACCCTCCTACACTGTTGGTGAGAATGCAAGCTGGTGCAGCCACTCTGGAAAACAGTGTGGAGGTTCCTCAAAAAGTTGAAAAGAGAGCTACCATATGATCCAGCAATTGCACTACTGGGTATTTACCCCAAAGATACAAAAGTAGGGATCCGAAAGGGTACGTGCACCCCGATGTTTATAGCAGCAATGTCCACAATAGCCAAACTGTGGAAAGAGCCAAGATGTCCATCAACAGATGAATGGATAAAGAAGATGTGGTATATATATACAATGGAATATTATGCAGCCATCAAAAGGAATAAGATCTTGCCATTTGCAACGACGTGGATGGAACTGGAGGGTATTATGCTGAGCGAAATAAGTCAAACAGAGAAAGACATGTATCATATGACCTCACTGATATGAGGAATTCTTAATCTCAGGAAACAAACTGAGGGTTGCTGGAGTGGGGGGTGGGGTGGGAGGGATGGGGTGACTGGGTGATGGACACTGGGGAGGGTATGTGTTCTGGTAAGCGCTGTGAATTGTGCAAGACT
>NW_022589732.1:5595074-5658860 GCF_004348235.1 Phoca vitulina
TTTTGGTGTATATATATATATATATATATATATATACCAAAAATAAGTTTAACTACTCTGAAGGGATAGAATATGACTCTAAAAATGAAAAATAAAAAAGATTTTAAAAAAAGGGATTGATAAGATGTTGGTTGAAAAAGGGATTAAGAAAAAAAGAAAAAAAGGAAAATTAAAAAAATTAACTTTGAAAGACTATAGAATCATGGGAAAAAAGCCATGAATTCTATGTGCAGTATTCCCTTAGCTCTGGAGTTCTGCCATTCTTGTTGATAGGTAAACTTGTCTTGGCTGGCTGTTCTTGCTAATCTTCTGGGGGAGGGGCCTGTTGCTGTGGTTCCCAAATGTCTTTGCCGGAGGTGGAATTGCCCCGCCCTTGCCAGTCCGGGCTAAGTAATCTGCTCCGGTTTGCTCTCAGGAGCTTTTGTTCCCTGCAAGCTTTCTGTACAGCTTTGGAGGACGAGAGTGAAAATGGCGGCCTCCCAATCTCTGCCAGGAAGAGTGAGAACTGGGGTCCCCACTCCTCAGTGCGCCCCCAGAGAAAAGCAGTCAATCACTCCCTTCTCCCCGGTCTCCGGCTGCACTCCGTGCTCACACAGCCTGTGACCGAGCATTTCTATCTGTGGCACACGACCCCCTTTGGGGTCTCCAAACCCAAAGATCCCTGCAGTGCACTCCCACGCTACTCCTCCCAGGGGAGGAAGGGGAGTCTCCCCGGATCTGCCGCTTGTTGGGTCCCTGCTGGAAGATTAGTGGCCCGACTATGCCTCGGATCACGGTTTATGGCAACCCTGAGCTGAGAGCCTGCGCCTCGGCTCTGTCTCTGCAGCCGGCTTCCCTGCTCTGATACCTGGGAGCTCTGCTGCACTCAGGCACCCCCGGTCTTTCTGTGACCCCAAGGATCCTGAGACCACAGTGTCCCAGCGAGGATTCCACCCCCTGCTTAGCCACTGGAGCAATGTCCCTCAGCAGAGCCAACTTCTAAAATTTCCAATTTTGTGCTGTGCTGCTCTATCACTTGCCTGTAGCGGTTGACGGAGGCCCCCTCCCCCCACTGTGTATCTTCCTGAATATCGCCTCGGATTCACTTCTCTGCACGTCCAGCCTTCCAGAAAGTGGTTGCTTTTCTGGTCAGAGTGTTGCTGCTATTCTTTTCTTCAATCTACTGTTGAATTCATAGGTGTTCAGAGTGGTTTGATCTGTTCCTAGCTGAATTCCTGGGACCAGGCGACATTTAGGTCTCCTACTCCTCCGCCATCTTGCTCCTCCCCAGCCTTGTGAGTTCTTCCTTAAGGAGGTTGTTGCCTGCCATTATCTACTCACGAGTGAACTACTGTTGACATGGTTTGCCCTAAATCTAATAAAGATATTTTTCCCTTTCTTGCCCCATCCACTTTTCTTGCCCATCATTTTCACTGTATATCTCTATTTTAGCACTCTGTACGCTTTTATGAATTTAAAAACAAAAAAAACCTCCCTCCCTCACCGAACGGCAGCAATAATTATAGAGCTCCATGTAACCCAGATGGAGGAAGGTGCCAAGAATCTCCACAGTTTCTGAAAGATAAGTGAACCCACTGCATGAAAAATTAGAGCCCTGGGAAGGGTTACTTCATAGGTTTTTCTATCTCTGAGACTCATTGTAAATAGGACTAGGAGGTCCACAGAGGGTGGGGGTGGGGGTGGGGAGCAGGTTAGCAGGGGGATTTGGAGTTGAAGAGTAAATAGAAAGTCTCTAACTTCCTCTGTGTGTGGTCTCAACACCCCTTTGGCTTTACCTCCTACCAGTCATTGTGAAAATAAAAAAATCAAAATATAGAAAATTATAAGGGAAGAGGAAAAAGAGGGAACTTTTCTTATTTTATGAAGAAGAGTAGATATTTAGAAGACATAATTAAAGGGCGCCTGGGTGGCTCAGTCGGTTAAGCGACTGCCTTCGGCTCAGGTCATGATCCTGGAGTCCCGGGATCGAGTCCCGCATCGGGCTCCCTGCTCAGCGGGGAGTTTGCTTCTCCCTCTGACCCTCCTCCCTCTCGTGCTCTCTGTCTCTCATTCTCTCTCTCACAAATAAATAAATAAAATCTTTAAAAAAAAAAAAAAGAAGACATAATTAAAAATTGAGAGTAAGATCAGAGGAAAAAAGTGAGTATAGAAGAAACTGAAGTTAAGAATATAAAAGAATGAAACTCCAAATAAAGAGGAATGGTTAAACATTAAAAACATAATAAAAAGGTAAAGTGGATGAGATTTAAAATAAATGAAAAAAGGCTAGAGGCCAGTGAAACCAAAGGTTAAAACCAGGAAAGTAAGAGAGAGAAAAGATTATGATATAGGGGATAGGATGAAAAGCTAAAAGCATAAAAGTAGATGAGATTAAAAATGAAGCACAAGAAATAACTAATAACATGCTTAGAAGTAAAAATGTATATGAATGAAAAGGCTTTGGGGGGAATAATTTAAAAGAAAATAAAAACCCAAAGCATGAGAATTAGACAACCAAATGAGCTGAAAGCGTACTAGTGTGAAGGCAGACAAGGGCTGAGGAGATGGCTTCCTCCAGCGGCGCATCCACAGTGCAAGAGGAACCTCGGCCCCAGGGACGGGAGCCATGGAGCTACCTCAGCCCCAGGACCTTCCCCACAGCCTCCCTGGCCTTTGTCTACAGTGCCGGCTGTAGCTTCTGGACCAAGAGTCAGACATCCTTGGGTACTCAGAATAAGCCAGCCTTTCCTCTAGAGCTCGTCTCAGGTGAGCCTGCTGGACTCACCTGAGAGACTTCCGGGCTTTTTTCTACCTCTTTTAAGATGCCTTTACCATCTTTATCAAACTGCATTGAAACACCCATGAACTGTGATATTCAGTGCTTGTTTACATGTTTTGATATTCTCTGCTTCTTTTATTTATCTATTTTTAAGTTCTTCCTAAAAGGGAAACGGGTGGAGAGGAAGTAGACAGCTGTCTTAGTTTAAATGTTCGATGCACGCTGTTATAAGATTTCAAGCTGCCTTGGCTAAGAGAATTTTGTAATTGTCAACCCATCCCCCTGCCCACTTCTTCCTGGCCTTCTGAGGAAGTGTTCTTTCCTACTGGAGGACAGTTCTCTTCTGTCAAATGGGCTTCTCATGATGGGTGGGTGGAATGTATTCCTATTTATTAAAAACATCTACTCATATTGAACTAAAATACCTTAGTCTTACTTCTAAATTTCTGGGAGACGGAATCCAACTAACCCATCTTGACCCAACTGTGCTTCAGGATAGAGGAAAGTAAGGGAGGCAAAGCGGTCTTGAGCTGAGCAGTGAAGGGCATGAAGAGCATGTGGGGATGACAGAGATGCTCTGGAGTTGCAAGGTTTGATGGAAATGAACTGAAGAGAAGAGAAATTCTTATATTTTTTTAATGGGGCTGTGAACTATGTATTTGAACCCCCTTTGTGCTTTATGAGAAATGTAATTGAGGATTTGGGATTGAAATTATCTTTGGTTGCTGGATTATGTTTCTTTGGATGAGGAACTATTCTAAGAGTGAGCCGCCTGGATTTTAGTTTTAACAAGGTTGCAATAAGGATTGTAAATATGTAAAACAAATTCAATGAATAATAGCTTACAGTAGAGTTATTTGATACTGCAATATAATAGAAGTAATGAACTTATGTAAGAAAGGAGGGGATAAAGTCCAAATGAAGATTCAATTCCTTCTTCCATCTTTTAAAAATTCTTTTTGGGTAAATATTATTACAATATAAGGTATTAGTGTTACAGGGGATGGAAAAGATGAATAAGAAATTCCCTATCATTTGCTTATAATTTAATGAGAGAGAGAATGTATTAATTAGCAATGAAGAGACAAGGCATGAGGAGATAAATGTCAGAAGAAAGATTTGTTCACAGGCATATGAATTTTTCAGGAAGGAGATATGACATGGATCTGGGCAAGAAGGCTTCAAGAAGAGGTCAACTTTTTTCAGACTTACAGAGTCAGGAGGATTATGATGGCTTGGAATCGGCACAAGCAATAAGGCAGAGGGAAGAGATAAGCAAAGTTATAGAAACAGAAAAGCCTGATGTAGTGACTGGGGAAGAATAAGAGATGGGGACTTTATCTAGATTGGAGAATTAGGTTCAAGAGGCAAATGGTCAGAGTTTTCTAGAAAGAGTCATTTGGGCCAGATGCTAATGGTCTTAAATATTAGGATAAGGAATTTGTGCTCTCAGCCATTGGAAGTATTTGGAGACTTTTGATCTGGGGAGTGACATAATTAAAGTTATGCTTTGATATAGTATGAGATTAAAGGAAGGGTTACAAAGAAGGGGAAGAAGAAATAGCTAGAAAATAATAGGGTGATTGTGTTAAGGTGGCAGGCAGATTATCCAAATCCACTTCCTCCTAACAGAATTCCTTTGAAATGCTATAAAGGGAACACTTCCATAAGAGCAATGAAACACAAGGAAGAGTGCCGTCAGTGGAACAGAAACTTCTGAGACATTTTGGACAGATAGAAAGCAGAGCGGTCAGCTGGATGGGAAAAGGAGACCAGAGGAACCTATAACCCAGATATGAAGAGGAGACCAATTGCTATGGAGGCAGGCAAAATTGGGAGTTGGCGCAGGTGACTAAACCAGAGTTGGGTCACAATAAGTTAATCAGGTTCCCTCTCCTAGAAATCCAGAAGTCAGACTAAAGCATTTTAGTTCAATATGAGCAGATCTTTTGAATGCAAGCCTAAGAACTATGGAATGACCATCTTCCAACTGCTATAGGGGAACCCTATTTGCAGAAAGAGAACAACACAGGTCATGGCAAGAGGAATGTCCTCCCTTCGGCTTTCTACTTGGTGGGCGAGGACTGAAGCGCCTGTCACTGGCTTCCTTGAAACCGTCCAGGAGCCTCTTAGTACCTCCCTGTCTCCACCTTAAATAAGTGGAAGTTGTTTCCTTTTACTTGCGTTCAAATCTTAACTGAGAAAATGAGTGCCATGAGTCTTATGCAAAAGTTAAGTGAATGTTTTTCAAGGGGGTGGATGGGAAATGACAGTTTTTGTGTGTTTTTTTAATTTTTATTTCTGAAGGGGGTTGTTGGGAGATGGAAGGCAAGATCCCCTGTTTGAGATTGTGTTGGAAGATGTGAAAATGAAGGTGACCTTGAAAGCAACTCATTTAACTCATCATGAGTCAAATTAATGTTATTCGGTTGCAGTGAAAAGAAAAAAAAAAACCACTGGAAAGCACCCCGTGACCTCTTAATTAATATTGGCTCATTGACTAATCATCTGAGGTGAATTCCAGTTCCATAGACCATAACCTCAATCAGTCCCCTGAAAGATTTCTCTGGTGTAATGTGTTGCTGTTTGTTATATGGTTCCTTAAAATTGAAAATGGCTTAAGTATTCCCTTTCCCAGCTCCCAAATTGATGCTCTCTTCTGCATAATTTATTCCTTTTCCCATATGCCATTGAAATATCTAGTAACATCCAATATTTAAGTATCCAAAGAACATTCTTCAGACTGCCTCATTCACTCTTAAATAGCACACAAATTCTTGGTCAGACTTTATGTTCTAGTTTTTCATTTGGAAATTATCATCCTGTAGCTAAATTCCCTTTAGTGCAGGGAAGAACAATTTTACCCTCTACCAAGCCCTGATTTTTCACTCTGGCTGGTTTTTGGAGAGAACTGGGGTCACTAGTTAATGCTGGTTTTAAAACAGTTTTTAGTGCCATGGCCCTTTAACAGCCCTGGCTGTGGGTGAAATTGTTAGGGAGGTTTATGTGTTCATTTTCATTGCCATGTCTCCCATAACCACCTTTCTCCCTCTTCTTTTTACGTTCTACCTCCCAGCTTCCTACACGTGTCCAGGGAGCTTCTCCTTTTCCCAGGATGCGCTGCACTGGAAAACTGCTCACTATAAATTGCCCTTTACCCACAAACATCCAAACCCCTACCTCTGTCAAAACATTTCTGTTCCATGTCAAATATGCATATTCATTTCTAGATGTTAATGACTAAAAAATATCTTAGAATATTATGTTGCCAGAAAACCAATATACTTTTGACAAGGATCTTTATAGTGTCAAAGAAGTGACTTGTGGTGGGAATTTCAGGTCTGAAGACAAGAATAGTCAATGTAATGGACCAAGTAATGGACTCAGCCCTTGGGTCTATGACCTTCTCTTTCTTTGTGAACTAACCTTTCTCCCAAATGTCTGCACTGTATCCTAAGAATGGCCTCTGGCTGCTGGGCTATACTGGGCTTGCCTGCTGTCTTGGTTTTGCTGATTATACCAGGTGGGCAACTGAGTTCAGCTGGATCAGTCAGATTCTCTCTCCAGAAATCTGGAACTAGAATCAAGAGAGGGTTGCAACTTTATTATGTGAACTTGAAGGCAGAGGGGCAGCCATGTTTGCCAAATGAATGATGAGATGGGAAAGCCACTCTGAAGAAAGATGATGTAATGCCTGGGCGGAGAGGGAGCAGAATGAAGATAGCATGGAGGCTTGGTGGGTTTACCCGCTCCCTAGGCCTTCCTGGGTTCCATCTTGGCCAGTGTGATACACTTAGAAATGGTAAAGATGGGTTTAGGTTCAGAGTCTTCAGCTTCAGAATTGTCCTTCATCTTACTATTTCTAACCGTAAGACTTGGTGATGACTCCGTGTCTGGAAATATTGTGTGGAGTAAATAATTTAAAGAAGAATTCTATTTATATTAGTCAGAAATATAATGGCTTGTAACTGCCTATGAGGAAGAGACAGAACAGTGTTGGCTGAAAAACAATGTTTAAGTTGGGGGCAGAGATAGTGTCCTGAGAGATATGTTGTCTGTAAAATGGAGGCGACGTCCAGTGTGGAGAGAATTTCTCAGCTGGCAGTAGTGAGTGAGTTGTAGGTGTGATAAGAAATAGAGCCCTTAGCTCCCGGGGGCCTCCCTTTTTGGTTATGAGCAACCTAGTCTTTCCTGGCTCACCATGCATACATTAACTTTTATTTCAAAATGTCTGTTATGATATGAAGAAGGTTAGGAAGCTCTGACCCAGAGTAATTGTCAGTATTTATTGAGTATTCTGTGATTTGCATTTTTTACCTTACTTAAATTTCATAAAAGCCCCACGAGATGGCTTGCCTTACTATTTCTTTTTCACAGGTAAGATGAATAAAAGTCCATATGTTAAGAAATTTGCACAAGCCACACATCTGATAGAGTTAGAGTTGAGACACAAACTCAGCTTATACAGGAGTAGACGCCAGATACCGTGCTTTGAGCTACAACTCTCTACGCCTCCCCTACCGGGAAGATCTGCTGGCAGACACCACGACCTTGGAAGAGAAAAAAGCTGTCACACAGGATATTACTAGTTTTCGCCTCAGTTGTTCCTCTCACATAATATGTCCTTCTTGAGGCAAATGGCTTGCTACCTAGAGGATAGGCTACTCCAACACGGAAATGAAAGACACTATACAGACATTAAGTAACAAAAAAAGCTCACTGATCTTCCCTCGTCTCCAGAAAAGTGATTACCTGCTTCTTCCCTTGTCAAATAGGCCACTGATAGTCAAAATTGGGCGACTTGGTATCAGGAGGTGCAACTTAAGCAGTACTTATTCTTTTTTTTTTTTTTTGAGAGAGAGAGAGAGGGTGTGCTGCCTGTGAGTGGGGGGGAGGGGCAAAGGGAGAGGGAGAGAGAGAATCTCAAGCAGACTCCCTGTTGAGGGCAGAACCTGGCTGTGGGACTCAAGACCCTGAGTTCATGACCTGAGCTGAAATCAAGAGTAAGACATTTAAAGGACTGAGACACCCAGGTGCCCCTGAGCAGTACTTATTCTTGATACCATTAGCTGATGACATTTGTCAATAGTTGGTGATTATTTGTCCTCAGTGAGCCTCCCATTAGTAAACTAGCCATACTCCTTGCAAACGAAACATGACTGGCCAAAGAGGCTTTTTATTACTTTGAAACTACTTGGACTGGTCCCATCTTCTGTGGGGTCTCTCTCTGAGTCATTTCCTAGGGAAAAAGAAAATATATTTTATTATTGTTTCTTAGTCCTCAGGACAAAACTGTCACAAAGATACTATATGATTGCCTTATTTAGGATTTTTGAAATTTAAGCCCAACACATACCTCCTCATTTGCTTAGTCTCATTGCAGAGGTATGCTTCTTGTTACCAATGATTCCTAACTAAGAGGGCTCAGGAAAGAGAATTTGGAGCTGGGTGTTTCTGTCCCTCTGATCAGGTGGTTCTTCAGGTGAGGGGCTGTTGGATGCAGTCTTTGAAAATGGGCAGCAAGACATTTCTCTCAGTCTGGGTCAAAATAAAGTCACAGAGGTGGGGGGATTCCATCTCCGACCTGGGGTTTGACCTTGTAGTGTCTACTTTATTTCCCCCCAGGGCATCATGGGAGCGTGATTGATCCATGAAAGCTTTTCCACCCCTGGCTTTCATGACTTTTCTCCCCTCTTTCAGAAAACATAGTTATTACAAAAGAAGCACAACTGCTCTAGCCTCTTCAAAATAGAGTAATGACATTTTCATAGCAAGTGATTGTGGGAGGAAGTGTGGAGAGGAGACATTGAGCTGGCTAGAATCCAGAGGTTTTTAAAGAACCGGAGAAAGGTCCTTCACCCCTTAAAAAGTGATGGTTGTGAAAACAAGCCAATTTTAGAATTTGTCATCTTGTGTTAACAGTGTACCCTTTTGTAGTTGCTGATATCTGTCAGAGTAAATGCCAGCAGTAAAGAGCTCAGCTGTGGGCTTTGCTGAGGAGGTAGGAAGATGGTGTACCTTTTCCCGGCGTGCTGGAGGGCGATGTGGGGGAAAGAGCTTTGGCCTGGGAATCAGGACGCTTCGTTCGTCTGGGCTGTGACACTGAGTAGCTTCTGACATTGCAGTTTATGGATCTCTGTGCTTCTCAGTCCCATCTTCTGTAACATGAGTGACTTGGACAAGGTTAACTCTAAGATCCTTTCTGGCTTGACATTTCTGTGATTCCAAGTCCTGAATCACAATGGTCTCTGCATTTATATTGTGTTCTGCCCCCAGTTTTTCTCAAGCAAATAATTGGCTCCTTCAAAGTCCTTGCCTAGCATTTAATCATGGCAGACAGGCAGTTTGCTGGTGTCGTTGGAGAAGGAAAGCTCCTGTTTAGCAGCATTTGCTCTCCATCTCCCTCAGTCGGCAGTGAGAGAGGCCCTGGCTGTGGCCAGGCCCACATCTCTGCGTCTTGTCTCTGAGGCCAGAGGCCACATAACCTAGTGACCTCTGAACCAAGTGCTCCTTTTGGTATATCTGTGCCCAGGAAGCCTTAAAATGAGATGTTGTTTCTTGGGGTGATTCATAGTAGAATCACAGGTGCTAAAAGCTGCAAAGAAACGGAGATACCATGGAGTCTCTGATGGTCAGTTTTCTAGGTCATCTTGGCTTGGCAAGGCTATCATATCCAGTTACTCATTCAAACACCAATCTAGGGGTTGCTGTGAAGGTATTTTGAAGATGTGATTAATGTTCACAATCAGTCGACTTGAAGTAAAGGATGTAATTCTTAATAATCTGGGTGGACCTGATTCAAATAGCTGGAAGGCCGTAAGGGCAAAACAGATTTCCTAGAAGGAGAAGAAATTCTGCTTATTGCTTTGGTCTGTGCCTGAGAGTTCCAGCCTGCCCTTCCTGACAGCCTGCCCTATAGATTTCAGACTGGCTCAGCCAGGCCCCATAATCTTGTAAGCCAATTCCTTACAGTGGATCTCTTAATAGATATCTCCTGCTGGTTGTGTTTCTCTGGCAGAGGCCTGACTGATAAAGACCCCAAACCCTGCATTTTATAAAAAAACAAGTTCAGTCCTCAGAATTCAGTAACAGGAGAGCTGGCTGCCCTGGCTTGCAGGCTTGTGAACGTCCTAGAGACCCACATTTCTGTTGCTTGGAATCCAGTTGAAAATGGGGACACAAGGGCTTAGGCATAATACACAAAAACTCCTGCCTCCCCACTCCATGCCTCCAAGTATGTCCAACCAAGTACGGCTGGGTCGATAGGCTCATCATTTTTAGGTGACTTTTGTGCCAAGTATTGAATGACCTGGTGGACATGTAAGCATGGCACAGAGGAGTGTTCCAATCCATTTAGCCTTAATGATGGAATCGAATGCTCTGATTTTGCACAAAGTTACCTAACAAGATGTCGAGGAATACTAGAGCCTTAGGAGGACAGTCCTGGCAGCATGCGTGGGCCATAAGATGCTGGAAAGTGTCGGGCTATAGGGGCACTTCTTGTTCATGCCCTTCATTGGGCAAATAAAGCTCTGGAATAGCAGTTTTTAATTGTTTGGGAGCTGACTGAGATGCCTTGGGGAATCTAATGCAGAGTTTCTCAACCTTAGCACTATTGACATTTTGAGCCAGATAATACTTTGTTGCAGGGGCCATCTTGTACATTGTGGGATGCTCAGCAGCATCCCTGGCCTTTACCCACTAGAATCCAGCAGTATGCTCTCAGTTGGGACAACCAAAACAGTATCCAGACATTGTCAAATCCCTCCTGGTTAAGAAACACTGATCCAAGGGAAGCCAATAAAACTCACATATGAAGAAAAATTTGCAAATAATTTAAAGGTATTTGTAGATTTCCCTGAAGTGTAGGAGTTTACCCACAGTTAACTTAGCTAATAATTAGGAGCAGAGTGAGAGTCTCTGAACCCGTCCACTACACTGCTGCCCAGGTAGGGAAGTTTGTTCTCAGGGACATGGGGAAGTCTGTCCTTGTGTCCACATGAATCTGAGGAAAAGGACCCATGCTTATTCTATCTAGTGTTTGATGATCTTTTCTATATGGCTATTTAGTATATTTTTATTAAGTTGTCAAATGTGTACATTTTGTCTCCTAGCTGCATTGGAAATTTTTGAACAGGAGGGAGCATGACAAATGTTTGAGCATCATGATAGCTCTCAGTAAACATTGATCAATGGGTTGACAGAACAGTGGAACCTCCCCGAGGACAGACTTCCCTACCGGGGTCGCAGTGTAGTGGAAGGGTTCAGACCATGTTCTCCTCCCTCCCATCGGAGAGACCGTAGCTTTGCTCTGTATTAGGTCAACTTTGGGTAAATTTACATAAACGCTCCAAGCCTCAGGTCCTCATCTCTCAAATGTGGAAAATCATAGAGTTGTTGGGGGCATAAAATTAGATAGCTCTGTAGAGCATCTGGCACAAAAGTGCCCCCTATATATTAGCCATTATTATTATTGTTATTATTCCTTCTGTTCCTCTAGCATAGTCCCTGGTTGGTGTGGTGGCTAGTCAGGTTTGGAGGAACCTGGCAGTGAGGAGGGCAACAGAGGGACTTGTAATGGGGGTGGGGGGAGAGTTGCTGGGCTGAGGTTGAATCCAGAGCTGAGGACGGTTCACTCGGCTCCACAATCCTCAGCCCCCCGTCCGCAGATGTGCTCCTGCAGGGCAGGGGATGCCGCGGGCCTCCAAGTCTCCCTCATTTGGCCCTGAGGGGGCTGTAGTGACTGATCCTGGATTCTCAGGGCATCTTAGTAGCAGGAAGCAAACTTTGCATATTTTCAGAGCAGTAAATAAACTGTATATTCCCCTGCAGGATAATTAGAACACCAAAGAGTCTGTGCCATGAAAAAAGTAGGGAGCTAGTTGTTCAGAAAACACTCAGAACAGCTACTATGGGGGTCTCTTGGAGCGCTGGGGGTGGGGGTTGTGTGGAACTGGGCACCACAGGTGAAATTGCCCCTACCTCCTTTGGAAAAAGGGTTGTCTTCAGACAAAATCTACTAACCAGCCCTCGGATCCTTCTGCCAGCCCTGCTCATAGATGAGCTCCCTGCCCAATTAGGCAGCCTCTGTGGAGATTGCTTTCATCAAGCCTTGTAAAGAGGGAAAATAACAGAATGTTCTCGCTGCTTTGAAATTTACTTTGAAGCTTACATTTATCCGCCAGCAGGAAATGTTTGCCTTTCCCCTGAGCTGGTAGGTGAGTCCTGGAATGAACAGGTGATGTTTCTCCAAATACTGCTCAGTCCAACAGGAGCCTTATTTCTTTTCACTGCTAGGGATTAATGGCCAGGAAAATGAAGACTCTTCATAGGGAACTTGGGCATAAAGACATAGAGAAGTGTTTGGTAAGAAAATTCTCCCATCCCATCCAGAGTTTAAAAGACTCAGAGCTTTGAGCTCTGCCTCCCTAAGCACCATTCAGACCACCGGGAGCTGGTGACAGAAATGGAAAACCACTGCATTAACCCCCTTAAATGCTACTCTGGTTATGTCACTTTCTCCCTCAAAATCCTTACTGGCTCTCCACTTAAAATCCTTACTGGCTCTCCACTTTTTACCCTATGTTATTAAATTCCTTAGCCTGGATTTGAAGATTGCTCATAATCTGGCCTCATGCTACGTGGTCAATGACTACTTGTAGAATGATGAATGAGATAATCTACGAAACACACTTAAGCACAAGATCTAGCGGATGGATGGTGGAAGATAGTTAGGTTTTATTAACATTATTTTTATTTGCAAAAGCTATTGCTTTTGTCTGCTAAGCATCAATCCACTATCCTCCTTCTTCTAGTGAGAGTATCTCTACCTTGAAGGAAAACAAATCTCTTCCCTTTTCCAATCACATTACGGGTGACCAGCCAGTCACAGTGCCTCGCCACAGAGCTTGGTTTGCGGACAGACACGCGACTCAAACCAGATAATGAAGAATCCTTTACTGGCATTTTTCAAACAGAAGCTGTAAGCAAAGCTTCCTTTTTTTCTCTGGATATAAAGTTGTTAAGATATAAGCTGAGAGCTGTCTGTGGCCGTATTTTTATCCCGTGGGGACAGGTGATGTAAGCAAAAAAAAAAAAGCCGAAATATGGGAAAAAAACTCCAAAGATGAAGTGTGTGTGTGTGTGTGTGTGTATGTGTGTGTGTGTATGTGTGGAGAGAGAGAGACAGAGAGACAGAGGGACAGACAGAGGTGAAGAAACAAGAAAACATTTAAGTCCCCTATTCTGGTAGTTACTGATTCCAGCCCTACTTGTAAATTTTTTTGGCTTGGCTCTGTGAACCTTCTGTGTTTCACTAATTCAAGGTGGCTTTTAATCTCCTGCTGGCCCCTTGGAATGTAAGAGTAAATGAAGCACATAGGCCCTGTCCTCAAGGAATCCCATTTCGTGAATGATGACGACTTTGTAAGAGAACGCAGGGCTTTCTTGCTGGGAGTAAAAATAGCCGAGTGGCCTTCCAAAGAAGCTCTGTAATAGGGGTTCTTAACTGAAGCTCTAGAGATGTGCGAGGCATTCACAGATAAGTTTAAGGGAATTAACTTCTGTAATGTGTTGCATAATTTTTAGGGCACATGATTTTTTTTTTTGGAGGTGTGGGGAGAGAATGTCTATAGCGTTTATAAGATTCTCAGAGAGGTACCAGAGCCAAAAAACACTCTACAGGGAGGTCATGCACAAGAACTCCCCAAATGCAAAGTGACTGGGAAGGAATGCAAAAAGAAACTTCAAGGCTGCCTCTGCTCTCTGAAACATACAGGGAATTCCTCCGGGCAAGTCTGCAGGTAGACAACCCAATTGGCCTAGAGTCACAAAGACACGACGTCTCTTCAAAAGGAACCTTCCAGGGCCTTCAGCCAGGGACCTCTCCCAGTTTCAAGAGATGGAGGGAGATCATCCTTAGATTTCCAGGAAGGTGAATAATGGGGTTAAAATACTGACAGTTGACAGCCCTTCTCTCTGGAATGACCTTTTGCTATTTACATGACTTCCTCACTTTCTTTAGTACAGTATGCAGCTGTTCCCTCTTATAAGCAAGGGTTCCTGTATATATTCTGCTTATATTTCTACATTATTTAAATGCCCCACCCCTTGGGGCGCAGTTGGTTAAGTGTCTGCCTTCGGCTCAGGTCATGATCCCAGGGTCCTGGGATGGAGCCCCGCTTTGGGCTCCCTGCTCAGTGGGGAGCCTGCTTCTCCCTCTCCCTCTGCCTCTGCTCCACCTGCTTGTGCTCTCTCTTTCTCTCCCTCTCAAATAAATAAATAAAATCTTTAAAAAAAAATAAATGGCCCACCCCTGATACTCATTATTCCCTTATCCAGCTTTATTCATCTTCTAGCATGTATCAGGCACTGAGGTGTCCTATATTTATTTATGTAATTTAAAAACATATTTATTTATATTTATTTTCTATCTCCCTCAGCAGAATGTAAGCTCTGTGGGAAAAGGAACTGTGGTAGACTTGTTCATATGTCCTATCTCCAGCACTGAGAAGAGTTCTAGTCACAGAGTACCTGTTAAATGAATGAATAAGTAAAAAGAGTCTTCCCTTTGTCCTTCTACCTAAGTATTAATTGTTCTCTCCCCTTCTTGTAAAGACAGAATATCATAAATAACATGCGCAGGCCATGGTGTCAGGTAGCTCAGACTGGATCCAAGCTTTGCTCTGAAAATACCTTTGTTGATTAACAGTTACAATGATAAATGAGACAAAGAAGGCTTGGTGTTGAGAGAGAGGCATGAAAACCATGCACATCTTAGTTTCTTTGACTCAATTCTACAGACATGAAGGGTCTATGATGGGCTAAGAACGGACTTCAGGCTCTGCTTTCAGCTCTGCCACACGCCAGCCAAGAAGCCTTGGCTAAATTACTTTACTTCTCAAGCCTAGTTTCTTCATTTAAATAGCACCTCCCTCATTATCTCTGGGAGATACTGTGTGAAAGCACTTAGCCTGGTGTCTTTAGCAGGATTTACTGCTTCGTAAGTGTTAGTAGTTATTGGTACAAGCGTAGTAGATGCTCAGTGAAAGTGACTGCTGTCAGGCAGGCTTTTCTGAACCCTTTTGTACCTTTCTGTGCTCTCCGATGGTATTTATGATTTCTGTCTCATCCCCTTAGCTGTAGTGATCAGTGTGTGCGTCTGTGGTTGCGCTACATTCTCTGGAATAGGTGACATTTCCTGACTGCTCAGACTTACTCTTGGCCTTCCAGATGGCCCAGCCCAGCACTGAGCACAGAGTTCCCTTAATCTTGGTGACTTAGTGGAATGGAGAGTCCGGTCCTCCCTGATCCCTTATAATTTTCTCTGTTCTATTCTGTTGACTTAAAAAAAGGGGTCTTCCTTAAAATGCACACTTGTTCCTCCCTTAATGCTCAGAGAAGGGCTCTGTGCACAGAGGGAGCTGCTGATAAGCCAAAATGAATACCTCTTTGTTTGCTAATACCTTACATGAGGACGTACCTAATCCACCAACTGATTTCCTTTTGATTCAGGGCCCAGCTAAAATGGCTCTAGAGCAAATAGCTCATCTCTGTGATCTTTTCAGAAGGAGGAATTTCTTTACAACCTTTACTGAAACCTGACCTCTTTCTTCCTTCCTTGATTTTTCCATCTATAAAAGTGAGATCATAAAGATCCTGGTAAGTTTGAAAGAAGCCTGGAAACATTTCTACCAGTCACTCTGGCCATGGCCTCCTACGACAGAGAGCCCAAGTCTCAACATTAGTAATCTGGAGCATTGTTGCCAGTCTGCTTTAGTGGTTACTTTTGTGTCTGGATTAGTCGGTTTGGAATACATCCATGATGGAAGATTTCTAGGTGAAAATCCCACAGGATTGCAGGCTCAAGACCAATTTTGGGGTGTGGGTGCTTGAGAAAATGATTTCTTTAGATCTTAGCTCTAATGTCCTGTCTTTCAGAAGCTCTCCCTGACCTTCCAATTAAGTCACGTTCCTTATTACACCCAGTTACGTTGTCCTGTGGTCTTCCTTCATAGTTATTGATTTGTGGGGTTGCCTGGTTAAGGTCTGCTTTCTCCACTACACTGTGAGCTCTAGTGTGTCCAGGATGATTTTGCTCAGTAGTGTCTGGTACGTAGTAGTTGCTCACTAAAGTTTGGTTCAAGAGTGAACCAATGAAGAGAGATGGTCTTTGCTGGTGAGGAAATAGAGAAGGAGCTGATTCTTTTGGAACCAGGAAAGGCCTGGTGGTTTTACTCTAATGCTTTCTTGGAAGGACTGTCTTCTCATTTATAATCATGAAGACAGGGCAGCAGATAACTAACTATCCAACGCAGCTGGTCTGAAACTCAGGGAAACAACACTTGCTGACACAAGTCTCTAAGCTCTTGGTAATGCTGAAGTCCATTAAATTTCATAAATAGTGTCTGATGAGAAAAGTAGTGATTTTGGATCAAAACAGGAAAGGGTTCAGAAGTCAGTTTCCAGAACGTGAAGGAAATCATGTAGCTCTTCCTTCAGGACTGCTATGTCCTAGATAGGCTGAATGCAGACTGTTACTACATAGAACAATCTCACTTTTAGACCAACACCTATGGTGGTGTCCAGAGGAAACACATCTCTCTTTTTCTCATCGAGTCCCTTTTAGTCCTAATAAACTGTACCTCAGAAGGGTGTCTTGGGGTCTCATCTCACTCATCCCCCATTCCTCTTATATATAGTTTCTATCCCGCCACTGTCCTGAGGGACCCAGCTTTCCCTTGGAGAGCTCCAAACCCCTTGGAATTCTCTGAAGCATTCCTATGGGTCTCTAATGAGTATGGCTGTAGTTCCCTCAGATTCTCCAGGGTGGAGCAGCTTCAAGGCAAAAAAAAAAAAAAAAAAAACCTTTTCTTTTGCTAATTTTGACCCCTTTCATAACATAATTTTGCTGGAATATTCTGTAAGCAGAGTCTCTGTTTCTTTACTCTGCCTACTAGTTGGAGGATATGTAACTAGAGTAACATTTCCCAAGTTGTGCTTTGTGGGATACCAGTTTCAGGCATTATTTACTTATTTATACTACTCAGTAATACGTATTTAGTTAACATCTACTACTGTGTGTTGGGTTCTGTGCTAAAATGTGAGAAAAAAGAGCCATAGACCTTCCTTTCATGGAGCTCACCATCTAGTGAGGACACAGCTATTAATGAAATAATTAATTATGTGTGAAATTTTCACATGAGATAAGTTTCAGACACAAAAAGTGTGTGGTGCTGTGGGAGTGTACAATCAAGGGTAAGGGTTGGCAACTTCTTTCTGTAAGGGGCTAGACAGTACATTTTTTTTGGTTTTGAGGGCCAATGGTCTTTGATCTAACTCTGCAATTCTGCTTTTGCTGTATGAACGAGGTCTTAGACAACACGCACACACATGAGTGTGACTGTGTTCCAATAAAACTTTATTATGGGCACTGAAATTTGAATCTCGTGTAATTATTATATGTCACAAAATACTTTTTCTTTGTTTGAATTTTCTTTTCAACCACTTAAAAATGCAAAAACTATTCTTAGTTTGTGGTCTGTACAAAATAGGCAGTGGACTACTTTTGGCCCATGGGCTGTAGTTTGCCAAACCTGGCTCAAGGAGTCAGGGAAGACTTTCCTGAAGAAGAGATGTTTGATCTGAAATCTGAAATCTGAGTAGGATAACTGGTAAGGTGGGGACTATGGTCTCCAAGGGACCAAGGGAATCCTTGGCTGTAAGGGAACTCCAGAATATAGTGAGCACGTTTACGCTAAGAAATGTATCCATGCAACTGACTTTCATGTCAATATTTCCAAGAATGTGTGTTTCTGTACTGAGGGATCATTTAGGCTAGGGTTTGACATGACTGTTTTTGTAAACAGTTAAGAGTGAACTTTCCTGGGGGCAAGGGGGTGGACAATATGGCTCCTAGAGGTCCCTGTGTGGCATTTAATGATGGCATTATAACTGCAAGAGAATTGAATATATTTACCAAATGCTCAGTGGGGAAAACAATAATAGTACATATTTAGCTGATGATGACCTATAGCTTCTCTGGAGAGCTGTGAGATCCTGTTGATTCTCACTTCATAAAATGCTTATTTGGAAACCCTATATCTGTGAGAGTTTGCCAAGTGCTGTTTCATTATGTGGTCGCTCCCAGAGCACCCAAGTAAAAAGGGGAAACATTCTGTCCTACATCTATATGTTTCGAGAAGTTTTGAGTTTATTAGATCAGATATTTGGATGGTAGGTTGAATTTTCCATCATTTATCTAATTATTTTGACTACATATCCCCTCACCTTAAATGTGCACATGAATTATTTCTTGATTTTTTTTTTTTTTTTTTGGATGCAGGGCAGCGTCCTCCATCTAATTCTTTTAAAATTCTCTCCCTTAGTAGAGCCAGAGAAAATTTTGATAAGTACTTTTTGATTAGCACTTTTCCAGCTATGTTCACCTCCTGGTCTGGGATTGCTGTCCTGTGACAGCCACATGTCAGGATGCAAGCCACGTTGGTCTAAGTCTTGGGAGTTGGCTTGTCTGGGAAGCCAGTTGACGCCAGGAAATGGAAAGTTGGACGAAAACATTGATGACTACCACCAAGTAACTGAGTTTACTTTTTTTCTGCCTCAGCCTCTTTCTCTTATTTCTGTGTCTTTTTAATTGCTATACCTCAGCCTTGGATCAAAACAAGAGGGGAATAAAATATAATTAGAGTCTCTGCTCCTTTGTGCAGTGCGGTTGCTGAGGTAAATAAATGATTTGGGTGGTTCTGTGGCACTTTCTCATTACGTTTGTAGAGGAAGCAGTGTTCATTATACATCAGAGTGATTTGCTATAAATGGTGTATTTATCTCATTTCCTCTAGTTGAGTTTAAATCCTCAGTTGGCCTCCATGTAAATCTTGCTTAAAGCCGTAGAACATGAAAGCTGCCTTGCCAAGTGTCTGGCTGGGCTTTCCTGTTCTTAGAAAAGGAAACTGAGGTACTGGGGTTGCGGCAGAGCCAAAGTTAACTCCCATGTCCCGACTCCTACTCTGGGGCTCTTTTAAGTCCAGCTTCTGTTAGCCACCCAGTGCTTGCAGATCTTCCGACATATTGTTGATGTTTTCTTTCTATTTAACAGAGACAATGGCCCCACCAGACTAATTTCAAGACATGAGACAGAATAAAGCAACGATAATCTTCCTTCCATAGAGAAGGAGAGAGGTGCTAATTTTTATGGGAAGGAGACATAGGACGTGCCATTTGACTAGAGAGAAGAACGTGGGAGTGAGGATGGGGAGTATTTTACAGTAACCAGATATATAGAGGCTCATAAACAAACTGAGCACAAGTAATAAAGAAACTGCTTTTGCTCCCTGTGTATATATATGGCTGGACGGAAGGGTAACCAGTAAAGGATTTATGTGGATTGGTTACTGAGCTTCTTTATAAGCTTGTTCATTGGGTGTCTAAATAAGGTAAGGCAGCAACAGGTGGGACTAAGGTAGTTGGAAGGGAACAGTTGAGTTTAGGCTCTTTTTTTTTCTTTTAAATGAATCTGAGAAGACAGTAAAGCACTTTTTATGAGCTTATGCTCACTCAGTTAGCTTTAGTTTGAGGGAGTTGGTGTCCGTTTATCACAAAGCACTTGTGAGCATACTCTGTACATGGCACTGTGTCAGAAGCTTTCGGGGGTAGGTGAATCAAACTCCTTGTCTCCAGATAGCTAAAAGGAATTGGTGATTATGAAACATGGACTTATCCATAGGATTGCCAGATAAAATACAGGATACCCAGGTCAATTTGAATTTTAGATAAACAATGAATAATTTTTTAGCATAAGCATGTCCCAAATATTGCATGGGGTATGCTGGGGGGTCCTGCATTTTTTTTTTTTTTAAAGATTTTATTTATTTATTTGACAGAGAGAGAGACAGCGAGAGCAGGAACACAAGCAGGGGGAGTGGGAGAGGGAGAAGCAGGCTCCCTGCTGAGCAGGGAGCCCGATGTGGGACTCGATCCCAGGACCCTGGGATCATGACCTGAGCCGAAGGCAGACGCTTAACGACTGAGCCACCCAGGCGCCCGGGTCCTGCATTTTTAAAAAAGATTTATTTATTTATTTGAGAGAGAGAGGGAGAGAGAGAAGTGCGGGAAAGTGAGAGGGAGAGGAAGAGAGAAACTTCAGCACACTCTGCACTGAGCATGGAACCTGATGTGGGGCTTGGTCCCAGGACTCTGAGATCATGACCTGAGCCGAAACCGAGAGTCGGCCACTTAACCAGCTTAGCCACCCGGGTACCCTGGTGGGATGGGGGGGGGGGGATGTCTTGTATTTTTATTTACCAAATTTGGCACTTTTACTTGTGGATGGGTAACTGGAAGTTTATTATAAGGTGCAAAGTCTTTATTGAGAGTAGAATTGGAATGGCTCTTTGAGATCATTCTAAACCCTTTGCTTTAGATGAAGAGAATTTAGGCTTAGAGAAGGTAAGTGAATTGCCCTGGTTCACACAGCTGGCAAGTGGCAGAGCTTGGTCCTCTGTTTTCTAACTCTTGGTATAATGTAGCACACTGATTTAATTAGTAGAATGAGCACCATGGACTGATGTGTTCAAGAAAGCTCTGGGGGAAGTGAGACTTGAGCTGAGTTTTGAATGAAGGTAGAATGGTTTGGGGAAGGCATTCTGGTGTAAGGGCAAATATAAGCAAAGGTGCAGAAACATGAATAAATTGTTGTTCAACAAAGGAAGGAACGGAAATATGTCTCTGTGGGACATAGATCAGCCACTGGACCAAAGGATTCATGTGGTGGAGGAATGAAAACAGCAAATATTGGAAAGGTAGATTAGATAGGAGTTAGATTTTATAGCACCTTGGCTACAAGTTTAAGGATTTGGACTTTATTTGGAATGCCATAGGAAGGAGATGCTAAAGGTTTTTGAGTGGCCAATTTCCAAACCAATTTTGAAAGAAAGAGCTGTTTTAAGAATTTGAATAGCAATTTTTGGAAGTCCCTAGGGATGATCACTCATATACTTTATACTTCTGGGGAGGAAGAATAGCAATATTCCAATGCTCTGTAGAAAATGAGCTAATAGTAGGGCATGATGGGAATTCCCCACTATGATTATAATCACCATTCTGGTGGGGGGGGCTGAAATTGGGGACCTCTGTCTGTGGTGTGTGTGTGTTCCAAGTGAAATAACCACTTAAAGCTTCCAGAGCAGCGTGATCCACTGAGCAGGTATAAATCCTTGTCACAAAGGAATTGAGTTCAATGCCAAAGGAATATCTTGATGATTGGTCTGATGAACAAATGGGATTCTATTTGAAATCCTTGGAGTAAGGAGATTGGTGGGGAGAAATTTGAGAAATTAATGGACAGGGATGTCCATTGGCAGTAAGCATACAAAAAAGCCAGTGACCCTTGGGTAAGTCTGATTGATTTAGTAGCCAGGACGTAGGTATTCTGCAGTTATAGCTGGAAGTTCATTAAACTTGGATGAGTAGGAGGATCTCCAGTAAAGACCAGCATCATTTTTCACCTAGTCCTAAAGGGTCCAAGTCTTGTCAATCCTTAGGACCAGTTGAGGAGTAGACTGAACTAAGGAACAATTAAGTCCCTTTTTTACCCTAACCTCTAATTTTTCCTATAAACTAGCTGAAAGGATGAAATTATTTTGATTGAGGTAAGCATTATTTTATCAAAGTTAAAAGATTTGACGAAGGCAGATGTGTCCAGGAGACATGGCTAAGGAGGATGAGTTTTCATAGAAGTTTTAACAGAAGATCCTCACTTGCTTGGTAAAGAGAGCAGAGGGCTTGCTATCTGGCAGCTGAACAGAGGGGATCCTAATGGGAATCAATGGGAGTTGAGTGTGAAGTCTGGAGCTGCCAACTGTGATGACGTCACCATTTTCCTGTCGTGGACACTATTTCCCATCATCCTCACGTGACACTGAAACCTTGGTGTTCTCCATTTCTGATTCTGTCTCACTCTGTGGGAACTGTGCTCTGATGTTAAACTTTGCATGTCCAAATGAACTACTTTCTCTGCGAAAGAGTCCCCAGTGGGGTGGTAAAGGCAGGGGCCCTGCTGGGAACCAGGAATGTGAAGGGGTTCACACATTGAACAGGTTGTAGCTCGTGTTCTTGTCTGGAAAATATGTGGCTTTTCTCAATATTGGAGCTAACGCTAAGGGATAAACATAAGACACCCCATTGCTGAGGAACGTCCCAAACTGAACTCCTGAGAGTCAGCATCTGCACATAATTACTTAGGGCACATCATTCTTTTATGGGTGCTCACTTAGTAAAGCATTTACATTTACATTCACAGCTCATTAGGTTGCTTGTGAATTTGATTTGAACATTTTAAGTGGGATTGTTTTTAATCTTTGGAAGCACTATAAACCCACAGTCACGCTCAACTGCCACAGACTGTTGGAAGGAAAACCATATAACTACTTTATTTTGCTTCCTAGGAGGAGTTTTATAAGGTAAGGGCTGAACTGTCCAAGAATATTCTAAGGGGAAGGTTTTTTTCTTTTTTTTTCTGAGCCCAAGGCTTATGGAACTATTCTGATCAAAAGTAAAGTTACTTGAATCTCTGATGGAGAAAGAACAAAATGAAACGTGACTTTTGAGTTGTCATAAAAAATCATAAAATAACAGATCTTTCAACCAGATGTTTAATTTTAAAATAGCAAACATTGTAGATTTTCTAGAGACTGTCAATGGTTTGAAAAACCAATTCATTCTCTTCCCTTGGGCTCTTGCATTTCCTGGTAATGAGCGCTGTTGGTCTTTAGCAAGGCAGTTGCTATCAGCAGCACATTTGGAAGTGCACCATCTAATGAAAAAAAAATTTTTTTTTTTTAGGAACACAGATACATTTTGCAATTTATTCATGTTGCCAGGTGTTCTTAGCTGTGCACTTTGGGGCCCGAGTTAAGTGCCTGCAGTTTTCCTTTTTCATGGGAAAACTATAAAATGAGAGATTTGCTGTTGTGCCCTGCTTTAATGAAGACAGTTCCTCCTTGAGTGTCTGCAGGCATGTTTGATTTTAAATTCAAATGTAATGTCAAGGAGACCTTTTCTCGCCTTGATACTTCAGTGTGGGTCTTGGTAGAATGGGTGGTACATGGAATAAGTGCATATTGTAGTCTGATTTTCAACATGTAGTAGAAAAAAACCAGTTAATCCCTTGTGCCCTTGGAAATAATTGGTTAGATGTGGTTAGTGTCGGATAATCACATGGTGGGGGAAGTTCTGGGACAAATGCTCTCCAGAGCTTCTTACCCCAAAGCAGTGCTTTTTTTTTTTTTTTTTTGACAATTTTCACTACGATAACTTATTAATATGATGGTTATTAAGAAAATGAGAAAAAGGCATTGGAGAGAGCAGTGTCAACACAAGGATCTGTCTGCTTCTGCTAGACCGAAACATCAGTGGTCAGACCATGAGTCACCAGGAGAAGAAGGAAAAGTTCCAGTCTCTTCGTCCTCTTTCCCTACCAGCCCCCAGGGCAGGCCCCACCTTCCAGCCAGGTCTGCCCTATGCCCTATGGAGCAGCCCTCAGCTATGGTCCTGTCTTTTGTTGCTCAGGTGCTCTCCCTCTGGCTCTGCATCTGGTTCCTTTGGTCCCTAGATTTGCACATAATCCTCTGACAATTCTGATTTTTCACCCTTTTCACCACCCTAGGTAGCTCTCCCAATCAACTCTGCCATTTTCTCCCCATAGGAGTAGTTACTGTCCAGGCACTCTCTGGAAGACTGGAGGTGTCCCCAAGGCTCTGAACTTCCCAGAACTCAATATAGACATCACAGCTGAGACTTGCACCTATGTAGTGAGGGTCACTTCCCCTTCCCCACCCCCCCACCCCAGAAATCCAGCTACTTCAATGAAGGATTGCTATGGTCTTAATTCATGTGTTAAAATCCTTGTCCCAAAATTCATGTGTAAAATCCTAACCCCCAAAGCAATGGTATTAGGAGGTGAAGCCTTTGGGACGTGATTAGGTCATGAGGGTGGCACCCTCATGGATGGGATTACTGACTTATAAAAGAGGCTCCAGAGAGATCCCTAGCTCTTCCACCTTGTGAGGACACAGAGAGAAGTTTCTAGCTGTGAACCAGAAAGAGGGCTCTCACCAGAATTCGATCATGCTGGTGTCTTAATCTGGGACTTCCCAGAATTGTGAGAAATAAATTTCTATTGTTGATAAGCCATCCAGTCTGTGGTATTTTGTTATAGCAGCCTGAACAAATTAACACAGGGATTCTTAATATTAGAGACCTTCCAGGATCTGGAAAATGCTCAAGTTATAATTCCTATTTCAGCTGGACTCTAGATTATAGAAGTTAACCAGCTCCTAAAAAGCATGTGGAAAGAACAAGTGTGTTTAGCTGTGGCAATTGGTGGACTTCATATCATGTACTGCACTCTTCTGGGAGGTGCCCTTCTCAAGATTCAAATTTGAATGGTGCCCCCTAGAGTTGTGTTATGTGGTGGCCCTAGTGCCTAGAGTCTTGGCAGATAAATTTGTTAAATGTCTTATATAATAGATTCTAAGCATCCTGAGGACAGGCCCCATATTCCCCATAAAGCTTAGCATAATACTTTGCATAAAGCATGTATTTAATGACAGTTGGTTGAAGGAATGAATTTGGATACACTCTGGGCAGGAAAAGTACAATAAACAAAATAAAATATAAAAGCAAAAGAGGAGAGAAAGTTGTCTTTATTTCCTGTCCACATAGCATCTGGAGGCAGAGGACTGAGATTCAAGCTATGGCTCTAATATTTACCAGCTGTGTTCCCTCCGTGTCCTTATCTATCAAATGAGCATAATAACAACTGAGTTTCCTACTGCAGAGGGTGGTTGTGAGACTCGGATGACATGATCATTGTGTAGTAGTTGCCTCACGAGGGTATTTTCCCAGCTTAAAATGACCCCCTTAGCTGCTGGCCCCAGCTCTCCATCCTCAGAAATGGGTCCCTGGCAGTCATATTGTATAATGTGACCCAAAACCTTCTTGAAAATAAGGAGCTGGATCAGCCCTGAGCACTTGACCCAACTTGGACCACTCTGAATCTCTGCCCTGGGAATTTGGAGATGGGCATGAGGGAGTCAGGCTCCATGGTCTGAGAGAGTAACATAAAAAACCCAACATGTGAGGGAGGGACAGTGAGCGGTGGGGCAGAGGGAGAGGGAGACAGAGAGCAGACTCCCTGCTGAGCAGGAAGCCAGACACAGGGCTCAATCCCAGGTGCCGGAGATCTCGACCTGAGTCCAAAGCAGATGCTTAACCGACTGAGCCACCCAGGAGCCCCACATTTCCATATCCTTAAAATAAACTCCCATTTTATGCCCCAGCCAACTCAAGTTGGGTTTTGCTTCCTTCAGTCAAAGCACTAAAGGATTTTGTGACGCATTTTCTGATATAATAATTTTTACCCATAGGTTTAAGTATAGCTCGGGAGCACCTCTATCTCATCAGAGATTTCTGTACTTTAAAATTAATAAGGAATAGGGCGTCTGTTTCTGACAGTGTTGATCAGATGCCCAGAATTTCTAGTTATGCCACTGTCTCTTTTTCTCTCTCAAAGTAACAAACATCCCAAACCCAGCCTCGGTCTCCATGGTGATCAGGAAGTCCCCCCTGCCCCCCCGCCCCCGTTTCTGCTTGGTGAGGGCCACACAACATCCATGAGCAGAGGTGAGTGGTATGCTGAATTAATACTGTCGGGAAGCATCAGGAAAGGAACCGGGCCATTGTAGCTCCTTTTAATGCAATTAATGACTTTTGTTTCTGCCTACCTTTTCTCCAGTGCGGTGGAGCAAGGTGCAGAAAGCCGCTGCAGAAAATTAGCTATAATTTAGGTAATATCTCAAATGCCCTGTCAGTCACTTGATTATGTGATTGAAAGGAACATTTCATTTGGAGATTTGCAATTTTCTGGTGCTATTGGCATTACACAATTACGTTTCCTGTCATTTATCACATTGTGGAATACCAAGACAAATTCGCTTCTCCTTGCATTTATCATATTACTAGGAAATATAGAGACAGATTTAGCCAATTGCTTTACATCAAATGATGCCCCTTATTAGCTGGGGACGTTCAGCAGCTTTTTTGTTCAAAGATCACTCTTGAACATATTCTGCATCGAGAGGATTTTCCCCCCAATTACTTTGAAATTGAGATTTTCCCCTTAACTACAGCACTGCCTTCCAAAAGGAGGAGCTGAGGCCTATCTGCTTCTTGCAGCAGGTGCCCTGAGTGAGTGAATGAAGACTGTCAGTACTGCAGAGGGGCTCCCTGCTCCTTGGGAATCTGGGAGCAATGCTGCGTAGGTGGGCATCTAGGCATAAGGCTAGATGAAAGCTTTAGAAACGTTTAAGTACTGACTCGCTATTGTCAGATTTAGAGCTACTTAAAAAATACAGCTTTTAAACAAAAGTAACAAATAGTTAATTTAGGCAGCAGGTAGAGAGCCTGTGGGGCCTTGCACAAATGAAATCTTCTGCAGGCAGTTAGGTGCTCTTTAGCCCATGGACTGCCCTTGATTTTTCTTTTCTTGACAAAAATGGTATTAAAAATAATTCAATCTCTCTGCCCCTTGGCTTAATTGAGCCTTTCAAGTAGTTTGTATGTACTGTAGGGCTGCTTCAGAAGCTTGTGTTTGTCAAAAATACATAGACTGACCAGCCCCAGCCTAAGCTTACAGAACCATACTATCTAGCCCCTGAGAAATCTACATTTTATTTTTTTTTAAAGATTTATTTATTTTATTTTAGAGGGAGCGCGAATACGAGTGGGGGGAGGGGCAGAGGGAGAGAGAAAATCTCAAGCAGACTCCCTGCTGAGCGTGGAGCCTGACGCAGGGCTCGATCCCACGACCCGATCCCACGACCCCGAGATCATGACCTGAGCGGAAATTCCACGACCCTGAGATCATGACCTGAGTGGAAATCAGGAGCGGGACGCTGAACCCACTGAGCCACCCAGGTGCCCCATGGAATCTACATTTTAAACAAGTGCTAGAGGTGATTTTGTTGAGCACACTAAACCAGTCATTTCTATCCCCGGATGCTTATTAGAAAGATTTTGAAACTTCCGCTATCCTGGCTGTACCTTAAACTGATTAAATCAGAGCCTTTGCTATAGGTATCAGATGTATGATTGTGTGATTCCAACGTGCAGCCATGCTTGGGAACCCCTGCACTGAGCTTCAAGAAAGTCACCATGAAGAGGCAAGACGCCTGGATTCCGGTCCTCATGGTAGCATCCCAAGACTGATCTGGGCTCCTATGAATGCCAGGGACCTGGTTTCAGGGCCAGGGAGAACCATGACATCTCTGGTGCTCTTTGTGGTCTGAGAACAGCTGGTCTCTTCTCCTGGGGAGGTGGGTCTTGTCAGGACCATGTCTCTGGGAGCTGGGACAGAAGTCAAAGCAAGAAATATCCGGGGTGGGATAAGCAGGAATACACTCCGTGACCATGCAGCTGCCGCATACCTAGGATTGTCTAGGTTTAGGATTGTAGATAAAGTCCACACTGCCTCTGCTGGTGGGGCCGGGGCCCGTCCATTGCTGCCCTGCTCTGTTCTTGGTAGCCTAAGACTGAGGGCATTTGAACCTTTTCTGCTGTAGAGAACCAGTGTCTCCAGCTGGTCTGAGCTGGGGAAAGTCAGGATGGATTGCTGCTCCTGGGTGCCACCCTAAATTTGAGAGTCCTTTCCTGGTCACCCTGGTGCACCCCTAAGACCCAGAGCAGTGACACAGAGTCCAGAGACCTGATAGCTGGTAGACCCAACAGCTATGTAGACATCCGGTTGGGAACGTTGGATAAGCAGATTACTTCTGTGAATCTGTTTCTATACTTTAAACGGAGTTAGTTGGCCTTGGGTTGTGAGGCAAGAATGAGGCCCTATGATATTTAAAATTGACATTAAATAAAAACAAAACATTCTCTTTTTTATTGTTCCTATTGCTTTGAGGTACTCTGTTCTATTAAAACGATTTAAATATGAAACCTTTACTCAATATCATACATTTCTGTGCCTCCCCCCTTTAAAAAATAGTCTCCACTTAGCCCCATCCTATCTATGCTTTCAGGCCTGGGTGTTTGTTGATGCCAAATCAAGATTTTGGGAAAAGCGCATAATTATTGTATCTGCCTTAGTGACTCGTCTCTGAACAATTGTTTGCCTTTTCATTCATCCAGTAAACTTGTATTAAACTCTTACCATGTCTCCATTACTGTGCTAGACACGGGGCATGTGCAGATGAAATGCACTTCTTGCTCTGAAAAAGCGTGCAGTATTGCAGCCTGGTGTGTGTGTGTTAGGTCGGGGAGGAGTTGGAGTCTAAAATAGTCTCTTAGCTATTTGGTTGGGGCTGACCCTACGAAATAATAGAATAATAGCTTTACACTTTACGTCTTCTCACACACAAGATCTCATTTCATCACTGAGCACATCCACATGGGGGAATCGAGGCTTACACAAATGAGTTGAATCACTACAGTTTACACTGTTAGTGAGGAGCGGAGGCAGGACTCGCACTCAGGATCCCTGACTCCAGGTCTGAGGCACTTGCGACACACTGTGCAGCCCCAGGGCTCAGCTGTCAAACACAACCGTCTACACCCGTGCGCGCGGGGACACAATCACACACACACACATACCGAGTTACCAGCATGAGGGTTGAATGAAGTTGTGAGCAAGCCATTCTGCGTGTTTCTCGCCAGCCCTTCCCAGAGCTTAGGATGACAGATCTAGGTTTCTGTTTCCCAGTAGATGGTGTTCCGGTGGCAGCAGCTAGGGTCCATCCAGGGTTCGGTCTGGCCATCTGGCCAGTCATGTGGGAGTCAAGGTCCGCAGCAACAGGCGCTGGAACCCTTGCCAAGGGTGAAGTCTGAACTTCCTCTCTCTAAAGAATATTGCCTGCCGGTGAGGTAAAAGTAATTACTTGTTCCTGCTAATTGAATTCTGAACTTTAAAGTAGAGGTTCTGACTTAGGTTAACGTGACATGGACCAATTTAAAATTTTAGCTTAAAGAAAAAAAAATGGCAATGAACCTCAGCGTTCGAAATGTGGCAGGCTAAGTTCCTTGGGGCTGGGGACAATTTTTACAACTTGCTGCGGATGCTGGCCTCCTGCAGAGCTGTCTTCTGCGTGCCCTGTTTGTGACCTTGGCTAAGGCAAAAGGCTTACTTACTGTAAGGCAGGAAATTATTTCCGTCAATTTCATTCTGTGGGTAGCTCCCCCCCAAAAAATTCCCATGCTTAGTTCTAGCTGTTTTCTTAAAATTTATTTTTGATTTTTTAAATTTACTGCCTTTGGGTAACAACAGTCATAACTAACATTCACAGATTGCCTTCTATGCATTGGGCAGGACACTAAAGAAAGGTGTACTCAGTGATGTCAATCTTCAGAACTACTCTATGAGTCAGGCATGATTTTCTCCATTCAGCAGCTGAGTTAACTGATAGCCACAGATCGGTCAAGTAATTTTCCTAGAGTCATGTAGAGCTAGGAAGGTGGAAGACAGGCTATGGGCCCAGGGGACCGGCTCTGGAGTCTCCGTGTTGAGCCTCTCAGGATATTGGCCAGTCCCTGGGTGATTTCTCCGGCTAAGGACATGCGGTGCGACCTGGGGGCCGGGGTCAGTCTGCACTCCATAGTGTTTTGAAACCTTAGTGGCGACAGGCTGGAAAGTGTCTGGCTCGAGTTGGCATATTCCCTTCACGCCTGCGATATAAATGTCCTATACAGGATGCCATTTAAGACCAAATAACCCAGGCAGTGGGGGAGGGATTAATATGAGACTACTGTGTGATTGCTCATAGGGGGCTTAACTGCCATTAGCCGCCATGGCTCTTCTCCTCATACCCCTTGGTAGAGTTAGGACTGGACCTGAAAGAACAGAAATTCTCACTCTTAGGCTTCCCAAGGAGGGGTTCACGTTGGTCCTTCAGACAAGGGTGAGAAGAAAGGGGCATTTCTGAGGTGGGTAAGTGAGCTGCCCTTCAGAAAGCCGAGTGAGGGATTCCAGGATGGGTCTGCACCTCTGCAATGATTGTGAAATATTCTCTGTATGTATCTTTCTCTTTGTGCTGTTGGTTAAGGTTAGGACTTGTGCCATACTTGGAGTGAAATAAACAGGAAACATGATTGTATTCTTCCCTGGGGCCAAAACTAGAGTTTCTAGTTCTTACCTGTAAAATGGTGGTAATAAGATCGCCCTCATGGATGATTGGGAGTGTTCAATCTCAGTATGATCTTCAGCTGAAAAGAATCTTCATCCACAATTGGAAGAATATTGCAGCATCTTCATTCTAGACAGAAACCTTTGTAATTTGGTCTCATTTGCTACATCTCCATCCTAAATACTGTCTCTTCACCCTCACAATCCAAACTGGTTCAGTTAGACACAAAGATGTCTCTGAAGGCCACGGGGCTATTAACGCCCCAGGCTTAATTGAATGACAAGTCCAATTTTGATGATACTGATTTACTTGTTGTGGGAAAAGTGCCAAAGCTGGAGTGAGTTTAATTGAATTCAGGTGATACCCTGTTTATTCATCGCCTACCAAATGACTGTGTGTGTGTGTGTGTGTGTGTGTGTGTGTGTGTCAGGATAAGTAATCATATATTAAAAACTATACAAATACACTATAACAATACATATAGAGGTCAACTTAGAGCATAATTTCCATGCATGCTGAAGATTTTGTCTCACTGTTCCCACCTCAAACTGTGGGTGGCAGCAGAGACTTGGGAAATATATTCTGTGTACTTCAAGTCACTTTTCAAGGTATATTAATGGTAAGGAAATGATTTTTTTTTTTTTTTTTGCTAAGTAATAAGTAAATTGGAGCTTTATTTTGAACTACAATTGGCATTTCTGTATAATTTCTCATCTCATTCTTGTGGTCAAAAGTGAAAGAAGGCTGTGGTCTGGGATCCTCACTGACATGTCTTTTAAACAGGCCTTCCATTATTTTGGGCTAATCACCTTCCCTTTTAGTGGAGAGCACAGGCCCTCTCCATGGAACACCTTCCTTTTGATGGTGCTTTATTACTCACATCTCATCAGTTGGCTTCCAGCTTCCTTTGGAACCCAGAGTGCATCCTAAAGTTGGACTACTGTACCGAACTTGACCTGGTCCTTGAATTCTTTGTGCACACGTCTGTCCTCCCCTGATGTGGGCAGTGACCAAGGTCTTCACAACTCACAGGATCAGAGAGCTCGTGTGACTTTGTCTGTATCTGACAGGTGTCCTTTTGATTTGGCCTTTAGTTCCAGGATTGAAGCAAGGGAGGGAAACTGGATAAAAGCCCACTTTCCACCCACTAAGTATTTCTCCTTGAGCCATGGGTGAGCAGGGAATGTCTTCACGAATGGTGGTGGGGTGAGGGAGAAGAGAAAAAGGAAAAACAAAAGAGAGACACGGTTGTGTACCACTATGTATATACTACGATACCATTTATGTAAAACGGTGTCTCTATGTGTGGCACATACATAAAGGAATTAGAAGAAAAGATCAAGGGTTATAGTCTATACTGTAAGGGCGCTTATGATCTATTGTTTGGTGAAAAAAGCAAGTTTCATATTAAGTGTAGGAGTCTACTTAGGGAAAATCAAATGACTAAAACCTTATAGATGTATAAATATGTGCAAATGCATTCAGATGAATGAGGATGAAGGTCTGAGAAGGTGCATACCAGTCTTACACCATGCTTTTCGGGGTTAGAGGGAGAGATGTAGGGAGGTGTTTGTGCTGGTGCGGGGGAGGTGATTAACTCTTTATAGAACTTCATAGAGTTTCACCTTGTAAACACTTATGGATTGGTTTTAGCACTTGAAAACCTCCCACTGGGGAGTGAAAAAAAAACCAACCACTCAGGTGACTCATGTGACATAATTCAATGCATGCTTCTCTTCCCAGTCTAAGAGGCTTGAAAAGACTGCTTGAAAACAGGCTATCTCCCTGATGGAGAGACATTTTTTTCCTAAAAACCAAGTGAGTCATAGTGGGCTGATTCAAAGATCTTCAATTTCTCTGCTGTTTATTATGCCAGAATTTTCCACGTCAGGTTGGGTTATACATAGTTATTTGTCTTTAATGACTACACATATTAAGTAGGTATTTATTGATCATTTTGCTATTTATTTCTCCAGATGTAATTCTTTTGGTTCTATGATTATCTTTGTTTCCGTGGCAGTATGCGAGGCATTTCTAGGCAGGCTTGGGAAGGACAAATAAGAGCTTCTGGGTAACCATCGTGACCACTCAGATCATTTGATTTTGAGCTCCCGTCAGCTGAACTCCTCTCCCCTTCTCTGTCTCCCTACTTCCCTCTCTCCTTCCTTCCCTTCCTTGCTCAAATATTTATTGAGCACTTACTATGAGCCAGCCACCGTGCTAGATCCCAGAGGTAAAAGACCGCTTGGAGCTCTCCTGACCACAACTGGGGATGAACTCACTCTCTCCTTTGTGGTCTTGCTAATGTCGCTCCTACAGCTAAGACCCTGAGGTCCATCTCCCTTCTTGGTCTGGCTGTGCTGCTACTTCTTCTACTTCTACAGCTGAGGTCATGTTGGGGAGGCCCACTTACTGCCCCCTGCAGTGACTCTGATTGCTGTTATGGGTTGTTTCAGTCTTCCATCACTGGAGTGGGTGGTTGGGGCTGCCTTGTGCTGTAGAGCTGGACCCTCCTACCATCTCTGCCTCATTGAGGGGTCCTGCCTTGTTTGCACCCCACCTGTTAGGGGAGCAGGGTGTCTCCTCCTCCTAGTGTTGGAGAGTATCTTCCTAGGTCCACAGACCACTCTGATTCACCACCTCTGTGATCCTGCATGCACATTCATTACCTTTTCACTCTTAGGCACTCGTTAAATTTTATATATATGATTTTTTAAATAAAAGATTTATGCCCATGCCTTTTTTGCTCTGGAATAGTATTAGTGTGTTTTATCAGCAGAGCAGCTGACAGGGCCTCTGTTTGTTTCTTTACCAACTGACGTTTCATTCAATTCTCTATTCCCCAGGTCAGAAGGTAAGACTTGAGGATTAGAGAAATTTGGTATTAGACGACATTATTTTGCCTTTGTAATCCACTGGCTTGTCCTAAACTGGTGTCATTTAATTTTCCATTTCATCGGAGAACAATACTTCTGTGCACTTCCAATTTTCTTTGCTGGTGGAGTTCAGAGAATGGGGAGAAATAGTTTGGGCTAGAAGTTTCAGAAAAGGCTACAGGGAAGAGATGAGAATTGGATTTAGCTTTGAGGATGGAAGGATTTGGATTCTAGGCTACTTTAAGTTATAATAATATCAGTGACTTCCATCTAAAAACTTGACATGACTCTGGGATGAGAAATTCCCGAGTAATTACTCCTCCTGGAGACTCTCTGTTGCTAGTCTACTGAGTGTTATTCAAGCGCTGTTTCTGAGTGGGCTGCTGGAGGCCTGGGCTTGGCCCCGAGTGGCTGCTCTGGGTTCTCTGAGAACTCCCATTGTGCACGGGAGCATTGGTGACTCCGTAAGGGTACCAGGTAGCTGGACGGAGAGCTTGAGCTGACGTTCAAATTCAGGCTGTCTGTCTTCCCATCCTATCTTGTCCCCCTTCCAACAGGTTAGCTCTAGTTTGTAAATTAATCCCGAGTCTGGAGAAAGTAAAAACATCGCACATTTTCCAGCCAGGAGTGATGTAAACAGTGTCTTCTATGGAATTCCGAAGGCAGTATTTCTAAGGAGGTGGTAGCATGACAGTGGGAAGGGAGGAGGACATAAAAATGGCTAGAGTGGGGGGGGGGGGGAAGGAAGCATATGCACTCTTCTGGGAGAAAGGGTAGATTATTTTTCTCTTTCCAGAACTGTCATGAACATGGTCTCAGAGAGAATATCTTTCTCGAATAATGTTCTTTAATACACTTCTTGTAGTTCTTAAAAGAAATATTACTTTGCATTGAGCATTTATTCCCAATCAAGGACTGCAGATTTAGGTCCACGTCTCAGGCTCCACCTCAGTTATGTATGTGCTCATTGAGTACAAAGGCAGATGGATTTGCCTGCATTATTTAAATTGTGATTTCTCTCTCAGTGTCTCTCTCTGCTAAGTGCGTGCAGTTGGATTTGCACAAACTAAATCTGTATTGGATGCATTTCCACTTTAATCAATTACAATGTGATCGTCATTTCAACTTTGGGGCAGCAATTGGCCCCTTTGAGAATTTGTGGAAAGCTGTGTACCTTTTCCTGAGAAAAATGAACCTACGCAGCTACATAAACAAAATCTGGTATATAATTTCAGGGCATCCGTGGCCCATTTGTGGACTCCAAGGCTCAGAGTGGTGTCATGTCAAAAGAGGGAAGAAGCTTTTTTTCCATCTGGCTCGGAGAGAGTTGAGGGAGCAGATGGAGCATCTCGGCAATGACAGAAGCTTAGGCAGCAGAGAAATAGGGTTAAAGCACATTGGCAGCTCTGAAGACCTGAGAAGCAGCTCGCTGCCAGGGACGGCAAGTGCTAGGGGAAGCTGAACCCCGGGACGTCTGGACGCGTGTGATCTAGCAGTGACCCCATTTCTGCAGCCAAAACCAAAACAAAATAAAAGCCTGCTGTAGCCTGTTGTCCACCATGTCCTATTTTTATGACAAGTGTATTGCTGTGACATATGGGGGAAGGAAGATCATGGAGGAGTTTCCCTAGCCCTGGGACCACAGTAAAATGAGAAGGAATGAGTTGTCTGAGTCCCAGTAAAACAAAGCGAAGCCTGAGCTAACACTTTTTGGATTGCACTTGGGGCCCTTGATATTTCCCTATAGACGGTTTTACTAAGGGTCCGGATGTCATTTCATCACAACTGTTAAGAAAAATCACAGCTATTTCTTATTTCTCACATTGTTTTTAAATTTTGTTTGTAAGATTTAAAAAGTATGTGCTCCTTCTTAAATGTAATTGCGAGACAAGAAGTATTAATGTTGTTAAAGAAAGAATAGAACATTCCAAAAGGAAGTTGCCAGCTGTGGAGAGCTCAAACCAGAGAGAAACAGGGAAATATCCCAGGGCCCACTGGAGCTTTTTTCAAGACAGAGAGTACCTAGTAGTAACATTCCTATGGAGAACTATTTGAGCTGTTAAAAATAAATCACGTAGTCAACCTCCCCATTCTAGGTAAGAGTCTGCCAACTACAGCCTGTAGGTAATACCTGGCTTGCAGTTGAGTAGCTACAACGCACACCGTCTGGCCCACAAAGGCTAGAATGTTGACTATCTGGCCCTTTACAGAAAAAAAGTTCTCCAACCCCTATTCTAGATCATCAAGCAACTTCCTAATATTCTGACTTTTCATACAAGGGTAGAATGTACTGGATAGGCCAATGCAAATGTCTCATCTGCTTGATAGTTATATTTCTCATCGTAAAACCATATGTTGCCCTTCTGGTTGTGTACAGCTTCTTGGGAGCTTTGTTAGCCTAAGTACCTACCCTTGAGTAGGATCATCTCTGGAACACTCATAAGTAAGTTTCTGAGCATGAAGCTGATGGTACTACCAAGGCCTGAGATGAATCCAGCCATCCCATGTCTCTTCTTGGTGACCCGTGTGAGGGAGGGTGCTGCCTGGCATTCTCTGAATGGCTGCTCTCTGGGAACTGCTGGCTTTTCTCCTATAAAGGTCTACAGTTACATTTTCAACTTTTCAACTACTTGCTTTAGTAGTTTAGACTAAGCTGAAGAGTCTGAGTTGATATAATTAGCCCTCTTCTTTTGTGTCATCTTTCTCCCTTCTTTTGAAAATATTTAAATGTAGTCAGTGTCTTTTGCAGTCATCCAAACAGGTGATAGATTAGGAAAGTACAGTTGATCTGAGATTCTCCAAGAAGGGCTTGCAATTACTCTTCAAGTTCATTCAGCCCTATATTTTCCCAAACCACCTCCACTGGCTTACTGTAGATTTGAGAACATATGTTCCTTTGATCACAATTAACTGAAGTGACTATGGGATATTTACATGGAGCTTTTAAAATATTTATGTACATAACACTAATAGCACCTCGTAGTTTACTTATTGCATTTTAAAATTTGAGCAATGTATTATTCATGGCTGGTCAGAAATCCATTATGCATGAACCTCCTCTGGTGTTCTCTTGCTCCTGTGTGTGTTTGGCTCTCCAATTTCCTGAGGTTATCCCTGGGAACTGCTGCCATCTATTGCATGCATAAACACTTCTTAATCACATGGCCTTCTGTGGGTGGCATGGATTTTTCTGAAGAGTTCAGAATAGTTCACAGGCACGATCCCATCAGTTCCTGCAAAATTCTGGGGAGTGTGTTAGAGGCAGATACTGTCACCTGGATTTTACCACTGCGGAGATAGAGACATAGGTCATTTGAATGGGAAACATCAAGTGCTTAGCCTTTCAGCACAGTGGGATAGGAATGAAAGGCAGATCCCCAGCACTAGACCAATCAATCAACTGATCAGGATTTAGTGAGTGCACATTCTTGGCTCAGCGTGGGACTAATTACAGGGCCAGACCATTTTATGTCTTGCTTATGTGATTTGGCAGTTCTGCCATCTTGAAAAAAATATTATCTTGTCAGGGAATTTTTTGCTAAATTGGCTATAAATTGGGAGGGAATAAGCAGGAAGGAATTATGAGACGAAGGTGTGTGGGAGGGAATAGAGAGTTACCTTTTGAAGGCAAGCATCCTCCCAACATGATGACACCAAAGATTTCTTACTCTATTCGCAAGATAGTTGTTAGAGGGCAATGAATAAAAATCAGCAATGTTCCAGTTTTAAAATAAGTTATAATGGCTAGCAAAATTCTTTGTACTTAGGTATTTCTCATCTGATTGATTTTCTGGCTGACTCTAGCAATACCCAAACTGTGACCACAGTTTATCCACAGTAGTGATTGGAAAGATTTTTAAGTGTATTTTATTTTATTTTAAGATTTTATTTATTTATTTGACAGAGAGAGAAAAAACACAAGTAGGCAGATGGAGAGGGAGAAACAGGCTCCCCTCTGAGCAGAGAGCCCCATGCGGGGCTCGATCCCAGGACCCTGGGATCATGACCTGAGCTGAAAGCAGATGCTTAACCGACTGAGCCACCCAGGTGCCCCTAAGTATATTTTAAATGTAGCTGGAAATTAACTTGAAATCTATGCTGTTGAAGAGATGATATGTCTTTACCTGAAAGTATTTTACTATAATTTCATTTGACCCCTGGTACCATCTTAACACAGATGCTTTAAAGGCTAGCATAAATATGAAGTCCAGGAGAGGACATAAATCATAGAATTGTGTGCTACTCAAAAATTATTTCATATACCATCTATATTTATAAATGGGAAACCGAGGACTAGAGACATGAAGTGTATTGGCCCAGACACACAGAGGCAGTGCTGAGCAGAAACCCAAGTATCCTGACTCTTCAACCCAGTTATTAACCTTTCCACTCCTTCTTTTGAACTTTAGTAGGGCGAGAAGAGTGATCAAGTTGGTGACCACCTCCCTTCATTAATTGGTTAATTAGCAAGCGTTGGGAAATCGCCTTCTTAAAAGGAGTCATGGATTTTTCTCACTTACATGGATGTTCTTTATTTTCTCACTTACATAAATGTTCTGAGACTGTTTTGGTGCTTTGAGTTTGAGAGAGAGCCAGAATTCTCTACTGCCAAACTTTCCATCCTGCCTCCCAATCCCCACCTCCACCAAATCTATAGCCATTAACTGGAACCTGGGATGCTGCATTAGCAGGTGACACCAACTGCTTAATAAAGCACTCCTGCACAGTGCAATCAATGGGGAGTTCCGGGTGGGGCACCGTATCTCCTCTGAAACTCACATGCGCTCTAGACAAATGCAGAGGGCATGGTGGGCAGTCAAAGAAGCGGGGTGAATTAGTGTCAAGGAACATCTTTTATTCATGGGAGTAATACATCAGAGGGAACTGAGCATAGCTTAGTTTTACAGGAATAAAATGAGAAGCACTGGAAACTTGGCACTTTGTCAAAATGCCACTTGTGAATTGTGCAGTACGTACTTCACACTGTGCAAAACTGTCTGGTTCACTTAGGAATTTGTTTATGAACTTCAGTGTGTACACATTTATGGAGACTTCTCAAAATGAAGGACATGGTTGGGCAATGCTGCATTTCTTCTCTTAGAGGTAGAAAGACAAAAGCATGATTTTAAAATTCCCTAATAGTAGGGGTAACTGGAGGGCAATGGCTATTGGGCTGGGCAACATCCCAGCATTTAATGAGGGACTTACACCACTGAATTGTGGTGGAAATCCTCCCAGCTGGCGGACTGGCCATTCTGGAACCATTCTCGCCTTGTGAGGCGGTGGCCTGGATGTTAGTAGATCCATTGGTACGTGTTTCTAGGAGGCCCTCCGGGTGTAGTAATTCACCATTGTGAGGTCTTCAGAGACATTGACTACACCCCTAGGTTAACTATTCATGTTTCTGCACTCCTGATTTTCTCCTCTCTGTAATGGTAGAAATAACACGATTCTCACATGAGAAGGAAATGACATTCTAATCCACGCCAATGTGCGTGGCACATAGGACTTCCCTTCCATGCTAAGTCCTCTTTTATTTCAGATCAATGAAGACGAGGTCCTGGTGCCAGGGGTTACCCCTCTTCTCTGGTAGTCAAAGGTCAGCTGCTAAATACTTGGCATGAATAGCGTCAGCTTCCTCACATGTAAAGTAGAGGCATCGTGCAATCCGTATTATAAAGATAACCGTATGAACTCTGTTTTCCCAACAACATGGCTCCTAAGCACAACCAGCTACCCAATTAGCAGTTTCACCTCTTCCAATGCGGTATCACACTTTTGGAAAGATGGTATGCTGGTCTTCAATAAAATGTCTTCTTCAAGCAAGACTTCCAAGGTAATTTTGACTATGGGTGACTCTTGTCTTCTTCTCAGACATTAGCATCTAATCTCCAGGGAGAAAACAAGTGCAAACGTCTCTCAGGCAGCCAGGGCTATTGTGAGGATCAGGTGAGAAAGCCCGGAGAAGGGTCAAGCTGGAGACAGATGAAGATGCTGTTGTTAATAACGACTTCTTGGGGCGCCTGGGTGGCTCAGTCGGTTAAGCATCAGCCTTTCGCTCAAGTCATGATCTCAGGGTCCTAGGATAAAGTCCCGGATCGGGCTCCCCGAGCCTGCCTCTCCCTCTCCCTCTGCCCCTCCCCATGCTTGTGCTCTCTCTCAAATAAATAAATAAAATCTTAAAAAAAAATAACGACTTCTTGATTATAACTTCTCTTTCAGGCTTGGGTGTATTGTTCAAGGTGGAATGTTTTGTGTCTACTCTCTAGGGCTCGATTTGCCAGCCCCGGCTGTCAGAACTCTCAGTGAAAATAATTCCAGGAGATCTTTGGGCAGAAGGACCCCCTTGCCTTCAGGGGGTCATGTCACTATTATTAGAGGACTAGGATTAGAATAACCTGTGAAGGATTCTGATGAAGGGCCTGGAGCAGAGTCTGGAAATTTATCCTTTCAAAGAGCGCCACAGGTGAATCTGCTACCAGACAAATCACGACGAAAGGAAACACAATTTGTGTGTATGTTTAAATGATCGTCAAAAGAAGAAAATACAATCCTTGCATGAAACTCCTGAGAATTATTTTTCCCTTTTAATGTTCATGTCTCACTCTAATTCTAGAGCAGGAATGCAATCTCGGGGGCAGTGTCTTTTTTTTTTTTTTTTTTTTCTCCAGTTTCTTTGAGGTATATTTGACAAAATTCTAAGATATTTAAAATGTACATTGTGAAAAGATTTCCCCATCTAGTTAATTAACACCTTCATCACCTCATAGATTTATTCTTTTTTTTTTACATTTAAGTTCTACCGTCTTAGCAAATTCCAGTTATACGATACAGTGTTATCAACTATAGTCACCATGCTGTATATTACATCCTCAGTTTGTATTCACGTTATAGCTGAAAGTTTGTACCCCTTTACCAACCTCTCCCTATTTTCCCCACCCCCAGCCCCTGGAAACCACTTTTCTCCTTTCTGCACCTGGAGGGCATTGTACTAAGTGAAATAAGCCAGATAAAGACAGACAATGTCTTTTCTGATGATTTATTCCCAGAGCCTAGGGCTTATTATTCACTAACAAATTTCTAGGCCCTAGTGATTCTAGGTCCCAGTAAGGAGCTTACAACCTATTTGACAATTATCAGAAAATTGTTATTTGCCAACTTGGGAAGTTTTAGTGGTAACTTGAAAGTTAAAAAAAACGAATGCAAAACAAAATAGCAATGGTGCTTTTTCAGAGATGAGCAGGTTAGTAAGAAAAGTGATAATTTTGATGCTTTGGGAATTTACTTATTTCTTATATGAACTCTTGCCTAAATCTTTGAGACTGTAAATTCTGGGATTTAACCATTCATGTAACTTTCAGGGCTGGTGGTTTTTAAGGGGTTTGGTTAAATTCTGGGCACTAAGTTGGTGTTTTAAGGGTTTTGGCCTTTGCTGTTGAAAGCTGTTGGTTATCTACAACTCTTCCTTGGTGTAATTCTTTTCTGGACAATTTCTGGAAAGAAAATGGATTTTTAAAGCATACAATTTGTGTCTGATAGGGGTTTTATTTTTTTTTAATTTTTTATTGTTATGTTAATCACCATACATTACATCATTAGTTTTTGATGTAGTGTTCCATGATTCATTGTTTGCGCATAACACCCAGTGCTCCATGCAGAACGTGCCCTCTTTAATACCCATCACCAGGCTAACCCATCCTCTCACCCCCCTCCCCCCCAGAACCCTCAGTTTGTTTTTCAGAGTCCATTGTCTCTCATGGTTCATCTCCCCCTCCGATTTCCCCCCCTTCGTTCTTCCCCTCCTGCTATCTTCTTCTTTTTTTTTTCTTAACATATATTGCATTATTTGTTTCAGAGGTACAGGTCTGTGATTCATCAGTCTTGCACAATTCACAGCGCTCACCATAGCACATACCCTCCCCAGTGTCTATCACCCAGTCACCCCATCCCTCCCACCTCCCACCACTCCGGCAACCCTCAGTTTGTTTCCTGAGATTAAGAATTCCTCATCTGATAGGGGTTTTAGTTTCAGCAATGTTGAATTAAGGAAAAAAACAAACAAAAACCAAAACAAAACCAATAGGAAGCAGATACTGTATTTCAGAGCAGAGCCATTGTACAACCCAGCTGAGTGAGAGGAATGTATCCAATGACGAAAAGGGTAGATTAATGGATGAATCATTGATCTAATGATGGAAATGGATGACTGAAGCTCTACTGTAAGATAAGAGAAGTGGAAGTAGCATATGTGGGCCAGAAATCCAACCAGAGTGGGAAGCAGTGTCAGAAACAAGGTTTATATAGGAATCAAGCTGTGAAACCAGAGTTCTGGGATATGCCAGGTCTCAGGGAGCAATCTAATGAGCTTCGTAGTAGGAAGAGCTAGGTTCATATCTTGGCTCTTATACCTTGCTAGCTGTGTGATGATGATTGAGATACTTCTCTGATCCTCAAATTCCCTATGTATATATTATGTTAGTTACGAGATGCATGAGAAAGCTGGCATGATTCCTATCACTTTAATATTATTACCGTGTGGTCCTCTGCTTCTCCCAATAGGAGACCTTGACCAGTTGTCCTGGGCATATGGGGGAGGCCAGCCTGAGAGATGGACACAGATCGACCAGTCACTCTGCCCTTGTTAGAGTTGGCTTTCTCACAGGTGACTGCCACACCCCATCAGGCAAACCCTGTCAGGATCCACCACATTTGTGAAGCTTATATTACGGCACGTCATTTGTCTTCATTTTCTCTATATCAATACCAGCTTTTTCTCATTAATGGAGCATTTGCTTAGGAATTATTTTTCAGAGGAATTTAGCCACTAATCCCTTTTATGATAGCAAAATCACCAAGAAGCCCCCTTGTCAGTTAGGGTCTCATCAGGCGACAGATGGCACACTTAAATTGGATAATTTATGGACAGTTTAATAAGAGAATTATTTAGAAAAGCAGGGCAGGGATGTATAAAATTATGAGGGGTAGTGCAGAAGCCTGGGGCTAGTCACTGCCGTGCACTCTTCCCATCCCTAACCTTGAAAAAGAGAGAGGGTGGAGAGGTTATCAGTATCTGTAGACACTGAGAGTTTTCCGACTGGAGCTGTGGTCTCTGTTTGAAGGATGATCCCATCTGTGGCAACACTGCAGGGAAGGAGCCGAAGAAACAAATAACCAGCTCATCCTCTTTCCTTCCTTCCCCTTGGCCAAAGCCGGTGGAAGTCTAGAGGGCAAAGGAGCCTGATGACTGAGTCTCCACAGGTCAATGTCCCTGGGCACAGAGCAGTGTGGAGGAGGGTGGAGAGTAAATCTGGAGGGACACATAGAAGATACCATCTTCCCTCTCTTAGTGGCTCTTAGCTACCAAGTGTAGCCATAGTAAGCATGGTGAGGTCTATCAAGGGGTGTGTTGCAAGGTATTTATAACAAAAGTAAATGTATTGAACCCGGGAGCACCTTAAAGAATTTGGTGACACTGATTGAGTCTGACATACTTGGGTTCTGCTCTGGCTCTGTCTCTTATCTCTTATGTGCTCTTGAGGAAGTCACTTAAATTCTCTCAGCCTCAGTTTCTTTACCTGTAAAATGGGAATCATGACCCCTGTATGACAGAATTGTCACAAGGATTAAGTTAAAGAATATAAGTAAAAATATTTTACTTTTATCCAAATGGCCATACTCCGTACACACATTATAGATGAGTATACAGAAAGACTATGCTTGCTGCCCATCCCCCCATTGTCAAACAATTATGCTTTATTCTGGGTGAAGAATTGCAATTCTGGTGAGCAAAAACTAAGACACTTTGAAATCCAAGTGGTGTTCTGTTAAAATGTGGCTTTGGTTCTCACTGGGGAGCCTAGAGGTTTCACTTGAAATGAAGATTGTGTATTAATTTATACCTATGGAAGCCTTGTATGACATTTCCAAATCTGTCTGTAAGATAATGGCTCTAAATGGTTTATGACTTTTAAAAAAAATCTAATAAACAGTAACTTTGTGCCTCAGTGTAATAAAAAAAGTCACGTTTTGGGATATATCATTCCTCATTGCAATGCATTACCGTTTCCGACCAGCATAAATCTTAGAACTGGAGATCTTTTGTCAGCTTATTTCTTAAAGAAGTGTCTCAGAAGGAATAGACTCCATGAGGCTGCTCTCCAGTGGCCTCCTCAGCCCAGAAAGGTCTAAGCACCGATAAAAGTACAGCCCAACACAGAATGGCCCAGGTGCAAGGCCTTTGAACAGAGAGAACACGGAAGGCATTTTCTCTATGGTAGTTAACCTTCTACACTCCCCTTCCAAATGGCCATTCCATTGAACTCTGCCTCCATTTCCCCAAATGTGTTTCCAACTGCCTTTGATATATATTCAATAAAACATGTGTACCTGGATTTTCCAAAGAGGAGCCCCCTTTATACAGAACATTGAAAATGAAGCCAATACACGAATCCCAAATAAGGGATTATAAACATTCAGAGTATGTTGAAGGGCCCCAAGGAAGGGGAGGCCACCAAGTAGGAGACAGAAAAGGAACAGTGAAGCTTCTGATTAGTTAAAATGTGGATACTGCTAAGACCCCAATCCGAAGGGGGAAATTGCCTAGGGAAATCAACTAATTTGGCTGCTAGAGCAGAAACTGGGCTCAGTCCACATGCCTGGAGCTTTAGTGCATTGTTCAGTAGTGAAGTTTTCAACTTTTAGAAAATTGTGCTTTCCACCTTGACTTGTATCTTGGATGATATTTACGTGCTCAATACATTCCCATAGGTATAACCAGGTTTTCATGTCAATTCATGCTATCCTGTTCTCAAGTTGGAATACAAAGCAAAAGCATATCATTACAGTGATAACCTGAATCTATTCCTATATATAAATATTAATAGGTGCATGTGAACATCCAAAAATATGCTTGTTTGATCTTCAAACTATCTCCAGAGTCTAACCATGTTTCTGCATCTCTCCAGCTGTCACCTTGGCCAGGGCCACGACCCTATCTCACTTGGGTTCTTACAAGAGCCTCCTAAGTAGCCTGCTACTACTGTCTTTTCTCCCTCTAGTTTATTCCCCACAGAGCAGCCGGGGTGGTCCTTTGAAAAAGCAAGTCAATCGGGTCGCCTGGGTGGCTCAGTCGGTTAATGACATCATAACCTTCAGCTCGGGTCATGATCCCAGCGTCCTGGGATTGAGTCCCATATCAGGCTCCCTGCTCGGTGGGGAGTCTGCTTCCTCCTCCCCCTGCTCTTGTGCTCTCACTCGCTCTTTCTCTCTCTCAAATAAATAAATAAATAAAATCTTCAAAAAAAAAAAAGAAAATGCAAGTGAATCATGTCACTCCTCAGCACAACGCCTGTGCTAGCTGCCCGTTTCATTCAGAGTAAAAGCCACAACCTTACATTGATCTGTGCAGCCTTCTGTGACCTACCCTTTGGTTGCGTCTCACCTCCTATGCTCTCCTGCCCACTTAGCTTCAGCCCTTATGAGTCAGTCTCCTTCCTCTTCTTCAAATACAGTGGGGACACTCTCGCCTTAGGGCCCCTGACCCGGCTGTTCCTCCTCTCGGGAGCAGTCTTCTACCAGATTTTTGGATAGCGAACTTCCTCACTTCTTTCCAGTCTTTGTTTAATTGTCCCCCTTTCCTCCAGGCTCCCCTAACCATCGTATTTAAAATGGCAACTCTTCTATCCCTATGCCCCAATTCCTGATCCTTCTCATCTTGTCCCCCCAGGCCTCTCAGCAGGTATCATTTAATACACAATACGACTTTATTTATTATAGTTATTACAGTATGAGCTCCAGCAAGGCAGGTGTTTTCGCGTGTTTGGTTTACAACACATCTCAAGCACAAAGAACAGTGCCTGGTACATGACCGACAGTAAGCAAATATCATTGACTGAAAGGAATTTGCTAATTCATTCAAAGGGCATACATTGAATATCTACTCTGTACTTGGCATTGTGCTGGATGCTGATGGAAAATGAGGAAGAAAGTCAAGATGTGGTTTCTGTTCTCAGACAGTTTAGAGCCTGGTGGTGAATCGGAGTCAATTAATCCAATAACCAGGGTAGTGAGTGCCTTGTTTGCCTTTGTGCTTATATTTGAAGAAGCTGTCAATCTGACATTTTGAATCAGGAAAGGAGATGCTCGCCAAGTATTACGGTTGTCAAAGCAAAAGAAAAAAAAAAGAAAAAAAGAGTCTGGACATTAGTAGGGAAATACTTTATTGAAGGGGGTGCTCCTCTGCAATCAGAAGATGCTCAAAGCCCTAGCCAAATACTTCCCAGGGAAGGGGAGGGTGAGCAAAGCCTTTATGTGCATAGACTGTGACTCTGGAAAGAGGAAGGGGTGCTGACAACTGCCAGGGAAGGCCTTACGACTTTAATAAACTGCTCAAATATGGCAATAACGGGCAGGTCACGGCGGGAAATGCTTGTGGTCAGGCACTTGGGGTGGGCTGTGGCCTGAGCCACAGCAGGTGATGACAGAGACGGAGTTCTGGGCCCAGCTGTCTGCAGCAAACCGGCCTGAAGTCGTGTCAAGCACAAAGCTTGATCAGCTTTGTCAGTGTTCATAAGCAAAAGTTAAGGTTTAACCATAAAGCAATTGATGGCTTATGTTTCGTCTCTTAATATAATTTTTCCGTTTGGGGTTACTTTTGCTGCTATATTAAGAATGATGTATTATGGTGATCAGAAACAGTACAGATACTAGTTTGTCTATTATAGCTGTTGACCACCCGGTTACCAACTGCAGCAAAGTCCCTTTAAACAGGGTCAGTGGATGTCAAATGTACATTGTGTGTCCTGGGGGCGTGGGGGTGTGCACAGGGATGAGAATGCTCATCTTCACCACACTGGAGAAACCAAAGGCATTCCCTAGAATTCAGCAGTGGAATTGGACTTCGGAAACCGTAATAGGAGTCCTTTGGCTTTTCAAAATGGCCTCAATTTTTACCACCCAATAATGTTATGTGCTTGTAACAAGCTCCGTGCTTTTAACTAAGCATTGTCACCAACACCGTAGCGCCGGATCCCTGTCGTTAAGCATGTTTTATTGAAGGGTATACTGTGCATATAAACACTGCAGGCAGAAGAGGAGAGAACACCAATTAATATCAGAATGAATCTGTTCAATGAACTATAAAACCGATGGTCCTTTCAGAGCACATTAAGAGTACGCTAACCTGCTACCAAAGAACTGCATTTTTATTGTGAAAAATACTTCTCACAGGAGACCTTCAACAAAACCACGGTGTCTGCTCCCACCTCTAATCACACATGCTTTGGCCTCCCAGAAGGACATCTGGCATTTAAACTGAAAAATACCCCACCGGGTCTTGAATTCTCTGAGATACTGATAAATTCACCAAAATGTATACCAGCCTTTAAAAGAAGTCCCTCAAAAATGTGTCTCCCTCCAGAGTTACATAATTGTTCTAGTTGGAAGAGTCATGGGCTAGGAGGCACGGAGAAAAGCAGGGGAGCAGGGTGGGGACAAGATTGAGAGGTAACATTTGGGGCACCCCTCTCATGTCCCTGCCCCTGGGCTCCCCGCGTTGGGTACATCATGCCATCTATTTCCCACCACTGCCTAGTGAGGGGGTAGGCTCCCTGTTTTGTAGATAAAGAAATGGAAATTCAGAGAGGTTAACGAGCCTCTCCCAGTTTCACAGTTAGAAGAAGCAAGGTATGGGTTTAATACCAGGCCTGTCTGATTCAGGCCCATGCTTTGTCTGATTCTGGCTTCAGTGCTGTCTTGTCATTTGTTTGTTTGTTCAGAACAACTCAGCAACACTGTTTATTGTTGGACAAAATTGTTTTACACACACATCAAACAGGCCGAATAAATAAATAAACAGCAATTTCATATACAAAAATGGGAAAAAAAGAAACCTTTTATCTTTGGCCTTTTTATCCATCTCCTACAAGCCAACTACTTATATACAGCTAAGTCCCTACACAAAAAAAGTTACTGCAATGCTAGGAATAAGATTTTTTGTTGTTGGTGGTGTTAGTTTTTACAAAGCTTTTTTCTCCTTTGAGATTATAATGAACATGGTCACACCACAAGTCAAGTCAGAAGTAGGACAGAAAGCAATCGAAAGGCTTGCTTGGTCATCCGAGATCATTAAAAATGGCTGACCCCTAGCAATATGTACAAAAATGCAAGTAAAAAATACAAACAAATTTTCCTTTTTAAAGTACTTTTAAGAAGGAAAGCAGGATCGGGTGCCTGGGTGGCTCAGTTGGTTAAGCGTGGACTCTTGGTTTCCGCTCAGGTCATGATCTCAGGGTCCTGAGATGGAGCCCCAGGCCGCTCTGGTGCTCAGTAGGGAGTTGGCTTGAGATTCTCTGCCTCTTCCTCCCCCTCTGCCCCTCCCCCTGTTTGCCCACACATGAGTGTGATCTCTCTAAAATAAATAAATAAATAAAATCTAAAAAAAAAAAATGAAAAAAGGAAGGCAGGGCCTTGGAAATTTTGCCCCACCCCTTCTGCCCCTGTCCCCCCATTCCAATTCCCATCGTGGCTTTAGCTGGTTGGGACTGTCCACTTGAAGGTGACCCTGTTTAGAGTCTGACACGGGAAGTGGAGGGTGAATAGGTCATGCTGGCCTCTGTTTTCCTGAAGTTCAGCTTTTTCTTTTTTGCTGTCTAGTCATCCTCAATGGTCTTGAGCTTCTTGGTGTGGACATCGTCATCCTCATCATCTTTAGCTGCCGCGTGCCCGTAGCTGCCACAGCCTTCCTCTCCATCCTCTTCCTACCATCCTCTTCCTCCTCCTCTTCCTCCCTGTTTCTTCCTCTTCTTCATCTACCTCACTATCGGCCTCCTGCGACCCATCTTCCTTTTGAGCTTTCCCATCAGCAGGTGCATCTCTTCTGTTCTCAGCTCCTGCACAACTTCCTTCCCCTGTAAGTCCTTGGTGGTCATCTCGGACAGAGCTGGCGTCCACGGCCATGTCTGACACAATGGGGCACTCTGGGGACCCGATGCAGCAGGTTAGAAAGAAAGCGAGAGTTGGAGGACTCTAGCGATAAAGCTGCAGGAGTCCGTGAGGGCAGAGGTGGTTGCTGTGAACCCTGAGCGGGACCAGGAACCATGCGAAGATGGCTTTTCAGAGCAGCCAGTGGGGATGTCTTGCCATGTGAAGTAGGATCTTGAGCAAATCACATGGAAGCTTTGATTTTCTGTCTTCTCTAATGTAAACTGGAGATAAAATACTACCAGTCCAGTCCACTTCGCAAAGGTGATGTTAAATCAAATCTATGTGAAAGCACACTAAAACAAGAGTTAAGAGCTTTACAAATGCAAGTCTTTGTCATTATGGAATTGAATGACATTGACATTTTACCTGCCTGGAACATATCTGCTGCTGTCTTTTGCTTAAGGCACACCATTAGACATGGGCTCTTGGAGGAGAGCTGCTAGTCACTAAAGAATTAACAAATGCCTAGAAGCACATGCTAAGCCCAGCAACAGGGGTTCCACATGTGTGTTAGATGCATGACAAGTCCGATGTATCTATGGTCCACTGACTGAAACAGTTTCCAAATGCATAAAAATATTTTTAGGGTAATTTCTCTCTTTTCCCCCCGCCACCTCTATTTTCTGTCATTTCATTTTTGGGGGAAGTATTTATGACCTCAAGTAAATTTCTTGATCTTTCTGCACTTTCGTGTCCTTATCATTAGTAAAACGTAATAATGATACTTACTTCAGAGTGTTTATCCCTTCATTTATTTCACAAGCATGCTAAATACCTACTATGAACTGGGCATTGTTTTAATTGCTGGGAATTCAGTGATGACCAAAACACACAAAGATCTCTACCCACTTACATCCCAGTGATGGATAAAAACAGTAAATAAGAAAAATAAGAATACAGACTATGTTAGATGGTGGTAAGTGCTAAAGAGAAGAATAAAGCAGGAAAGGGAAAATAATGATTAAGGATGGGAGGGATGATTTGCCCCTTTAGACATGGTGGCTCAGAAGGCCTCACTGGAAAGTGGCTATTTAATAAAGACTGAAGACCAAAGTAACTGAGACAGGTAGTCACAAGGCTCTCCTGCACATGTGTTGCGTGTGTGTGTGTGTGTGTGTGTGTGTGTGTGTGTGTGTGTGGTGTGTAATGCGGAAATTGCAATTGAAATAACTTACGTCACTCACAGGAAGTACTCAGTACCTGGTTGTTAACCGTGAAGGGACAAAAATATGTGTCTATAGATTGTGCATGGGGAATTCTGAATCTGGAAAGAATGGCTTTGCAAATAAAAATGCAAAGCAAACAAAATGAAAGCACCATTCACCTCAAACTTGTACATCGGGAGTGTTAAGAAATCTCAAAGCAATGTCTATTGGTCAGGTGCCAAGAGCTAGCCCCACCCTTTCACATGCCTGAAGACTTCCACTGGCTTACTTATTACTCATTTGCGAACTCAAATTCAAAATGGCCTTGGGTAAATTTTATGACCTGCAGATGCATTAGAAGTACGAAGGGGAGATAGTTTTTAAGGTTAGTGTCAAAGCGGACACTGATCCCTCCCTCAGTCCTTCCTTTGTAGTTGCCTCTATAATAGGATATTGAGCTTAATGAACCATAGATCCGACCAGCTCTGGTGCTCTTATGATTCTTTTCAGTGACCTAGTATGACTTTTTTACTAGACTCAGGGAGAGCAAATAGCTTTTAGCTCTTGTTCCAACTCTGGTTGATTGGGAGTGACTGACTGGGGCCCGTCCTGATGAAGGCTGAGGCCTCTCTGGGCTCATTGGGAAATAGGGCTGTGATGGTTAATTTCACGAGTCAACTTGACCGGGCAATGGGGTGTCCAGATATTTGGCCAAACATTATTCTGGGTGTTTCTGTGAGGGTGTTTTTGGATGAGATTAATATTTAAATTGGCACACTGGGTAAAGCAGATTGCTCTCTCTAATGTAAGTAAGCCTCATCCAATTAGTTGAAGGCCCGAAGAGAACAAAAGTGCTGACCCTCTCTTGAGTAAGAAGAATTCCTCCTGCCTGATTGCTTTTGAACTGGGATGTCAGCTTTTTCCTGCTTTTGGACTTGGACTGAAACACTGGCTCTTCCTGCGTCTCAAGACTGCTTACCTTCGTACTCGAACTACACCATCAGCTGTCTTGGTTCTCAGGTCTTTGGAGTCAGATGGGAGCTAAGCCATTGGCTCTCCTGGGTCACACCCTACAGATCTTGGGACTTGTTGCCTCCATAATCACGTAATATCATATCATAATTCCTTATAATAAATCTCTTTATGCATATATCTCCTATTGGTTCTGTTTCTCTGGAGAAACCTAATATAAGGGCTATGATTAATTAACAATGTCTTTCATGGTGGCAGAAGTGGAAAGTGGTCACTCACATTTTCAAACTGTATACAATTTTCATGCACAACTGTGTGAGGAGCTAAGCCAAAGTTTTTAATATATTTCATTACAGACTAGTGTTTCAAGACCAGTCAAACTCCCAGATCTGAAATATTAGAGGCATATGTTCCATAACATGCTAGGAAGAATCTTCAAGGAGACACTGAAAGTCTGTCTGACATCTGCAAAGCATCAGAGATTTGTGAATGGACCCTGGTTATGTTAGAAATAGACAGTAAAGCAATGGGAACTGAGGATAGATCAAGCTTTGATTTATTTGGCCATTTGATACCACCCTCGACAACTTTGTCTACCTTGACATGTCAATAAAGTTATTAAAATGAAATCTGAAAAAAAGTGGAGAGCATTAGAGCGTAACAGAGTTTCATTTCTAAGTCATAGTGCCCAGCAGACCAAGAGAAGCTAAGCCCAAGGCATAGAGGGACTGCTTTAATTTCAGGCTGCTGCTCACCTCTGCTTGACATTTGACAATGTACTTAAAAGTGCTCCTAAGCACATCAAGGGAAATGAATGAGTAAATAATTGGTTGCTCCTTTAAAAATAGAAAATATCAGGCTTGAGTTTAATTAACTGCCATAAATTATTCTCAGACTAACTGTTCAGAGAGGAGCCACTTTTACCCTTTGCCTCCGATGAAGGAAAATTGTTCAGGTCACTTACAGTTTTACTTTCTAAAGTAGCAGTATGAGGTAGTGTGTCCCATCACTGAGAATATCAAGGGATGATGAGAATAAATTTCTGTATTGTGTCAGAGGTTGGACTTGAAAAAGTGATAAGCTGCAGGAGTCCGCGGGGGCAGAGGTGGTTGCTGTGAACCCTGAGCGGGACCAGGAACCATGCGAGTGCTAAGTTATCGCTGTTGATGCTTTTCTTAAAGCCATTCATGACAATGTTTTCCTGATATAATCTGGTAAAATGAACAGAGCAGCCAACCCCTCTCTATTTTTGAAAAATGTTGCCCATCTCTGCAAGAACTCATTATTAATGTGAGGAAAAATAAGGCTGATCATGTAGAGTGATGGATATCTGGGAGAGAATAGTCTAACTCAGTACATGTTTACTAACATAGACTATGTGTAAGGCATGGTCCTAGATCCCATGGAAAATGCAAATATCAATACTTTCACCATCACATCTAGTAAAAAGTGACATGGCAGGTTCTCAAATAATTATACTGTGTGCATCAGATGATAAGAGATTTAGAAGTGATACAAAGAAAGTGCTGTGGGTTGACAAAAGAGGGAGGTATTAATTTTGCACAAACTAAGAGTGGTAGATGACAGAGCAGTTATGGAAGGTTTCTTAGAGGAGAAGGCATTTGAGCTGAGACTTCACAAATAGGAGGCTTTTACAAGCAGAGCTGAGAAAAGGGCAGCTCATGCCCAGGGCACTGTAACAACCAAGCCTTGGAGTTTGGAAAGCAGCAGGGCATTGAGTGGGAGATGAGATTGGTTTGGGAAGATCATAGAGAAAATTAAATGCCAGGTGGAAGTGGCTGGGCTGATTTTATAGTGTTTGAGGCAGGAAATAGCAAATGGGCTGAGTTTTAGCAATATGCCAGCAGGGTGGAAATGTATGTGGTGTGTTTTGGGGGAAAGGACTAGAATCTGGCTCAAAGTTGCTCCCAGGGCCCACAGAAATTGTAATTTGGCTTGGACTAGGTTTTATGAGAGGAGGCAATTACCATGGAGGTAGGAATAGAAAGGGTGGTGTATCTATGTAGCTGGGCACTCTGAATATAAGCAGAGTTGGGCCAGGGAAATGTTAGTGCAAGGTTTTATTCTCTGGTTCTAGATGATCCCTGAGGACTTGGTATCAATTTAAGTCCTTGGCTGGGAGGTGTTCAAAGAACACCTCAGGTGCTAGAGGTGAGAAGTGCTGCTCTTGGCCAGGGCAAGTTAGATCCTGATATCCCAGCAATTCCATCTTGTTGCTAAGCTTCTAGCAAAATGTGACTGGTTATGGCTGTGTATACACAAGGCACATGATGGTGATTGGTATTGTGGGCTTGGTTAAAGGCTCTCATTGTATGTCTCTGTGTGTACACGTAAGTGGTGGCAATCCAATAGTCAGCCTACTTATTGGTAAATTTGGGACTTCCTCAGATGACTAAGATGCCAAATGGAAAAGAATATTCCAATAATCCAGAGTCCCAGCATTTGCCTTGTTTTTGTAAATATCAGAAAACTCAGGGCGCCTGGGTGGCTCAGTCATTAAGCGTCTGCCTTCGGCTCAGGTCATGATCCCAGGGGCCTGGGATCGAGCCCTGCATTGGGCTCCCTGCTCCGCAAGAAGCCTGCTTCTTCCCCTCCCACTCCCCCTGCTTGTGTTCCCTCTCTCACTGTGTCTCTCTCTGTCAAAAAAAAAAAAAAAAAAAAATCTTTAGAAAACTCCTGGGGTGGGAGTCAGTGGGCCAAGTGTCAGGATCTGGGAAATCATTGTGGTAAGGAAAGGCATTAATGCTTGGTTACCCTGTTTTTTCTCTTGTCTACCCTCAAATAATCTGATTTGCTTTCAGGTAACCCATACAAACTCTTTTGTTGGAAAAATGAAGAAGTTGGAGAAGAAGAGGCCTCAGATCTCTCTGGAACAACCTGCAGTGTTTGAGGTTTTAGTCTTTAGGTAAAGTGTTTTTTAATGTCAACTCCACCAATTGGTACCTGGGTTCCACTAGCCAGCTTACATCTGAACTTGCTGGCTTCACATTTGCCAAAGTGACAGAAAAATAGGCCTTCACCAACTCTGCCAAACTCACAGGCTGTAAAATAGAGGAAAAAATGGTATTTAGGTGGTGGAAAAGGGGGACAACTGGCTTTGAATGATAGCATGAAGCTGAGGTTGGGATGGGCAGGTATTTAGAAAGTAAAGCCCAGACACCTGGAACTGGGATGGAGAGAGGTAGATAATTGGAGGGAGCCTTTCCTACAAGGTGCAATCTCAGATACTGAGATACCGAGTAACTTAGATTACAGAGAGTCACAGACTCAAAGGGAGCTGTAACAGCTGTTATTCTGGTGAGAGCAAAGAGTGGTCCTCAGATTTGTAGAAATTTGCAGTTTTGTAGTAGGCAGTTCATCAAGGCAAAGACCATATCAGAGGTTGACTTGATGCCGAATAACTTGCTCTGTGTCTCATAGATTTATCCAGTAGTAAAACTGGAAAGGGCACTAAAATATCCAATCTAGCATTCTTATTAAGCAGATGAGGATACCAAAGCTCAGTCAGTAAATGGTGAGGTAAAGATTATTAGAACTTATCTTCTCATAGAATCATCTGTAGCCTGTTATATTTTTCAAACTTTCAGGGTTGTAGTGGAAAAACCACAAGAAGACCTGGGGTATAATTCTGGCAAATAATAATAAGTTGTTATTGACCTTTTTGATTATCTCTTTTCTTACCTGTCATGACTGACTGCCAACTAGGATAGTTGTGAGGGTCAGTGAAAGGAATGATGTGTATGAAAGTTAAATTCCAAATTGCTGAGCAAATATAAATCACCTTGGTGATGCTGATAAATGATCAGAGATTGAATGTCGGAAGTGCCCTTAGAACATGCTCCATCTGGTCACGTGGGCTGATGAACCTGAGGCCCAGAGAACTGAAAAGCAGAGACACACAGTGACTTACTATTGGCTCCTGCCTCAAATCCTTTTCAGAGTATGCTTAGTATAAAATAGCTTATAGTAAACAGTGAGCAGCAGAGCTGCTCCTAAAACCCAGTTGCCTTTACTCCTAGCCCTGGCAGCTTTTCTCAATAGGTTAATGGTGTCTTTTCAGTTTTAAGTCTGAAAATTTCCCTAGGAGTGGGACTCAGCTCCATCTAAAGAGTGTCACCTTGCCCTTGATTTCTTCACCTGGATGTGGCATAGGGAGTATGTCTCCATTCCCTGACTGGAGCTATAGTGTGAAATGGCTCAGAGGAACAGGTTTTTCTGTGGGCAAGAGACTGGCTCTTTATGGCAGACTTGAGCTGTTTTGGCTTAGAGGCAAAAGCATTTCCGCATCAAATCATAAGCAGCAGGAGGAAAACCCATCTAATAATTTGCCTCTATCTCCTTTTATTCATAAATCAGTTCAATCAATAACTATTTGAAATGTGAAAGCCTTTATTTAGCATGCCACTCAAAGAGAAGAGGGAATATTCCATCTTTTCAGAGAAAGAGTAGCATGTTTTTTACGTTTGAAAAAGGGGTAAGCATCGAAATTTGGCCTCTTGCCCTATTCTGGGGATCTGACAATTCTATCGTGAAGTATGGAGTTTGTGCGCTAATTAAAGTGTCTTACTGATGACTTGTTTGGATTCCAGGATAGGCACCAGATGTCACTCAGCCCACAGCATGGAGAGTTACTCTTAGTTACAACTTCAAGTTGCCCTAGTTGGAGATCCTCCTCCTCCCTACTTGAATAAATTAATTCACACTGAAGAGTCTGTTTCTGCTCTCCTGTTGTTTTCCTTCGTCTACCAAAAGATGGGACCTTATTATGGCCCTGGCTACTTCTTAAGGGTTATCCAAAAATGCTAACCCAGGCTAAAAAGGATTTCCAACTCAACAGGAGCTCTATTACACGTGCCCTTTGCACTTTCTTTGTGTTTCTTCCTACCTTCCCAACACTTGAGCCACGTGTAACTTGTGCCAAGGCATTTTCTTCAGAATGTGTTCAACTGCCCCATCCACATGTCCTGAGCTGACAGTACATTTATCTCCACTGATTAGCACAAGAGAAAGACAGCTGTCTGTAGCCAACCGTAATCTGGCTTGAGTTCAGTAATTCCGATTGCTTCTGCCCATGAACGTAAATGAGAGGAAAGAAAAAGCTTTGTTTTGATTAGAGCTGACTACACTTCACCTCCCAAAGCTACAGATGCTGCTTCCAATAGAGACAAGCATGGCTTTCATAATCGACTCAGATGGCACTAAGCTCTACAGGGCACAAATTCTATAAAGACCTGGTAATTTGGTCTACCCCAACAAGGCTAATCTTTCACAGGGCCCCAGGACCAAGCTTTCGATATTGTTTGGGCCTTTAGTATTATCTGGAAAAATTCTTTAACTTGGAGTTTTAGAAGTATAGTAACTAAGAGAATTAGAGGAGAAAATGGCAATATCATGGGGGATGACTTTATAAGGTATACTGAACTATTTGTTTCGGTCCATCATCAGTTGATACTGGGTAGTAATACACTGGCATTCCTTTTTGTGCTATTCTAGGGTAAACCAATAATACCTCGTTGGTAGGAAATTGACTTTAGCTAGGGACACTGGTCATAATCTTGTTATTTCTTATTAGTCAAGTGGCGTGGAAAAAAATACAAGTTTTGTACTCAGGAAGATCTAAACTTCAGTTTCTTTATCTAAAAAATGGGATGAAAATACTATATACCTTAAAGGGTTGCTCTGAAGGTTAGAGAAAATGCCTGGTTGATAATAACAGGGCTGGTTGTCATTGCCATTATTGTCCTTATAATACTTGTCTACATTTATTCTTTAGTATTTTGGTACTTGGGCTCCAGTGAAGTCTTCATTCCAATGGTGGTTTTATTGAGAACAAAAAAAATGGGATCCAATTTGGTCTAAAGAGTTATTGATAACTAGTCAAAAGCTCCTTGCTTTAAATTAGTGATTCTCAAAGTGTAGTCCTTGCATTAGCAGTGTGAACATCACCTGGGAACTTGAAAGAAATGCAGATTGTCACCCCACCCCAGAGCTACTGAATCAGAAACATTGGGGACTTGGTAAGAATGCAGATTATTAAGCCTTGCCCCAGGCAGACTGAATCAGAAACTCGGGGTGGGTTTTAACAAGCTCTGTAGAGGGTTCTGATGTATGCTATTGTTTGAGAACCACTGCTCTGACCTGTAAATTTGTCAGCTGAAATTAATATTTGTCTCATGCTTCTAAATATATTACAGTGTAAATATGGACAACACAGGGACCTCTCTAGAATAAAGTGGGTACTATCTTGCAGCAGTTCTCTTGTGATCCACTTTCTGATCCTCTTGGGGAAAAGAATACCTCCCAGTCAGAATTCCTCTTAGGACTCACTCTTCTTTTGGTGGCACTTTCCTGCCCTTCTGATTATGGCATTACCACATTGACTACAAGGGTGTGCACAAAACAAAAAGGAGAAAGATATTAAACATAGCAGCAATCAACCCCTAGATATTCCTGTCCCTGAGCTGTGATTCAGAGAGCAAAGTCCTTATTTAAGAGTCTGGCTTACAAGGATTTCATTATCTATTATTTAAGGGTTATATTGGTTTATTGTGATACTTCTGAAGTCTGAGGTCTCTATCTGGAGCCCTGAGAGACATGACAATAATCTTTTAATAACTAACAATGCCTGTGATTATCTGTAACTCATGGAGCAGTTTTTCTCCACTAGTTGGCGCATTCTTCTGTGAATACCCTTCCCAAACTTCAAGACACCTGAAATCCCTGGGTATTGAAAGAAATGATTAATAGCATCTATTGATTTTCAAAAGTAAGGAAATACGGTGACATGAAGCTGTGAATATGAAAGTTAAATTTTCCATTACACATTCACTTCTTAAAGGGTATTTGGAAATGACTTTCTAGGGGGAATGTCAGTGAGTTTCTAAATATTAAAAATCTTTTCATTTGATGTGTAAAGGTGAGAAATGCTCACATTTATATTGCTGTTCTTGTGTCCTATGGCACAGAACAATCTCTTCCAAACGTATCCAGACCAGATAAGTTATTCAGAAGAATCTTTCAACTTTTACTGCTGTACATGTTGGATTAAAGGGAAAATGTGCACAGAAATTTGATCATTATATGCATTTTGTATTTTTGTATGTATACATATAAATGGTATCTTTCTACACATAGCCTTTTAATTTCTCATGATATTCCTAGAAGGCCTGTCCTGGAGTATGGCAGAACCTGCATTATAAAAGTAGGGAACCAGGGCCCATACTGCTTAGTAGTGTCATAGATCAGGTGCACATTTGAAACTGGAACCTAGGTCTTCTGGTTTCCTTGAAGTAAAATAATTTCTGTGGGAATTCTATGTTCCCGGAATTGTGGATGTGGTCCTTACAGAGTGATTTTACACTTGCTTCTGTAGTGATTTGGGGTTTTCATGGGTTCTGGAAAAATTATGTCAATTTCCAGGCTTGTAATTCATACCACCTACTAAGCATACATTTGTATATCACACCCACATGTGGTGTGGCTTTAGCATTTCTATTTTTCATATTTCTCTTAGAAGGTGTTTATTTCTTCCCCACCCAGTGCCTGGAGTAGACAGCAAAATTTCTTGTAAGTTTTTAACTTATTGTGTAGAATTTTTCTAATCCTTTTTTCCCTACAGATGGGGTCATGTTTTGAGGATTCCCACCTTATGCAGAGGTGTCTTTCCAGCTCCTGTCTCTTAGGTTAAGACTGTGGTATGATGGGCTAAAAGACGAACCCAAAGAGATATCTATGTCCTAATCCCTAGAACCTGTAAATATTACCTTATTTGGAAAAGAGTCCCTGCAGATGTGATTAAGTTAAGGATCTTGAGATGAGATGATCATCTTGGATAATTAGGCGGTCTCTAAATCCATTGACAAGTTTCCTTATAAGAGAGAAGCAGAGGGAGATTTGAGACAGTTGGAAAAGTAGAAGACAGGGATACACAGAAGAGAAGGCAATTTAAGACAGAGTCAGAGACTGGAGTGATGCATCTATAAGCTAAGGAATGCTTGCTGTCACCAGCAGTAGGAAGAGGCAAAGAACGGATTTTCCCTCAGAGCCTCAGAGCCTGAGGGAGCGGGTCCTGCTGGCACCCTGATTTCAGGCTTCTGGACTTCAGAAAAATGAGGGAATAAATTTCTGTTGTTTTAAGCTATCAAGTTTGTCACAGCAGCCACAGAAAATTAATACGCATGGCTTCTGCTCCCTCCAGAGCTTTAAAACCTCAGCCTGCGGCTTCTAGGATCTACATTCCAGCATGTGATCACTACTGTCCTCACCTATCAGGTTAACTCCAGGAGCGCCATTTGTCCTAGAATAAAATCTCCCTGGAATTGAGCAACCTGCTACACTTCCACTCTGGATTTATGTTCCCTCTTGTTTTAACTAGGAAAAAAGAAGAGTTTGTTGTATTTTGTTTTGCATCCAGCTATAATGCTTATGATAGTTTTTTGTTATATTTTATCCAGAGTTTTTGTGGTTATTTGTCATGAGTAATTGATCTGCATTAACTCAGTCTACTATTTTTCGGGAAGAAGAAATCCCTGCGTTAGGTTCTCCAGAGAAACAAAATCACTATCTGCCAGCAAGTCCCATGATCTGCCATCTGCAAGCTGGAGAAATAAGAAAGCCAGTGGTGTAATTCAGTCTGAGTCTGAAGGCTTGAGAAGCAAAAGTGTCAGCGTTCTAGGGAAGGAGAAGATGGATGTCCTAGCTCAAGCATAAAGATCAAATTTGCCCTTCCTCCACCTTTTGTACTCTTCAGGTCCTCAATGGAATGGCTGATGTCCACCTACACTGGTGAAGGTGATCTTCTTTACTACCAGTGTACCAGTTCAAATTTTAAGTATCTTCCGGATATATCCTCCAAGACACACTCAGAAATAATTTTTTAGCAACTATTTGGGCATCCCTTAGCCAATCAAGTTGACACATAAAATTAGCCATCAGGGTTCCCTTATTTTTTAAAGAAAACTATTTAGAAGCCTATATGGTTATTGTGTGAATAAATACTTTAACTATTTCTGTGTCTTTACCTTTTTATTTCTTAACTAATTTATAAATGACAGTGAAATCTGTTACTAGTGTTGATTTCCAAAGGAAATGTGACTTGACATTTCCTCATGATATGAAGAAGAAATAGTGTTAGCAAGGTGGTCCATTAATTATGCTGGTATCTTAATTCAACGGCATTCAAGGGCAGTGAAGTGGAAATCATAATGGGTTTTGAAAGAAGCTTAAATTAGAGTTATGTCACCAAGGTGGGGATGGACTAGCTGAAAAGTCAGCAGGAGAGGAGAGAGGAGTTTCAAAACAAATGAGATGATTTAAAGTGTTTAAAGCAGGACCGGAGTCTGGCTGTGTTCTGCAGTATTAATTCAGAGGTGTGAGGAAAGTATTTTTATTCAAAAATTTTCTTCTGACTTGTTCACTGGTTATTTTCATTCTTCAATTTTAGATAAGACCCAAACTGCAACTATATCAGAGGAAAGTTGACTCAATGACGATGATTCATACTATGATTATTATGACTCTTATCATAGAACATTAGATGCCTGAAATCAGAATGGGGGAAGGGAGCTTCGATAAATGCTGCTTTGTTCTATAGTGATCTCAGAATTGTCTTATTTTCCTTACTGCATTTGTTATCTATTGCTGAATAACAACTTACTCAAAATTTAGTGGCTTAAAACAACATTTATGATTTCAGTTTCTGCAGATCAGGAATCCAGTCAGGGCTCAAAACTACATTTATTATTTCATGATTTCTATGGATCAGGAATCTAGTCATGGCTTAAGTGCTTCCTAGCCTTTCATAGCCTGCAATCAAGGTGCTGACCTTGAGTCTGTGATCTCATCTGAAGTTTCTACCAGGGAAGGATCTGCTTCCAAGCTCACTTAAATAGTTGTTGGAAGAATTCAGTTTACTCAAGGGCTGTTGGACTGAGGGTCTTAGTTCTTCATTGTCTGGTTGGCTAGAGGTTATGCTCAGTCCTTTGCCAAGGGGTCGTCTTCATCAGGGGAAGCATATAAGAAGAGCTAGAGAGCGAATGTTAGCAAGATGAAAGTCTCAGTCTTCTGTAACTTAATCTTAGAAGTGATCTCCCATTACTTTTACCATATTTTATTCATTGGAAGCAAGTCACTAGGTCCAGTCCATACTTAAGGAGAGGATTACACAGGATGTGAATATTGGGAGGACTCATTGATAGCCATCTTAGGAGATTGACTAGTGTAGCTATTCAATGTGCTCCCTTAGAGAGCAGTAACATTTTTATTTCATTTACATGTTGTCACAGAGCCCAGGCAGAGTAAATTACCTATAATGATTAATGACCAATTATAGGTATAATACTATATTTTTATTTATACTAAGAGACTTTCTTACTCATACCTCACTGGACACTATTTCTCAGTATTCTCTGCTAAGTTCTCATCTTTCAGATTTCTATAAATTGGAATGCCCCTGGGTATAGGATTTGATCTTCTCTATATCTAAATCATTCCTTTGGTGATCTCATCTACTCTTATGCTTTAAATACAATCTATGACTCCCAAATATACATAGCCTGCTTTGAATTCTCCTCTGAACTTTATACATCAGCTACCTGCCCACTCAAAATCTCCATTTGACATTAAGTAGTTATCTCAATCTAAAATGTCTAAAAAAATGAATTTCCCAACCTGCTTCTCTCTTAGTCTTCCTTCTCAGTAAATGACAACTCATTCTTCTAGTTGCTCAGGCCAAAACCTAGAAGTCATCTCAATTTCTCTCTTTCTTTCCCATTCCAGATCAACAAATACTGTTATCTTCTGTTTCCTCTGCCCAGTCCCAAACCAGCATTTCTTGCCTGGATAATTTCAGCTGTCACTTAACCGTCTTCTTGTTTGCACTGCTAGCCTCTTAGGTGTCTTTTCTCTACTCAGAAGCCAGAGTGATTTTTAAAAATAGAAGTCAAATCTGCTCAAGTTTTCTAAATGGACATATCACCTGGACTAACATCCTCACTGCCACCTATGAGGACCTACATGGTTTTCCCTCTAGTTACCACTCTGAGGGTATTTCCTTTTACCTTCCCTGCCTCCTCCACATGCCCCAAAGGACATATTGATCTCCTTTCTGTTTCTAGAACACACCAAACCTGCTCCTCCTCAGAGTCTTGGCAACTGCTCATCACTTAGCCATCACAATTAATATCAACAAATTATTATAAGAAGAGGTACAGAAGAATGTAGAAAGATGCCAACGAGTCTCAAATGCTTGTGTGGTATCAATGAGGCAGAAGAAAAGACGAGCATGTCCTCAAAGAGCATTCTTTAAATTGTTTATGAGAGAACTCTGTCTCCTACCATCTGACCATTTCTTACTACCTGTCAGCCAATTAGGATGTGTGGCCGAGTCTAAATGTCCAGTGATTAAGAGGTCATAGTGGTATGATCACGTCTTTATTCCTTTCAAGTAAAGTGTTAGCACATATTCTAATGGCTCCAGAGTTCAGGACAAAGATATTTAATCTGTGTGAGCTATAATGTCGCCTCAACAAATCTTAGAGCAAGAGAGAAGAAGCTGTGGTATTTTGTCAGTTATTATCAAATGCCAAAATGGAAAGTGATGATCACTTCTAATAAAAGAATTAAGTGTGCAATTTATATCAAGGCAAATCCAATTAATATCTAATCCTTAAATGTATGTAATTGGATTTACATATTCACATCTTTGCAATTAGAAGCTGGTATTTAAAGGGCATGCTTCCCATTTCCCATTTTCTTTATCACAAAAAAGCTTGTGGGGCTTTTTGTTGTTTCAGAATTACAGAATCAAGGTAAATACTTTTGCCTGATAATCTCTAATCATGGGAAAAGAAAGGTTTTAATGCAGACCCTTTAGAGATACAGAAATATTCGTGGTTGATTTAAATGGTATTCAGCCCTGACATTCACAATTTATGTTTCACAAAGCTCATTTATAATTGCAACCGGTTTCCTTTTAATTTATACGTCGGAAATACTTAAGCGTAAAGGTTAAGTTCTTTCTTCTAAATCTCAGGAATGAATAAGAGTCTTCCTTTACAGCACTTATGATGAAGCGTGCTTCAATCCTTCTGACATAGCAGGATATCACTACGTAAATTGCTGGTACCTGGGTATCATTTAGCGAAGTGGCATTTATCTGAGAGGCTGGGTAGAGCCTGACTCTACCAGTCTATCCAAACTGTAGGTGACCTGCCTTGTTGTAAGATATCCCAGAAATAGGTCAGGCAACTCTGCAGTAACGCCAGGTTAATAAGCCCATGATGAAGGATGTGGACTGGTACTGCACACTCTCACTCTTGGAAAAAACATTATTATGATTACATTGTAAGCTACTAGGTCTGAGAGAATTCTTAGGTGAATCTCAGGCTATGGAGCCACCCTAATCTTTAAATAAGTCTTACTCAGAAATTAAAACATACATGTTATAAGAACCAACATTTAAAAAGGATTAATAATATTCTGTCCTGGAGAGCACAAGGAAATGTCAATAGTTTCTTATATTGCTTATAGCATATAAATGAGTTTTGGGAAATTGTATCAAAAGCCTTAAACATGTGCTTTGTTTTGACATAGGAAATTCCACTTAGAGGAAATTATCAGAAAGAAGCAATTATATATATGTAAAGACAATTGTATTATGATATTCACAGCAAGTGAACTATCCAAAATCCCTAGTAGTGGGGATTTATTAGATGTACTATGTGAAATTTAAATGATAGAATTCCATGTAGTAATGGAAAATGATGATGTATTGGTATGGGAACACATTCAAAAAATAATTTTTAGTGAACACAGTTTATTATTTTTTTATTTTTATTTTTATTATTATGTTATGTTAATCACCATACATTACATCATCAGTTTTTGATGTAGTGTTCCATGATTCATTATTTGCGTATAACACCCAGTGCTCCATGCAGAACGTGACCTCTTTAATACCCATCACCAGGCTAACCCATCCTCCCACCCCCCTCCCCTCTAGAACCCTCAGTTTGTTTTTCAGAGTCCATCGTCTCTCATGGTTCATCTCCCCCTCCGATCTCCCCCCCTTCACTCTTCCCCTCCTGCTATCTTCTTCTTCTTCTTCTTTTTTTTTTAACATATAATGTATTCTTTGTTTCAGAGGTACAGATCTGTGATTCAACAGTCTTGCACAATTCACAGCGCTCACCATAGTACATACCCTCCCCAATGTCTATCACCCAACCGCCCCATAGTGAACACAATTTAAATAGCTTGTAAAACAGTGTGATAAACCAAAGCTCAATAGTAGTTATCTTTGGAATATGGGCATTTTCCCATTTATTTTCTATATTTCTTTATAAACAAGCATTGGCAAAGGTGAGCTGTGAAATGGACATGATACTATATCACTGCAAATCTTTTTTTTTTTTAATTTTTTTTATTGTTATGTTAATCCCCATACGTTACATCATTAGTTTTAGATATAGGGTTCCATGATTCATTGTTTGTGCATAACACCCAGTGCTCCATGCAGAACGTGCCCTCCTCAATACCCATCACCAGGCTAACCCATCCTCCCACCCCCCTCCCCTCTAGAACCCTCAGTTTGTTTTTCAGAGTCCATCGTCTCTCATGGTTCTTCTCCCCCTCCGATTTCCCCCCCTTCATTCTTCCCCTCCTGCTACATTCTTCTTCTTCTTTTTTTCTTTCTTAACATATATTGCATTATTTGTTTCAGAGGTACAGATCTGAGATTCAACAGTCTTGCACAATTCACAGCGCTTACCATAGCACATACCCTCCCCGGTGTCCATCACCCAGTCACCCCATCCCTCCCACCCCACCCCCCACTC
>NW_022589732.1:5668860-5685940 GCF_004348235.1 Phoca vitulina
CCTCCCAAAATTTTAAAGAAAGAAAAACTTATATATGTACAAAAATAAGGGTTGATATGATGAAGGGATGGAATATGACTGTAAAGATGGAAATTATAAAAAAATTTATAAAAGGAATTGATAAGTTGTTTGAAAAAAGAAAGAAGAGGATTTAAAAAAAAAAAAGAAAAAAGGGAGAGAATGTGATCAGGCAGGGGAGTAGAAAAAAACCATACACTAGAGATTTAGAGTATATTTTGATCTGTTAGAAGAAACTATCTCAAAATTTTAAAGAGAGAACAACTTATATATATATGCCAAAAATACGGGTAACTACTATGAAGGGATAGAATATGACTCTAAAAATGAAAAATAAAAATGTTTTTTTTAAAAAAGGGATTGATAAGATGTTGGTTGAAAAAGGGAAAAAGAAAAATTCAAAAAAAAAAAAAAAGAAAAAAGTAAAAAAGACAGTTAAAAAAAATAATTTACTTTGAAAGACTAAAGAATCATGGTAAAAAAGCCATGGATTCTATGTGCAGTCTTCCCCTAGCGCTGGAGTTCTGCCGTTCTCACTGATTGGTAAACTTGGTCTTGGCTGGCTGTTCTCGCTGATCTTCTGGGGGAGGGGCCTGTTGCCGTGGTTCCCAAATGTCTTTGCCGGAGGCAGAATTGCCCCGCCCTTGCCCGATCCGGGCTAAGTAATCTGCTTGGGTTTGCTCTCGGGAGCTTTTGTTCCCTGCAAGCTTTCCGTACAGCTTTGGAGGCGGAGAGTGAAAATGGCGGCCTCCCAGTCTCCGCCCCAGAGGAGCGAGAATTCGGGGTCCCGCTCCTCAGTGAGCCCCCAGAGAAAAGCAGTCAGTCACTCCCGTCTCCCCGGTCTCCGGCCGCACTCCCCGCTCACCCGGCCTGTGACCACGCCTTTCTATCTGGCACCCGACCCCGGGTGGAGTCTCCAAACCCAGCAGATCCCCGCGGTGCGCTCCCACACCTCTCCTCCCGGGGGAAGAAGGTGAGTCTCCCCGGATCCGCCGCTTGTTGGGTCCCTGCTGGAGGAGCAGGGGCCCGACTGTGCCGCAGATCACGGTTTATTGACAACCCCGAGCTGAGAGCCCGCGCCTGGGCTCCGTCTCTGCAGCTGGCTTCCCTGCTCCGATACCTGGGAGCTCTGCCGCACTCAGGCACCCCTGGTCTTTCTGTGACCCCGAGGGTCCTGAGACCATACTGTCCCACGAGGGTTCCACCCCCCGCTTAGCCACCGGAGTGACGTCCCTCAGCGGAGCCGACTTCTAAAAGTTCCGATTTTGTGCTCTGCGGCTCTATCACTTGCCAGAAGCGGCCGATGGAAGCCCCTCCCCCGTCGTCTATCCTCCCGAATATCGCCTCGGATTCACTTCTCCGCACGTCCTACCTTCCAGAAAGTGGTCGCTTTTCTGTTCAGAGAGTTGTTGCTATTCTTTTCTTCGATCTCCTGTTGAGTTTGTAGGTGTTCAGAATGGTTTGATCCCTATCCAGCTGAATTCCTGAGAGGAGACGAAATCCAGGTCTCCTACTCCTCCGCCATCTTGCTCCGCCCCCCTATATCACTGCAAATCTTAAGTTACATAAGAAAGATATGTAATTTTCTACAAACGATTCTAAAAAACTAAGCTACGAGTTACCAGTGAACTCTTTTCCAATCTCTTTTTGCCAGAGAACAGTTCTTCATTATGTAGTAAACATGTTGTGTTTTAATGAACAGAAAGCTTTCTCAGCAATTCTTTACTACTCGTTCTGAATGAAAGTTTAATTTTGACAGGGATATATTATTTTGCCACTCTGTTAACGATTACTGATGGATGTGATTATCAGGTTGGCCATTTTAGTTTTAAAAATCCTTTTAGACATTTCCTTTAGGTTTTATGAAAGGGCATTACATCAATGACTACAATGAAATTAAAAATACGGAGTTTCAAATGGTCAATTCATACAAATAGGTCTGTTGGGTTCTTGTTTTCTCAATAGTATGTTTTTGTATGGATTGCCTTTTTATCAACTGACAAAAATGCTAATGGTGTTGGTATCCATACATTACAGCCTCGCTTATTTTACTTATTTTACTGGATGAACCACAAAGAATGAGTAATCTCCTCTATCCTTAAACAAGTTACGAAAATAAAAGGCTAAAGAAAGCCCAGGAAGAAGATAAAAACATAATTTATTTATTTAAAATACATACCCTACCAATGTGTAAGAATGGACTTGAGGAAGCTTATGATAAAAATATAGGCATGAGGTTTACATAAGGTAGTAAAAAATGGCTCAGGGCAAAATCAGAAGCCTAAGGAAGAAAGGTGGTGATGGGGAACAAAGTCTGAGATGATTCCCAAAATTAAACATTATATTTATCCAGATCTTTCACTCAAATGCAGAGGAGGAAGCATGATAAGTCACAGTTTACTGTCTATTAAAGGGAAGGATTGTGAATTTTCAAGAAAGAGAATTTTCTTGCAGCTAAAATTTGGGAAAGATGTAGAGTGTAGATTCTTATTTAAAGGATCTTGAATAACGTAAATGGCCCAATTCAAATGCCAACTTTTCTGTGAAGTCTTCTCTGATTCTCTCTCTTTCCTTTCCAGTTACACTTGTTTTGTCTTTCCTCCTCTGTTCTTCGATAGCCGTTTATCTGTGGCACTCTTAAAGCATTTAAAATATTTTGCTTTTATTATAGTTATTTATGATTATATTTTGTAGTCCCTATTAGACTGTGAATTATCCTCTTATATCCTGCAGTGCCTTTGTTCATAAAAGTAATTAACATTTGTTGAGTGCTTTAACCATGTGGCAGGTGCAGGCAAGGATTTTATGTACTTTACCTCATTTTATCCCCACAATACCTATCTTTCATTCTATGCATTTTAGAGTCTTTGTTCATTTTTTCCAGTTTTATTGAGATATAACTGACATAAAATATTGTATAAGTTTAAATTGTTCATTGTAAGGATTTGATATATGTATATATTGGGAAATGATTACCACAACAAGTTTAGTTAACATCCATCACCTCATTAGGTTACAGTTGTTTTTCTCATAATGAGAACTTTTATCAGCTACTCCCTTAGCAACTTTCAGATATATGATATAATATTGTTAACTATAGTCACTATGTTGTACATTACATTCCTAGAATTTATTTGTTTTATAAATAAAGTTTGTGCCTTTTGACCACCTTCAGTAATTTCCCCCACTGTACCCCTTCCTTGTACCCCCTGCCAATGGCACCACCAATCTGTTCCTTCTGTGAGGTCAGTTTTTTTTTTTTTAAGATACCACATGTAAGTGAAATCATATAGTAGTTGTCTTTCTCTGACTTACTTTATGTAGCATAATGCCCTCAAGATCCATCCATGTTGTTGCAAATGGCAGGATATCCTTCTTTTTAAATAGTTGAATAATATTCCATTTCATATATATAATATATAAAATATTCCACACACACATATGTGTGTGTATATATACACACATGTATATATAATATATGTAGATATATAATATATATATATTATATATCTACATATATATAATATTTTCTTTATCCATTTATCCATTGAAAGACACTTAGATTGTTTCCATGTCTTGGTTATTGTGTATAATGTTACAATGAACATGGGGGTAAAGGTATTTATTTGAGATAGTTTCCTTTGCATATATACCCAGAAATGGAATTGCTGAATCATGTAGTTCTGTTTTTAATTTTTTACAGAACCTCCATGCTGTTTAATTTTTTAAGGAACTTCCATACTGTTTACCAATGTACATTCCCACCATCAGTGTGTAAGAGTTCCCTTTTCTCTGCAGCTTCCCCAACACTTGTTACCTCTTGTCTTTTGGTAATGTCATGTTAGCCAGTTGAGGTGCTATCTCATTGTGGTTTTGATTTGCATTTTCTTGATACCTCTCTGAGTCCACACTCCCCACAATATCATTACTGTCCTTGTTTTACCAATAAGTAAACCATGATTTGAAGAGACAGGTAATAATATGCCCCAAATCTCACATGTGGTGAATTAGAACCCATGTTTGATTGATTACAATAGCACTGATTAAATCTTAAGGACTATTTCCAATTCTAGGCAGTGTTTTCAAACAGAACCTGTGGAGGCATTCTATATATAGATTAAAAAATTATGTTTTTTACTCCCAACCCAACTTTGTAGGACTTGGAGGAAGAGGTTTGGTTGAAATAGTTTAGATAGGGGTGCCTGGGTATTTCAGTCATTAAGCGTCTGCCTTTGGCTCAGGTCATGATCCCAGGGTCCTGGGATGGAGCCCCTCATCGGGCTCCCTGCTCCGCGGGAAGCCTGCTTCTCCTTCTCTCACCCCCCCTGCTTGTGTTCCTTCTCTCGCTGTTTCTTTCTCTGTCAAATAAATAAATAAAATCTAAAAAAAAAAAAAAAAAAGAAATAGTTTAGATCAAGTAGTTTGGATGAAGAAGTCATGATGAAGTAGACACCCAGCCTAAGTTGACTCCAGATTCTCTAGTTTTAGGACAGTCACTTAGGAAGCCAGTCACTTAGGAATGCAGATATCAGGATCACTTTCTCTTATCAGATTACACTACCTTATGTTGCAGTAACAAATGACCCTGGAATCTTAATGGTGACAACAACAAAAATTTACTTTGTGCTCACACTGAGTGTTCATCATAGGTTGGCTGTGATTCCACTTGATGTTATTATCAGTCCTCTACTCAGGCCCACAGAGCAGCTTCTATTTGGGTCATTGACAGCCTGCAACAAAAGGAAACAAGATATGGTGGACATGAACTGGCTCTAAAAGTTCTCATATGGAAGTAAGAATGCATTGACATGCATTACTTCTGCCCACATTTCACTGGCCAAAGAAATTGACATGGGCACTCTTGAGTTCAGTGAGGTAAAGATGCACAAACTCCCTGCAAGAAGAGGTAACACGTTATATGACTGAATCTAATGTCAATAGAGCAAGATGTATAATCTTGGGAGGAAGACCCCAGGGGCAGAAGCAAATCTTGTTTTACAATAATACAGCCTTACAATAGTACAATTTACATACTTTTCCATTGACTGGCCATAGCAACCCTAGATATTCTATCCTAAAACTTTGTTATAAATAGTGGCAAAAAAAAAAAAAAAATAGTAGCAAAACATGGCTATCCTGATTAGAGGAGGGTGGGGACTGAAATAAAGTCATAATGTCAGTTTCACTAATGAGGTTGAGAGAATGAGGTGAGGTTTTCTTTTACTATTTCTTTCCATGTCTTCCATAAACCTACCCTACCCTCCATGGAGTCTGTCAGACCTTGGCTTAAATCTTGACTTTACCACATACCTACCTGTGAGAATCTGGGGAAATCCCTGAGCCTATTTTCTCAGCTAATCATAACTGTGCTCAATAACTAGCGTTGATTAATATAATATTTTTTCTAATGTCTAATTGCCACATCTCTTACTGTAATTTAGCTTATTTCTTTGTGCTCAATACTCAGTGTGTATCACTTTGGTAGTTTTTAGAAAGTGTTATTTTGTCACACTGCCCCTAACCCCCCTCCAGCTTCCCAGGTTCTTCAAACTATGGAACATTAGGCTGTTTTCCTTAATAGATCCCAAACTGTAATTGTTACATTCACTTACATTTAGATTCTGTATTCTTTCAACATGTAGCCCAAAGGAAAGTAGAACATATCCAGGAAAATACAAGGAATATTAAATACAGTGGGGAAATTGTTTCCTTGGTAAGTATTTACATCAGATTTTGTTAACCATATTGTATTGCTGAATTGTTATTCTTTTGATGTTCCAGTTAACTGAAAGTGGGAGGGAGGGAGGGAGGACAAATGAAGAGAGCAGTCAAGAGCCAGGATTTACCTTTTGATTGACAATCTCCTTCTCAGAACTAGAGGTCCCTGGGTGGAGGCCTACCCATTTGTTTAGTGGGGAAATCAATCTGTCTTTTTGTTCCTTCTTCAAGAGGAAGTATCAAAGGCTAAAAACACTGGCTATTGCCCTAACAACCTGGGGATTTGCCTGTCTTGCTTGGGTGAAGACTCCTCTTTGTATGTCACTTGTGTGTTTTGTAGAACGGTAGAGTCAAATACCAACTTTTCAGTGGGATAGATATTAGGTACCAACAATTCTGCTCTGATTAAAACAACCTAATTCTAAAGGACAAGAAATTACATATCTTAGTGCTCAGGGCTTTAGAGATAGGTTGCAAGAAACATTTGCTTTTCTTGCTGTACATTACTGTGTTTATTGGGCAGATGGAAAAATAATGCACTCTGAGGCAGATCATTCTTTCTGTTGGCTGGATAAATGAATGATATTGTGATGTTTGCCTCACTTGACATTCTGGATCACTAGGCCGCCAAAATAAAGTGGAGCAAAGAGCTGTGAGTTGGAGTCAGGGGAAATCTCAAAGATTTTGCAGACCATTGAGCTGGGGAAATTGGGCAAAACATTAAATCTAAGTGGATAAGAACAAAGGAATTTTCCTGTATTGACTGAGCATAAATATATGCAAGATGATGTTTTAGTGTTCGTCATTGATATGGATCATGTGTCTGGGGAGTGAGAGTGAGAGATTCCTGCTGGGGAGGCAGAAACAGTTGATGACTTTGGTTTATGAATTTTCTTTGGACTGGTTTCTGGGAAGACACAGAGCTTGGCAAATTTTATTGTCTATATGGCAGGCATTAAAATTACCATCTCAAAAAGACCCCATGAATGAGACATTCCCTATCTTTTTGGAAGGATTTCAACTGTTTGAGGTCTCTCAATAGTTAAACAAAGTAGTCTCTGGGTTGCTGCGCAGACCTTTGACAACAGGTTGCCTACTAGACTGCAAAGTGTGAATGAAAATAGAGCTGTTTAGTCTATTTGAGGTGATTAGTTTGATTTGTTTGACTAGTATTTCAAAACTCAGCTGAAATTGGAAGCTTTTTAAAAATGCAATTACCAAGGCTTCACCTGGAGCCCATGGAATCAGAAATTCTGAGGCTGGTGAGTTGGAATCTGTAAGTAAAAGCTTCCAGAATGATTTTGACATAGTCTTTCCATGGAAAGTTTGGGAACCACTGGATTAGAGCACATGGCTAATGAAATGTGCTCCTCTTACAGATCATTTGGTTATTGAACAGAGAAGCAACAAGCAAACCAACATATTAAAACCCAATAAAATGGTTCCTCATGTGTGAACTAACACCAATTGCTACTAAAAGGGAAAACTCTAAAAGAGCAAATAGGTAAATTTTCATCTGTGATTAATATTAACTATCAATAGAAAAATGACTATCTCTGAACAGGACATTGGTTTAGTTTAAAATATTTATTGTCTGCAATTTGCCAGGCACTGTGCTAGTGTCTATGGAATATAAACATAATCTTTGATTTTTCTTTCTGTAGAGTTTACAATTCAATTGCTATTTTGAAAAGATCTGATTACTCTTTTGGAATATTATGGGGCACCTGAGGTAAAGGGCTCAAGACCTATTCTCTTCAGATCTAATGGGGCAAGGAACCTTATTTGGTTGAGTGGAAGGAAGAGGGATCAAAACCACATATGCTAACATATTTATGGTAGACAATGCTGATACTCATAAGCCATGACCCCTTTGGTCTGCCTCCTACTCTAGAGCCTGGAAAAGCAGGTACTGATATCTCCTGCTGTTGGATGTGGCCATGTGACCCAGTTCTGGCCAATGAGAGATAAAGAGAGGTCTTCTGAAGGTTTCTGGGAAAGAGATTTCTCTTCTAGATCAGAAAGAAGTATACAAATTGCTCTAAACTTCCCTTGCTTCCTGACTTTGAAGGTATGTTACTTAGAGTCTGTGTGACCACCTTGCTGTCATCAGGATATACTATTTGAGCCTTAGAGTTGTCAATCCAGAGACCTGACACTGTTAAACTTATGAATCAAGGCTAAAAATCATTCATTTTCTCTGTGAGAGAAATGAATTTTATATTGTTTAAGCCAGTATTTGTTGGTTATTTAGTTACTTGTAGTCAAAAGAATTCCTAACAGATATAGTATAATGTAGGGCATGTTCCAAATGTTAGCTTTATTTTAACCTTCAAGGTTTTTGAAAATAAGTCCTTAACTCCTTTTTCTGGTTCAGGATATGAAACAAAATAGCGTGTAGTGAACTTTGTTGTTTTTCCCTGCTTAATTTTCATTTTTCCTTCTTTTTAGTGATATTATCCTGATTTCTTCTGGGGAGCTGTCCCTTTCTCACTCTCAGACCTTAGGGTTTACTGGTACTGACTCTATCCCTGACAACAGGATTGGATATGAGTCTTGAACTTGGCAAATCAGAGTTTTGCATTCCTGTGATATTGTGACTGCTTCAGGGATAGAGTTAAGGAATAGAGAGAGTAAGATTAGATCCTGATGGCAGTAGTCAAGCCCCTTTATTGGGAAATGCCTGAAACCTGGCCTAGATCCAGAGATTAGTATGAGAAAAGATATTCTTTTTGGCATGGGTAGTTTGAGTTAAATTTCTGATACAGCAACCAAAAGAGAGCTGACTTCTAAAACCATGTCACCAAAACCACAGCATTTTTATCATCAGTGTCATCTGTGCTGGCATGTCCTGTCAGAAACTAGATGGCCACACATCAGGGATGTTAGAAAGGGAATTCTAGTTCTGAGTAGGAAGTTAAAGTAAATTACTGTTAAGGTCTTTTTCAGTTCTCAAATTATATGATAGTATAAATGTCCTGTGTCTGTAGGGAGATTATGGCAATGAGAGGGACATGGTGCCTTAAGGGATGGTGAACAATTTGCTTTTGTATGATACATGCTTGATGAATGGTGGATGAATAGAAGGGATTGTGGGGATTTGGGCATCATGGAAATAATACAAGACCATTAGCCTAGAGACATAGATTATGATTCCATTTCCGAGCTAGGTCCCATTTCAATTGGGTAGTTAGATTGATCTGAGCAAGTCTTTAACCCTTCAGTGATTCAGTAAACTTGTTTGGAAAATGAGAATATAATTTCATGGTTAAAGGGAAACCTTGGGAGAAGACAAATGTAGTTGCAGAGAAATTATGTTTATTGAGAAATACACATGACCCAAACACTATGGGTCAAGCATTGAGCTAGATGTTTGATCTTTATTTCGTTTAATTGTTACAACAGAGTGAAAAACATGTTATCATCCCAATTTTTCAGATGAAGTAAAAGAAACTTACATAGATTAATTACATTTACCAGAAATTATACAGCCTACAAATGGATGAGCTAGACTAAAAATGTTTCTGAGGTCAAAGGTTGAGTTCGGATTTCCCATAACCAGACTAGTTCAAACTCCTTATCTTACAGACATGCTTAAGCCTGAACAGTGAATGGGTGACAAATCTGGTACTAGCCCTCATGTTTCCAGACTTCCATACACTCTGCTAATGATATCCACCTTGCCTGTCTCATTGGAATTATTATTTGAAATCAGACAATGGCTAGGGAAGTGATTGGAAGGGTGTAATTTGCTCTACAATATCAATTGGATCACTGAGCTTGAAAGCCTTCAGGTCTCTTTCTCTCTGTTTTTCTCTCCATCATTACTCTTTGCTTCTCTGTGGGCTTTTTTTTTTTTTCTTTCAGACTGGTTATCTCAGTGAGACTGGCACAATAGCAGCAAGTAAATCCTGGGGTCATATCTTCTCAACTTCCCACACAAAAGAATTGGCTTAAATGAATTTAGAGGCTTATATGTCTCACATGACAGGGACTACAGATGTAGGCAACTGCTAGAGTTGACTTAGTAGCTCTGAGATGCCAAAGGAAGCATTTCCATGATTCATACTTAAATTTGTTCATGCCAGTGATCGTTTTTTCTGTTATTTGGAGGTGGAATGATATTGCTCCTAACTCAAGCTGACCAACTAAAGGACTACGGTAATTGGTCCGGAGTGGGCACTTCAGATAGTCAGGTTAGACAGGGACTTCTGAAAGTGGGCTGGTAAAGAAGAAATATTCCTCCATATCCCATGGCTACATTGAGCTGCAAGGGAGGTTGAGAAATGAGTATGTAGCTTTCTAGGCTCTAGATGAGAAGATATAGACATTCCAAGCATCTACTATTATCCAGTTCTCCTCTTTTTCTGGGAACACTTTCTTATCCCATGAAGTTAAATGTGGGATGGTGGGTAGTTTTCCCAACATGGTATATACAAAAAGTGTCACTTTTAGGCCAAGGCATTCAAGAGCCATTGTGAGTCTCTGTGCTCCCTTCTACATCAGAGCAAGCATGGAAACAGAGAAAGCATATTACTACTATGGGGTTGCCACAAACCAAAGTAGCTTGGATTACTGAGCTGGATTGTTGAGGGCAGCTGCCCTGGACAGTTGCCGGGCCTTTTAGTGAATTTGCATAGGTGGCAAATAAAGCTTATTTATTTATTTATTTATTTATTTATTTATTTATTTTTAAAAAGATTTTACTTATTTACTTGACAGAGAGACAGCGAGAGACGGAACACAAGCAGGGGGAGTGGGAGAGGGAGAAGTAGGCTTCCTGCTGAGCAGGGAGCCCAATGTGGGGCTCGATCCAAGGACCCTGGGACCATGACCTGAGCCAAAGGCAGACGCTTAACCATCTGAGCCACCCAGGTGCCCCAAAGCTTTTTTATTTAAATCACAGAAATGTGGGAGTTGTTTGTTATCAAAGCATAAGTTAGTATCCTGACTAATACAAGAAAGCAAGGGAAAAGAAAAGAGGGTTAGAAATAGGTAATATGTGAGGCAACTTACGGTGTCTATCAAAGGTGGGCCATACATAGTCCCTCTTCCAGCAGGGACCCAACAAGGGGCAGATCTGGTGAGACTCCCCTTCCTCCCCTGGGAGGAGCGGCGCAGGAGCACACTGCAGGGATCTGCTGGGTTTGGAGACTCCACACGGGGTCATGTGCCAGAGATAGAAATGCTCGGTCACAGGCCGGGTGAGCACATAGTGCGGCCAGAGACCGGGGAGACGGGAGTGATTGACTGCTTTTCTCTGGGGGCTCACTGAGGAGCAGGGCCCTGAGTTCTCGGCTTCTCTGGGGCAGAGATTGGGAGGCTGCCATTTTCACTCTTGTCCTCCAAAGCTGTACAGAAAGCTTGCAGGGAACAAAAGCTCCTGAGAGCAAACCCAAGCAGATTACTTAGCCCTGCCCCTGGCAAGGGTGGGGCAATTCTGCCTCTGGCAAAGACATTTGGGAACCACGGCAACAAGCCCCTCCCCCAGAAGATCAGCAAGAACAGCTAGCCAAGACCAAGTTTACCGATCAATGAGAACGGCAGAACTCCAGTACTAGGGGAGTACTGCACATAGAATTCACAGCTTTTTTCCCATGATTCTTTAGTCTTTCAAAGTTCATTAAAAAAAATTTTTTTTTTAAATTTTTCTTTTTCCCTTTTTCAACCAACATCTTATCAATCCCTTTTTTGTAAAAATATTTTTTATTTTTCATTTTTAGAGTCATATTCTATCCCTTCATAGTAGTTAACCCATTTTTGGTATATATATATAAGTTGTTCTCTCTTTAAAATTTTAGGACACAGTTTCTTCTAACAGATCAAAATGTACCCTAAATCTTTAGTGTATGGCTTTGTTCTAGTCTCCTGCTTGCTCACATTCTCTCCCTTTTTTTTTAATCCTCTTCTTTCTTTTTTCAACCAACTTCTTATCAATTCCTTTTATAATCTTTTATAATTTTCATCTTTACAGTCATATTCCATCCCTTCATTGTATTAACCCTTATTTTTGTACATATATAAGTTTTTCTTTCGTTAAAATTTTGGGAGGTACTTTCTTCTAATAGACCAAAAAACGCCCAAACCTGGTGTGTGGCACTGATCTATGCACCAGCCTGATCATATTTGATCATATTCTGTTTTTTTGTTTTGTTTTGTTTTGTTTGTTTTTATCTTTATCTTTTTCTTTTTTCTTTCTTTCCCATTCTTTTCCCCTGGTTTCAGGTCTTTTCTGATTTGTTTACTGTATATTTTCTGGGGACGTTGTTACCCTGTTAGCATTTTGTTCTCTCATTCATCTATTGTCCTCTGGAAAAATGACATGACAGAAAAAATCACCTCAACAAAAAGAACAAAAGGCACTACAGACTGCCAGGGACCTACTCAATATGGACATTAGTAAGATGTCAGAACTAGAGTTCAGAATGATGATTTTAAAGATACTAGCTGGGCTTGAAAAAAGCATGGAAGTTATTAGAGAAACCCTTTCTGGAGAAATAAAAGAACTAAAATCTAACCAAGTCGAAATCAAAAAGGCTATTAATGAGGTGCAATAAAAAATGGAAGCTCTAACTGCTAGGATAAATGAGGCAGAAGAGAGAAATAGTGATATAGAAGACCAAATGATGAAATGAAAATCAAGAAGCTGAGAAAAAGAGAGATAAACAACTACTGGATCACGAGGGCAGAATTAGAGAGATAAGTGATACCATGAGACAAAACATTAGAATAATTGGGATCCCAGAAGAAGAAGAAAGAGAGAGAGGGGCAGAAGGTATACTGGAGCAAATTATAGCAGAGAACTTCCCTAATTTGGGGAACGAAACAGGCAACAAAATCCAGGAGGCACAGAGAAACCGTCTCAAAATCATAAAAATAGGTCAACACCCTGACATCTAATAGTAAACCTTACGAGTTTCATAGACAAAGAGAAAATCCTGAGAGCAGCTCGGGACAAGAGATCTGTAAACTACAATGGTAGAAACATTAGATTGGCAACAGACCTATCCACAGAGACCTGACAGGCCAGAAAGGACTGGCATGATCTATTCAGAGCACTAAATGAGAAAAATATGCAGCCAAGAATACTATATCCAACTAGGCTGTCATTGAAAATAGAAGGAGAGATAAAAAGCTTCCAGGACAAACAAAAACTAAAGGAATTTGCAAATACAAAACCAGCCCTACAAGAAATATTGAAAGGGGTCCTCTAAGCAAAGAGAGAGCCTAAAAGCAACATAGACCAGAAAGGAACACAGACAATATACAGTAACAGTCACCTTACAGGCAATACAATGACACTAATTTCATATCTTTCAGTAGTTACCCTGAATGTAAATGGGCTGAATGCCCCAATCAAAAGACACAGGCTATCAGATTGGATTAAAAAATAAGACCCATCGATATGCTGTCTGCAAGAGACTCATTTGAGACCCAAAGACACCCCCAGATTGAAAGTGACGGGGTGGAAAACCATTTACCATGCTAATGGACACCAAAAGAAAGCTGGGGTGGCAATCCTTATATCAGACAAATTAGATTTTAAACCAAAGACTGTAATAAGAGATGAGGAAGGACACTATATCCTACTTAAAGGGTCTATCCAACAAGAGGATCTAACAATCGTAAATATCTATGTCCCTAACATGGGAGCAGCCAATTATATAAGCCAATTAATAACAAAAGCAAAGAAACACATTGACAACAATACAATAATAGTGGGGGACTTTAACACCCCCCTCACTGAAATGGGTAGATCATCTAAGCAAAAGATTAAGAAGGAAATAAAGACTTTAAATGACACACTGGACCAAATGGACTTCACAGATCTATTCAGAACATTCCATCCCAAAGCAACAGAATACGCATTCTTCTCTAGTGCCCATGGAACATTCTCCAGAATAGATCACATCCTAGGTCATAAATCAGGTCTCAACCAGTACCAAAAGATTGAGATCATTCCCTGTGTATTTTCAGACCAAATCTCTGAATCTAGAACTCAATCACAAGAGGAAGGTCAGAAAGAACTCAAATATATGGAGGCTAAAGAGCATCCTACTAAAGAATGAATGGGTCAACCAGGAAATTAAAGAAGAATTTAAAAAAATTCATGGAAACCAATGAAAATGAAAACACAACTGTTCAAAATCTTTGGGATGCAGCCAAGGCAGTCCTAAGAGGAAACTATATAGCAATACAAGCCTTTCTCAAGAAACAAGAAAGGTCTCAAATACACAACCTAACCCTACACCTAAAGGAGCTGGAGAAAGAACAGCAAATAAAGTCTAAACCCAGCAGGAGAAGAGAAATAATAAGGATCAGAGCAGAAATCAATGAACTAGAAACCAAAAGAACAGTAGAACAGATCAACAAAACTAGGAGCTGGTTCTTTTTTTTTTTTTTTTTTAAAGATTTTATTTATTTATTTGAGAGAGAGAGAGAGCACATGAGAGGGGGGAGGGTCAGAGGGAGAAGCAGATTCCCCGCTGAGCAGGGAGCCCGATGTGGGACTCGATCCCGGGACTCCAGGATCATGACCTGAGCCAAAGGCAGTCACTTAACCAACTGAGCCACCCAGGCGCCCCAGGAGCTGGTTCTTTGAAAGAATTAACAAGATTGATAAACCCCTGGCCAGACTTATTCAAAAAGAAAAGAGAAATGAGCCAAATAAATAAAATCATGAATGAAAGAGGAGAGATCACAACCAACACCAAAGAAATGCAAACAATTATAAGAACATATTATGAGCAATTATATGCCAGCAAATTAGATAATCTGGAAGAAATGGATGCATTCCTAGAGATGTATAAACTATCAAAACTGAACCAGGAAGAAATTGAAAATCTGAACAGACCTATAACCACTAAGGAAATTGAAGCAGTCATCAAAAATCTCCCAACAAACAAAAGCCCAGGGCCAGGTGGCTTCCCAGGGGAATTCTACCAAACATTTAAAGAAGAATGAATACCTATTCTTCTGAAACTGTTCCAAAAAATAGAAATGGAAGGAAAACTTCCAAACTCATTTTATGAGGCCAGCATTACCTTGATCCCCAAACCAGACAAAGACCCCATCAAAAAGGAGAATTACAGACCAATATCCTTGATGAATGTGGATGCAAAAATTCTCACCAAAATACTAGGCAATAGGATCCAACAGTACATTAAAAGGATTATTCACCACGGCCAAGTGGGATTTATCCCTGGGCTGCCAGGTTAGTTCAACATCTGCAAATCAATCAATGTGATACATTAATAAAAGAAAGAACAAGAACCATATGATCCTCTCAATAGATGCAGAAAAAGTATTTGACAAAGTACAGCATCCTTTCTTGATCAAAACTCTTCAGAGTATAGGAATAGAGGGTCCATGCCTCAATATCATAAAAGCCATCTATGAAAAACCCACAGCGAATATCATTCTCAATGGGGAAAAACTGAGAGCTTTCCCCCTAAGGTCAGGAACACAGCAGATGTCCACTATCACCACTGCTATTCAACATAGTATTAGAAGTCCTAGCCACAGCAATCAGACAACAAAAAGGAATAAAAGGCATCCGAATTGGCAAAGAAGAAGTCAAACTCTCACTCTTTGCAGATGATATAATACTTTATGTGGAAAACCCAAAAGACTCCACCCCAAAACTGCTAGAACTCATACAGGAATTGAGTAAAGTGGCAGGATATAAAATCAATGCACAGAAATCAGTGGCATTTCTATACACCAACAACAAGACAGAAGAAAGAGAAATTAAGGAGTCGATCCCATTTACCATTGCACCCAAAACCATAAGATACCTAGGAATAAATCTAACCGAAGAGGTTAAGGATCTGTACTCAGGAACTATAAAATACTCATGAAAGAAATTGAGGAAGACACAAAGCAACAGAAAAATGTTCCATGCTCATGGATTGGAAGAACAAATATAGTGAAGATGACAATGCTACCTAGAGCAATCTACACATTCAATGCAATCCCTATCAAAATACCATCCACTTTTTTCAAAGAAATGGAACAAATAATCCTAAAATTTGTATGGAACCAGAAAAGACCCCAAATAGCCAGAGGAATGTTGAAAATGGAAAGCAAAGCTGGCAACATCACAATTCCAGACTTCAAGCTCTATTACAAAGCTGTCATCATCAAGACAGTATGGTACTGGCACAAAAACAGACACATAGATCAATGGAACAGAATAGAGAGCCCAGAAATGGACCCTCAATTCTATGGTCAACTAATCTTTGACAAAGCAGGGAAGAATGTCCAATGGAAAAAAGACAGTCTCTTCAACAAATGGTGTTGGGAAAATTGGACAGCCACATGCAGAAGAATGAAACTGGACCATTTCCTTACACCACACACAAAAATAGACTGAAAATGGTTGAAAGTCCTCAATGTGAGACAGGAGTCCATCAACATCCTAAAGGAGAACACAGGCAGCAACCTCTTCAACCTCTGCCGCAGCAACTTCTTCCCAGAAACATCGCCAAAGGCAAGGGAAGCAAGGGCAAAAATGAACTATTGGGACTTCATCGAGATAAAAACTTTTGCACAGCAAAAGAAACAGTCAACAAAACCAAAAGACAACCAACAGAATGGGAGAAGATATTTGCAAATGACATATCAGATAAAGGGCTAGTATCCAAATCTATAAGGAACTTATTAAACTGAACACCCAAAGAACAAATAATCCAATCAAGAAATGGGCAGAAGACATGAACAGACATTTTTCCAAAGAAGACATCCAAATGGCCAACAGACACATGAAGAAGTGCTCAACATCGCTCAGCATCAGGGAAATCCCAGTAAAAACCTCAATGAGATACCACCTCACACCAGTCAGAATGGCTAAAATTAACAAGTCAGGAAATGACAGATGTTGGTGGGGATGCAGAGAAAGGGATCCCTCCTACAGTGTTGGTGGGAATGCAACTGGTGCAGCCACTCTGGAAAACAGTATGGAGGTTCCTCAAAAAGTTGAAGATAGAGCTACCATACGATCCAGCAATTGCACTACTGGGTACTTACCCCAAAGATACAAATGTAGGGATCCGAAGGGGTACGTGCACCCCGATGTTTATAGCAGCAATGTCCACAATAGCCAAACTGTGGAAAGAGCCAAGATGTCCATCGATAGATGAATGGATAAAGAAGATGTGGTATATAAAATGGAATATTATGCAGCCATCAAAAGGAATGAAATCTTGCCATTTGCAACAATGTGGATGGAATTGGAGGGTATTATGCTGAGTGAAATAAGTTAATCAGAGGAAGACATGTGTCATATGACCTCACTGATATGAGGAATTCTTAATGTCAGGAAACAAACTGAGGGTTGCTGGAG
>NW_022589732.1:5686040-5733378 GCF_004348235.1 Phoca vitulina
GGGGGATGGGTTAGCCTGGTGATGGGTATTAAAGAGGGCACGTTCTGCATGGAGCACTGCGTTTTATGTGCAAACAATGAATCATGGAACACTACATCAAAAAGTAATGATGTAACGTATGGTGTTTAACATAACATAAAAAAAAAGAGGTGAGCCATGAATTAATTAAACCATGTGTTAAAGTGAGGAGGGGGTGAAAAAATACACAGCAGAGATAGTACAATCATGACATTGCTGTGAGCCTAGTTACCATATACCTGAATGTACTACAGTTGACCCTTGAACCACATGGAGGTTAAGGGCACCAACCCCCACCCCATGCAGTTAAAAATTCACATATAACTTTTGACTCCCCCAAAACTTAACTACTAATAACCTACTCTTGACTGGAAGGCATACTGACAACATAAACAGTCAACACATATTTTATATGCTGTATGTATTATGTACTATATTCTTACAATACAGTAAGGTAGAGAAAAGAAAATGTAATTAAGAAAATCATATAGAAGGGAAAATACATTTATAGTATTGTACAATATTTATTGAAAAAACTACATATAAGCGGAGCATGCAGTTCAAACCTGTATTGTTCAAGGGTCAACTGTACAATCGTCAAATGAATCTTCCTTTATATTCATCCAGAAAATTCACCTAATCACTTTTTAGGTACTGAGGACATCATTGTCAATAAGGTAGATATAGTCCTTGCTCTTATTGATTTTTCTCTCAGAGAACTCAGCTATTGAATAATTAATTGCAAGTGTATTAAGTGTCTCAAAAACAAAAGTGCTGTTAGAACCTCTAACAGATAGATTGATCAGAGAATGCTTTCTGGAGGAAGTGATATTTAAACTGAAATCCAATGAGTAAGAATTATTAGCTAGTCTCATAGGTGGGAATGGGAGAATTCTGTGGGCAGAGTAAAGGCTCAGCCACAAGCAGAGAAGCTTTATGTTATATTCAGGAACCAAGGAAAGACCTGTAGGAATAGGATATAGAAAATATAGGAAAAAGGAGGATACTTACTGGCCAGTTACAGTGTTTGATTCATCAGAATGTATTTTTCACTTTCTTACTCATTTATTGGGCTTTTATTCTCACATCTGTGTTCATTTTCCCCCTTTCCCTCATAAGTCTGAAAGAATCTGTGTGCATGTAATTTTTCTTATCTTGCTTCCTAGAATGTATTTAGCCCTAGACGCTTGCCTGTTTCCTCCCTGTAACTCTTCCTTGTCCCACTCTTTTTTCCCCCTTTACTTCCCTCTGTAGCTAACATGATATTCTGCCCAGGTCTTTGAATTACACCCCTTTTGGTGAATCCATCTAAAGATTCATGTTCCTTTTAGAGAATTCCAATCCACTGAGGTTTTGCTCAGGGGGCCCTTTGAGCCTGCTGGGGATAGCACTTACTACTTGTGCTGTGGGCTGTCCCTCTGTGTCTTGTTGGTTAGATCCCTTAATCCGTCCCAACTTCGCTCTGTTGAAATCCAATAGTCCTGGGTGGCTGTATTCTTTGAACCCTTTTCTCACAATGCCAAATTCAATAACATCACCTGGCAGAGACAAACCGCCTCTGAGTTTGTTTGGGTTTCTTTCATTTTATAGTACATATTGCTTCTGTTTGTTTGATTTCTTGTGGAGAATTTAATACTGGCTGTAATCTGAATTTTGCAAAGAAAATTGACTGAATTCAAATTACTTGTGTGTAACAAATACCATCACCCTGCTAAATTGCTATTTACACCAATAAATATAAACTCAGATGCCTTTGGTTAGGCTGAGTGCAATAATTTTAGAACCCTCACATAATGCATAAACTAGAAAATTTGAAAGCTGAAACTGTGAGGTGGGTAAGACAAACTTTAATAAGCAACTGCTCAGACTTATAAGAAAATGGTCAATAATATATTACTCACATCTTCTACACAACATTTCATCAATTGACTTGGCTAGTTTCTTGAAGAGAAACTGTGGCACCCAACCCAATTGATGATAGTCTTTATTTCACCAGGGGGTAGAGAGAGTTTGATATCAGTTCAGAAAGAAAAAGCCAGACCCCAAAATGCTATACTTTCAGAATAAATGTACCACTTGGAAAATAGCATATAAAGGAGTCCAGGTCAACTTCTGTGTCTTGTCGTAAGTGATCTTAAGATGTCAGACCTATTTTCAGCTAGGCAGTACCTCAATCACTCAGTACTATTAATATTATCAGAGAAGGTAAAGGAGAAATGTTTCTCTACCCCCAACACTTCTAACACCTAATATGTTGGTTTTTCACACCAAGAAATTTTTTAAATGTCTGCAGCTACAACTGGGTGTCCTACAATTTGTTTATTTTTATTTATTTATTTTTTTTACAATTAATACAATTTATTTTAGTAAGGACTTCATAAGTTGGAGAGAAGGAAAGGAAATAGAGAAAGAGGAAGAATATAAATACATTTATTGAATATCACCATGGGCCAGAAACTGTGGCAGGTCTTTATATATACATGTCCTTTTACATATGTCTTTTCACATCATCTTCATTATAGCTCTGAGAGAGGTATTATCATTACTGCTGATTGGGAAAACAGACTTTGAGAATTGTCTAAGTCCATGCAGCTAGTAAATAGGACACTTACAAAAATCTGAATTTAAAGCTGTTGTTTGAACTGCACTGCAGTGACACACTAAAGAGAAGGCTAATGGGAAATTGCCATTAGGACCTTTCTTTTCTTTTTTCTTTCTTTCTTTTTTTTTTTTAATGCTCTGAATGCTTGTATTAAGAGAAAAAGTTCAAGTAATCAACTTAACATTACATCACAAGGAACCATAAAAAGAGGAAACATTGCTAAAATTTAGTAGAGGAAGGAATTAACAAAAAAAAAATCAGAAATAAATAAAATAGAGATCAGAATAAACAACATAACATTGAAAGTAATGACCAGTTTTTCCAAAAAAATAAACAAAATTGGCAATGCTTTAACTACATTAACTTAGAAAAAAAGAGAGAAGGCTCAAAAACCAAAATAAGAAATGGAAGAGAAAACAATACAATAGATAACCACAGAAATACATAGCATGATAACAGATGACTATAAACAATTATATACTAACAAATCAGATAATTTAGGGAAAAAATGCCAGATAATTCCTAAAAATGCACAAGTTACCATGATTGGATCATAAATCTTGAATCCAAGAAATAAGAAATCTTCTTAGACCAATAACAAGAATGAAAGTTGAATTAGGAATAAAAAATCTTCCAGCACAGAAAAGTCTAAGACTACATGATTACATTGGTGAATTCTACCAAACATTAAAAAAAATAATTAATGACAGTCTTTATCAAAATCTTACAAATAATGGAATAGAGGAAACACATTTAAAAATCATTCCACGAGGCCAAGTAGTACCCTGATGCCAAAGCAGGATAAAAACAGTACAAGAACAAAAAGGTCTACTTTGTCCAATATAAGTATTGCTACTCCAACTTTCTTTTGACATCCATTTGCATGATAAATGTTTCTCTACTCCCTCGTTTTAATCTGCAGGTGTCTTTAGGTCTATCTATAATGAATCTCTTCTAGGCAGCATATAGATAGGTCTTTTTTTTTTTTTTAAATCCATTCTGACACCTTTTGTCTTTTGATTGGACTGTTTAGTCCATTTACACTCAAAGTAATTATTGATAGATAGTGTTTATACCATTTTGTTACTTGTTTTGTCATTGTTTCTGGAGATTTTCTCTGTTCCTTTCTTGTCTTTGTCATTTTTGGTCTCTTCTTTGCACTCAAAGAGTCCCCTTTAATATTTCTTCAGGGCTGGTTTAGTGGTCACAAACTCCTTCAGTTTTTGTTTGTCTGGGGAACTCTTGATCTCTTCTTCTATTCTGAATGATTGCCTTGCTGGATAGAATATTCTTGGCTGCAGATTTTTCCCATTCAGCACTTTGAATATATCATGCCACTCTCTTCTGGCTTGCCAACTTTCTGTTGAGAAATCTTCAGCTTGCCTTATGGGTTTTCCCTTCTAAGTCAAGGACTTCTTTTGTCTCGCTGCCTTTAAGATTTTTTCTTTATCACCATATTTTACAAATTTAATTACAATATGTCTCAGTATTGGCCTGCTTTTGTTGATTTTGATGGGAATTCTCTGTGCCTCCCAGATCTGGATGTCTGTTTTCTTTCCCAGATTAGGGAAGTTTTCTGCTATTATTTCTTGAAATAAATTTTCTGCCCTCTTTTCTCTTCTTCTTCTGGGACTCCTATAATACACATGTTATTATATTTGATGGAGTCACTGAGTTCCCTAAATCTATTATTGTGTTGCATATTCTTCTCTTTTTTGTTCAGCTTCATTATTTTCCATTATTTTGTTTTCTATGCCACTAATTTATTCCTCTGCTTTTTTCAGCCTGCTGTTCTTTCCATCAAGTTTGGTTCTAATCTCATTTATTGCATTCTTCATCTCTGATTGATTGATTCTTTTTTAACTCTTTTATCTCTGTTTTAAGGGTCTCCCTGAAGTCTTCTATTCTTTTCTCAAGTCCAGTGAATATCCTTATGATTATTGCTTTAAATTCTCCATTAGGCATGTTAATTGTATCTGTTTCACTTAGATCTCTGGCCATGGCCTTATCTTGTTCTTTCATTTGGGATAAATTCCTCTGTCTTGGCATTTTGTCTAAGTCTCTGCCTTCTTCTCTGTGTTTGAAAAGCCAGCTATGTCTTCTACTGGAAGTAATGGCCTTATGAAGAAGAGGTCATGTAGTGCCCAGGGCCTGGCGCTGTAGTCACCAACTGGATGCCCTACAATTTAATTCAATTCTGACACTGTCTTTGGAGTTAGTGTTAGACCCCATTGGTTAAGGGCTCAGCAGTATAAGACTGCCCCCTACTTCACATACAGATTGCAAGTAGTGGATCTCCAAGTTACCTACACTTTTGTCTGACTTGGCTACAAATTGGGTGTTCTAATGTCCCCCTCATCAGTTTCAATAATTTGCTGCAATGGCTCACAGAATGCAAAAAAACACTTATGTTTAACACTTTATTATAAAAGATAGTATAAAGGATACAAATGAATAGCTAGATGAAGGGGTATATAGGGTGAGGTCCAGAATTGTCCTGAGCACAGGAGCTTTTGTCCACATGGAATTGGAATGCATCACCCTCCTGTTATATGGATGCATACACCAACCAGGAAGCTCTCTGAACCCCACAGTTAAGGATTTTTATGGAGGTTTCATTACATAGCCATGATTGATTATTAACTCAATCTCCAGCATCTGGAGGATGGGAGAGGGTGGGGCTGAAATTTCTAAGCTTCTAAGCATGGCTTAGTCTTTCTGGTTACTAGCTCCCATCTTGAGCTGTCCAGGAGCCCACCAAGAGTCACCTCATTGAAACAAAAGATGCTCCTATCACCCAGGAAATTCCGAGGTATTTAGGAGCTCTGTGTCAGGAATCAGGGGCAGAGACCAATAAATATTTCTTATTATGTCACAGAAGCACATTTTGAATTCTTCTTTATTTGGTCTAACTACCTAAGAAAGTCTTCACTTGGTTTAAACAAATATTCCTGCCTTTTTTTTTTTTTTCTGTATCTTCTTATTCTGATACTGTGGTTTTCAAATGCATTTTTTTTAAAGATTTTATTTATATATTTGACAGAGAGAGAGAGAGAGCACAAGCAGGGAGGGAGGCAGGCAGAGGGAGAAGTAGGCTCCCACTGAGCAAGGAGCTGGATGCGGGACTCAATCCCAGGACTCTGGGATCATGACCCGAGCTGAAAGCAGTTGCTTAACTGACTGAGCCACCCAGGCGTCCCTTCAAATGCATTTTTATTTAACTTCTAATGCCCTTCCTGTCTTCTGCTTTTTAAATGAAGTCCTCTATATTCCAGAGAGTTATGCTGGCTGGAGTAGGGTTGAAGGACGAGGAGCCTCCTTATTTAGTATCCTCACCTTTATCTTCTTGCAGTAGTTCCTGAAAGACTCCATGGAACTCTTAATGTCCAGTGAAACACACTGGTTTTGAAGAGGAGTATCAGTGATTCAAGTTACCTGTTGATGAGGGATGCGTGCTTTCCTATAGTTTAGATAGATACTTGTTTTTTTTTTTTTTTTTTTTTTTTGCCACTGGCTAGAGTCTAAAAATATGTCTGGAACCCCCAGACAACATGTTCCGGTGATGTTAGAACATTAGTTGGATCCCAATTTTATATCTTGTTCTTCAAGGGCTGGTCAAATTCTCCTAAAATGTGTTTACCAGAAGGATCCAATAGCTTAGTAGCTAAAACCTGACATATTGAAAACCAAAGGAAACTCAGGTAGGAAATGTCGAGGTATTGATTGAATCTTGAAATATGTGTGTATGTTTTATGTCTAAATTTTGAAAATAAAGTGAAGGAAATGAAAGCAAAAATCTCCAAAAAAGCCCCTCAAAGACTTTCCCCTGTATCACTTAGGGTCATTTTTATTTTTGTGTTAAAAAATTCAAAATACTAGCAAATTTCTCAATGTCCAAGATATGAACTGGATTCTTCTTTTGTATAGTAACCTGACTCCTCCCCACTTAAAAGAATTTTTTCATTGTATATCATTGGTACAAACCCTATCCCATTTGGGAGGGGAATACTGTATTAAAAGTGTGAGGAAATAATACAAGACCATAGGTTTTATTTCTTTCTTGCTTTTTTCCTCCTTTCAAAACATAAGCAGAGCAGATTGGAGGATGATATTAAGTGGGTAGGTTTTTCTTTTGAGAACTAAGATACTCCTGGTATTTATTATCTTACTGTACCAGAAACTTGACATCCTGGTAACAAAGGCCTTTTGATTTTATAATTTCATTAACTTAATACCTAATGAAGTGGATTAATGTGTTTGGCAACTGTTGTGTTTTGGTAAGCACTAAACACAGAAGCATCAAAATCTTGCTTAGCTTTATAAGTAATAGCATAGCCATTCTTTTTCCCAGGCTGCAAACCTATGATGACCTTCTAAACATTACATCTCAGAAAATATTTTAGTATGGTAACTTTTTATTTTTTTTAAGTTTCTTTTCTCATGCTGGACAGATTTTCAGCAGTCTCAGAAGGCTAATCAACTTTCTTTGCATGAGTGAACTTAATCTTCTTACATTTTAAACTTATTCCATTTGGGGAGAAATGGTTTCCTATCTACCTCACATTTGAACCTGTATGAAAGATGCAACCTTGCTGCCACAAAGTTTTTTCTCAAGGTGAGTGAATTTAGTGAATTCAATGAATTCATCTGAGGCAATAAACACAAATTTGTATTTTGGTTCATTCATTTTTTAAATGTATCCAATAGCATTTATTGAACACCTATTTTGTTTTATTAAAAAAAATTTTTTTTTTTTAAAGTTCTACGACCAATGTGGGGCCTGAACTCATGACCCTGATATCAAGAGTTGCATGCTCTACCAACTGAGCCAGCCAGGCACCCCTTGAACACCTATTTATTGAAGGCCTGATCATATGCTAAGTATAATACAGCATTAAAGCAAAAGTATTTTATGCCAACATAGTTTACCCAAAATTTTCCTTTCTAACTATGCACATTTGTGTTGTGCTTAACACAGGAGAGTGTTTACATGGAAGACTTGATTAAATGGCTTAAGTATTATGATTAATCCTGGTTATTACAAGACATTACCTTATTGTTTAGAATGGTTTCCCACTGTTTAAGTGAGAATCAGTTAATGTACCAGATACTAATGACATGGGATGAAATAACCTGGCTATAGAGCTGATATTTGGCTGGCTTGCCCTTGTATAGGTAAGTAGATAGTACACAGTTGTGTCTAATTTGATTGATGAATTCCCCTGCCATATTGAATGTTATATATTTTGAAAATTATCACTGACTGTGTATCATTTTTTCTTTTACTGAGAGAGGTATAAGATTTATTTGAAAGGCTGTTGGGCCACTGTTAATAGAAGGCAATCCTATTTTATTTCAGAAAATTTCCTTTTAATGGCAATTTTGAAGAATTTAGGGCAGCCATAATTTTCAAATATCCAGAAGAAATATAAAATGTTGCATTGGGAAAAAGATAAGTTGGGAAACTTCCTCTAGTACTATTTTCTTCATCAGACCAGGTTGGTTTATTGTGCTCTGTCAGTAAAACCTCTCTTTTCACCAGTTCTCCACACTGTGGGAAGGACCCTGAACTGGAAAACAAGACAATTTGCCACTCTGGGCCTTGGTTTCTTTATCTATTAAATGGGTGTGAATGTTACAGATATGGATTTTATTGACTGCAACTCAGGTTTGCCTAGACTATAATATTATTTTCCTATTTAAAAAAAAAAGGTTACTTTCCATTTCAAGACATAATACCACATGGTTGAGAAAATTTAATCCTGGCTCTAGAGTACTTCAGTCTTTTTTTCTGTCATTTTATGCTTATTAATAATGAATTTGGGGTTTTAGCTCTCTGCCTCCTCTCCCCAGAGTTGTTGGTGGGGCAGGCATGCTTATGTGTGCTTAGGCCTTAGGAGGAGTGCAGGGAGAGTGTAACTGCTGGCCTCAGTGAAGTGTTCGCTCATCCTGCCTGTCCCTCGTCACTGGTGTCCAGACAACTCTCCATCAGATTTCCACGGCATTGGCCTGCCTCCTCTCTGACTCTCAGTCTACTCTGGCATCTGTGCCCACTTCCTTCTCATCTTGGCCAGGAGTTCTCTTTGGTTCCACTCACTCTTTTGGCCCCTTCTGTGAACACGGAATGATCTTGTCAAGCTACTGTTCCTGGTTAGAATTTAAGCTTTGTTTTTTTCCTCCAATATTTCATTATGGAAAATTTCTAACAAACAAAAAAATTAAAAGGATTTCACACTGAACACTCATATATTTAGGACTCAGATTCTGTAATTAACATTTCACTGTACTTGATTTGTTGAATATCTATCCATTTCTCCATTCCTCTGTGGTAGGCAGAACATTGGACTGCCTGAATATGTCCATTCCCTAAACCCTGAAACCTGTGAAGATGTTACTTTATATGGCAAAAGGAACTTTGCAGATGTGATTTTTGTTAAGGACCCTCAGATGGGGAGATTATCCTGTATTAACCAGTTGGGTTCACTGTAATCATAAGGATCCTTAAAGGAGTCAGAGAAGGCGATGTGACAGTGGATGCAGGGTCAGATACTGCTGGCTTTGAAGATGGCGGAAGGGGCCATGAGTCAAGGAATGCAGGCAGCATGTAGAAGCTGGAAAAGGTAAGGCAATGGATTCTCCTCCAGAGCCTCCAGAAGGAGCAAAGCCCTGACCATACCTTGATTTTACCCCAGTGAAATTCATTTCAGATTTCTGATCCCCAGTAAGACAATAAATTTGTCTAGTTTTAAACCACTAAACTTCTTACATCTAGCAGCATAAGAAACTAATACACCAACCAGCCATCCAGCAATCCATCTTTTAAAATTTCTTATACATTTGGAAGTTGCAGACACCATTACCCCTCCCCTCTTAATATTTTAGCATGCCTGACATCAATAAGAGTTCAATATTTGTTGGTGGTTCTTTTTTCTTTTGAGTTAAAATTAACATAGAGTGAAATGAACAAATGTTTAGTGTACTTTTTCCTGAGTTCCAAGAAATGCTTACACCTGTGGGACCCAAACTCCCGTAGAGATAGGAAACATACCATCGCTCCAGGAAGTTCCCTCTGTTTCTTTCCAGTAAATGCTCCTTCTCTACCTCACGTAACCATTTGTTCTTTTTGCTTTTTCTGGAACTTCGTATTAATGGAAATATGTAGTATGTACTCCTTTGGGTTAAGCTACTTTCTCCTAGAATAATGTTTTTGAGGTTTATTCCTGTTCTTGCATGTATCAGTAGTTTGTTCCTTTTTATTGCAGAGTACTATTTAATTACATGAATATACCACATTTATTTATCCATTCTCCAGTTGATGGATGCCTAGGCTGTTTCCAGGTTTTGGTTAATATGAATACAAATGATATGAACATTCTTGTATAGGTCTTTTTGTGGACATATGTTCTCATTTATTGGGTAAATATCTAGGAGGAAAACATTGTGCAAGTTTAGTTTTCTAAGAAACTTCTAGAACTTTTCCCAAGGTGGTTGTAGAGTTTTATACTCAATTGCTCTACATCTTCTTCAATTTCTGATGTCGGCAGTCTTTTTAATTATAGCTATTGTGTAGGGTATGTAATAGCATTTCATAGTGATTTTAATTTGCATATTTTTGATGACTAATGATGTATGCCAGGCTTTGCCTACTGAAGCTAAAGAGCCCAGTTTCTTGTGAATCAAAAACTTATTTTGAAACTTGTCACCCTTATATCCTTATATAAGGAAATAGCTATCTGGTACTAGATGAAGTAATGAGGGTGAGGTCCTGCAAGTCCTAGGTTAATAGTTCAGAGTTCTTTCCTGCAGCAAAGATCTGTTCTCCCTAGCTTACAGGCTCATTGGGAGGAGCACAGCAGATGATTGAAATGTGAGCTGTTATTATTTCAATCTTACTGAAATAAGGACGAAGATTTCTTTTTTTTTTTTTTAATTTATTTGAGAGAGAGAGAATGAGAGAGAGCGAGTACATGAGAGGGGGGAGGGTCAGAGGGAGAAGCAGACTCCCTGCCGAGCAGGGAGCCCGATGCGGGACTCGATCCAGGGACTCCAGGATCATGACCTGAGCCGAAAGCAGTCGCTTAACCAACTGAGCCACGCAGGCCCCCGAAGATTTCTTTTTTTTTGTTGTTTTTAGAAAATATCTCTTAAACATAGGTTATCATTTCTCAATATTTAGGACTATTTTGGTTACTCGAAATCAAGAAACGAAGGAAAATAGTCAGTGTAAGAGAGCACTAGGTAGTTAAAACTGTCAGTATTTTTTAAGGTGTATTTGGAAAAGCCTGCTAGAGCAGCTTCACTGAAGGACAGAAAGTTTGTTAGTGCGTTCTACAGAATGAATGTATTGTTTGGATGTGGGGTGCATGTATATTTATCAGATTTCTCTAACAGTTTGGAAGGGTTATACTAGTTTTAGATTTCATTTAACTGAGACCACATTCAAATGGGAGAACAATTTTGTTATATCATCAGTACTGAATACATGGTTTCTTCTTCCTTTTTTATTCTCTTTGTATCTAGATTTGTCATGACCCTTCTGTACTACAGAAACTCAGCTCCAGGCAAAGTTTTACAGCACAAAGTGTTCACAAACCAATTCTGTATCCTGCCAAAGTGAAGAAAAATCTGATTTTTAGAAGAAAAAAATCTATATTTATCTCCCTGGAGGGAGAATAATACATTAGAAAGAATAGAAAGATGTTATTTTCCCTCTCCTTTTCTAACCCCCTCCTGGTTTTTTTTTTTTTTTTTTTGGCCTCAGCTTCTCTTTGAAATCAACAAGTTCTTTTCCTTAAACAACAAACACTCTTGTATCCATAAGGCCAGCCTCCCCCTTCTCTGTTGAAAGAAGTATCTCTCATATGTTGAGGCAGTAGGGAAGGCAGTCTTATAGTCTCTTCCAAAATGCTTAAAGGGAAATGAACTGTGGATACCAGGAGAATTTCCACCATGATTTCAAATCATTAGATCCCACAGCTCAACCTTGAGGCCTATGGTATCACTTCTTGGGTGGCAATTTGAAACTTTTCAGTTAACGTTAGGGGTGTACTCTGAGAACACCATGTAATGTGGGCCTATGCTACAGTTCAGCTTGTGAGAAAATTTCCTATTTTTAGAGTCTTTTGTCATATTCTGAAAATCTCTTCTCAGCTAGAAAATTCTGACTTTTGATCAATCGTGTGTTTCTTAACCTTTTAGTCTTGACTTATTCCTGCGTTCTGCATACTTAATTGGTTTGGGTTTGTGTGTGGAGGGTGAAGACGGGTAGCAACTGGGAAGATATATGCTCCTCTCTCTCAATTATTTTCAGGCTATTAGAGATGACTGAGTGAACTATTTAAGAATTTCAAAAGGGGAGACCTATTAAAAAATAAGTGACCTTGTGCTTAAACCAAATGATTAAAATTTCAAAATTAGGTACTGAATATCAATGTTAAATATTCTCCCTACACTTTGAGAACATTCTGCCAGACTAATGCATGCAAAGGAGTCTAGTTTTTCTGAGATTCAATGCCTAATTGAAACCAAATTAGAAATATCTAAAGAAAACTTATGGGAATTCAATATTTTGGTTGCTAATTTAGAATCATAAGCAAAAGTTGTACAAATGGTCTACAGATACATGTATGGAAGTTGATATACAAAATACCATGAGCAAATTTCTGAACTTAAAAATGTTTGCATTCAAGTAGTAGTTGTTCTATCATGTTTTGTATTTGTATAAAATATGAAAAATAATGTATTATCTTAAAAGCACAGACAACAAATCCTGTGTCTTCTAACATTTCAATTTCAATTATTCTGTTTAGTTGTCCCAATAGATAAACTAGTATTTATTGGATTATGACATAGGCAGCATATTGTGGTCAACTGGAAATTAGGGAGAAAAAAAGAAAATGAGAAATAAATTTGCTTTCTGAGCTTTCATATATAAATGAAAACCTGATAAATCAGAGCAGAGAGATGTGGTCCCCTTACAGGGGAGCAGTGGCTTATGGTTGAGGGGGGGACACTAGATTATTATTTGATTGATGCTATTGATGTGAAGCAAGAAACTGTAAACTCCTGTTTGCAATTAATACAAGGCATTGTTTTCCTATAATTCTAATTGCCTTCTGATTTGAGTTTCTATTTCTCCCAAATGGTGGAAATTTAATCTCAATCAGTTCATGTGTCTATCTCTCTTTCTTTCCTAGGGAGACAGGGACAGGCCCAGGACACCTTTTTTTGAGGACAAACAAGCATCTGATTCTCATGGATTTATGCTTTGACTCCTCTCTTGTCCCCATACCAGGAAACTTATTTGATGTCTGGGACAGGAAGTCTTGCTCTAATAGCATTATGTTCTTCCCAATGTATTGTCCTGGCAGGATTCTTCCCTTTCCCCACAGAGCCTAAATTGTTGAAACTCAAAAACCAAGACAAATCCTTTTCTCTGGCCTTCTGCTTTGTTATCCCAGCCCTAGAGGCAGTGATTACAGAATACCTAAGTTCCTGAATGGAGGAAGGTTTAAGGGATGCCAGAGAATGTTGGGGAAAATTCACTTACTAACATTTCAAAATATCATCTTGCCACTGGTGTAAACACGTCTGTGTGTTGGTATGGTGTGGAGGTGGTGGGGAGGGCAGGTGTCTGGGTAGGCTGTGGACAGACTGAATAGGAGAAAGACAAAGGTCTAAAGGACTACCACTGGACCAATCTTCTGGTCCCTGAGCAGTTATATCTTTATTATAGTGACAGATGCAACATTCTCTCTGAACCTGCTGCTATTAACCATTTAAATTACAGAGCTAACTCACCCTATTCTGGTTTTACCATTGTAAGTAAACTGCAGACAACCTCACTTTCCATATGCATTATTGTCAGGGAGACAGTGAGCTAGTCAGAACTGTGTAAGTATTTGCCCCACCTGATGGATATGGTTCTTATTTAAAATGATATGTTGGCTTTTTACTTTATTTATATAACATCTTCCATTGACACTCATGTACTTCACATTCTTGATTTTCCTCTGTCAGTCCTTGACTTTGCGGGCTAAAATGTAATTTAGGAGAAAGCCAGGAGCCTATACATGGATTTCTATCAAGCATCAGGTGGAGAAAACAATCGAGTGGCTACTGAATTGATTTCTTGTACAAGTAAAGGTCAGCTCAGGGATTTTTTGAAAGCCTATATTTTGTGTGTGTATCATGTGAATCTCCTTGGACCAACATTTGGTGGCTTTTGCTCCCACCTGTTCACTCAGGACTTTAGTCCCCCTCCTATCTGTTTCCCAAGGCTTCTGGAAATTTCTAGCTATCTCAAATGACTTTATAAATTATCTAGTCAGTTACAACATGGCATCTACTAAGCTGCTTCTCTTACCAGGTATATCACTAGGTACCTTGCTTGACTGTTTTTCTTTTTTCTTTTTTTTTTTTAAGATTTTATTTATTTATTTGACACACAGAGCACAAGCAGAAAAGGGCAGGCAGAGGGAGAGGGAGAAGCAGGCTCCCTGATGATGTGGGGCTTGATCCCAGGACCCTGGGATCATGACCTGAGCCAAAGCAGATGCTTAACTGACTGAGCCACCCAGGTGTCTCCCATTGTTTGGCTTTTTAATTGAATCAAAACATACTACTATTATTAATGCTAGTTAATGGTTGTGTAGCAATTATATGCCAGGCAATGTGTTAAGCACTGATGCCCATGAGTTTATGTACTTCTCACAAAAACACTACATTGAACTGTTTCATCCTGAATAAGTATGTTGAAGTCCTAACCTTAGTACCTCAGAATGTGACCTTGTTTGGACATAGGGTCTTTACAAAAGTAAACAAGTTCAAATGTGGTTATTGGAATGGGCCCTAATCCAATATGACTGATGTCCTTATAAAAAGGGGAAACTTGGATGCAGGGACAGACATACACAGAGGGAAGATGATATGAAGACACAGAGGGAGAATGCCCACATGAAGATGAAGGCAGAGATTGGCTGCAAGTCAAAGATTTCCAGCAAACCAGGACAGAGTCCTGGGACAAATTCTCCCCACAGCCCTCAGAAGGAATCAATGCTGTCAATACTTCAATTTTGGAATTCTAGCCTCCAGAAGTGTGAGACAATAAATTTCTGTTGTTTAGACCATCCAATTTTTGGTACTTTGTTATGGCAGCACTAGGAAATGAATATACTCAATGAAGGAGGTGTTATTAATTGTTCCCATTTTGCAGATGAGGAAACTGAGGCATGGAGGAATTAAGAGATTTACCCAGCTAGTAAGTGATTCAAACCCACGCACTCTGATTCTAGTATCTGTGTTTTTTTATCCATTATACTCAATTGCCTCTTGTCTCTTTTTTAGTTAATGACCTTTTCTTTCTTAGATCTTTTCACATTCTTTTCACTGCCTTTGCCAGGCAACATTACACACATCACTTTGTCTGTAGTCTCCCACTGGACACCATGGCCTCCACTTGCACAGAACTACACTGTGGTCTGCGGTGCAGTGGGAAAAACCTCCCTCAGTACTCTATCCCACTCTGTGGGAGGCTTTCTAAAGTAGCACTGCCTGAGCCCCAGGTTTGGCAGAATTTTTAGGGAAGCACCTCTTTAGGATGTTCATTCTAGCTCTCACTGTCCAGAATCTGGACATAAATCACTGGGGAGAGGGTGTAGAATAAGGACAAATACGAGTACTGGCTCACAATAAACTCTTGATAGTCTCTTCGCCCTCTTGTCATGTATGTGTATGTCACAAATACACATGTGTATATGGAGAAAAATACACAGCAGGTTGTTGGATGAGAAAGATGTGAGAGGGACAACAAGAGCTAGCTATCCATGATAAAGACAATTTATTGGGGCATCAGCATGTTTATTTAAAATTATGGGTGTGAGGAGGTGCCTGGGTGGCTCAGTCAGTTAAGTGCCCAACTCTTGGTTTCAGCTCAGGTCATGATCTCAGGGTTGTGAGATTGAGCCCCATGTCAGCCTCCACACTGGGCATGTGGAGCTTGCTTGAGATTCTCTGTCTCAGCTCCCCCCACCCACCACGCACTCTCTCTCTAAATAAATAAATAAATAAATAATAAAAAAATAAAATTATGGGTGTGTATAAAGATAGTCATTAAAATGTTAATAATGATTGTTGCAGGGTCATAGAATTTCTGAATTTTTTCCTTCTACATTTATGTGGGATAAAGGGTAGTTATTATTTTTCTCATAATAAAGGTGGCTCCCAGAAAGAGCACAGAAATGATAAAGATGGTATTGTTTCCTTTATATTGGATTCACAAATTGGCTTGACTATAAGATTTCTGAATCTCCTTGCACTTTCTTCCGGTATGATGTTTTTTTTTCTTTAAAATCATATTGAAGATCAGAAGTGTGATGCACAGGATAAGTGCTTAGAAGAGATTTGAAGAGGTGAAATTAAATAAATCAGCACATGAAGAAAATGGAAATGCTCACATGGTTAGGCTCTTCCTTTTCTCTTTCATTTGGACAGTCTGAGTGACTGTGACATAGAGTAAGGACCCCTTCTTCCCCACCCATTCATTTGTGCTTGGCCATATGGATCGTAATGACTGAGGCAGTCTGTTCAGGAACCTCTGCCCATGTTACTGGGCAACACACAACAGTCTTGCAGCAAATGAGTACTGGCAGGTTGTCATCAAAATAATAAGCCCATGGTCCAAAAAGAATAAAGTTGGTGCTCTTAATAAATAGTTATGGTACTGTTTTGTACACTGAGAACTCCAATATCTGAAAACCATCATGTTGTCAATATTCCTCCATTTGGTATGTAGAGTTAGAGCATCCCTTGTACCTATCCGGTTTTCAAGGTCAGTGAATTTTGTAAAATTCTTTGCCAAGTAGCTGCTGTGATATGAATAAATTTATGTGAAAATGAACTCAGCCAGCTAGTTATTGAACAAGATTTTTTTTAATGGAATGTACTGACAGGAAAGAAGAAAAGGCAAACATAAAGAGTGAATAATAACCTAATGAAAGAGCTTTTTTTTTTTTTTTTCCTTCAGTTCAGGAGAAACAGTAATCTATTTTTTAAAGACAAACTTTCAAAAGTCAAAAGGGAAGGAAGATGGAACTTCAATTCCATGGAGATAGAGGAAATAAATAAGGTATCTCCAAGGAAAAAGAATTAATGGCATGGATGTAACAAAACAGAACTAAATACTTGAATTGTTTAATTTTTTTTCAGATATAGGAGGGTGTGAACAATGATGCAAAACAAAAAATGTATAAACTTAACCCAAACTTTCTTAAGTTATATTAAGTAACTCCTCCAAAATACCCAGCTGCAACAAGAATAAGTTTCCTACAAATGCCAAATTGTAAAAAAAAAAAAGGGCAGAATTGTGCTTTCAGGTGGGCCAAAAGAACAATAAGAGCCACCTGGCATATTACTAAGTGAAAGAAGCCAATATGGGAAGGCTACATGATGTATGATTCCAACTATATGACATTCTGGAAAAGGCAAACCTATGGAGATAATAAAAAAGATCAGGGGTTACCAAGGGTGTGGGCCGAGTTGGGGAGGGAAGATGAATAGGCAGAGCACAGAGGATTTTTAGGGCAGTGAAAATAATCTGTATGCTATAATAATGAATACATGTCAGTATACATTTGTCTAAACCCATAGAATGAACATCATCAAGAGTGAACCCTAAGGTAAATTATGGACTTTGGGTGCTTGTGATATGTCAATGTATATTCATCCTTGTTAACAAATGTACCATTCTGGTGAGTGGTATTGATAATGGGGAAGACGAGGCATGTGTGGGGGAAGGGAGTATAGGGGAAATCTCTGTATTTTGCTCTCAATTTTTTTGTAAACCTAAAACTGCTCTAAAGTAGTCTTTTAAAAAATTACTGTAACACCATTACCATACCTAAAAAAGAAAAAAAAGAAGAAAGAAAGAAAGGAAGGCAAGAGAGACATTTTAGATTTCTCCTTTTAGGCAATAATGGGCCAAGTGAAAAGAAACTTATTAAAATATTTGCTAGAGAGGTTATTACAAAGCATTTTATAGAACGTTGTCTATGACCATTCTCTGTTAAATGCATCAGTAGGCCAAGTCCCTTGGAGATTTAACAGATATTTGTCTATTTTTTCCCCATTCCAAATCAGAAACAATTTTCTCAGCTCAAATTGTTTGGATCGATAGGTCTACTGTGAAAGTGCTTTTCTGATAGGTGTTATCAGTTTGGGGGATCCATACCCCAAAACTTGACAGGAGCTAAATGTCCGGAATTAACTTGCAGGCTTCCCTTTAGGCAGGAGATCCCAAATTACTGTGGTGTATTTTTGTTTTTGTTTTTGAGTGTTTCCTTCAAGCTTCAGTTTCCAAATATTTTTTGAGCATGAGGACTATGCAATTTTTGGACTAGACTGTTGGACCTCAGAAATAAATTCCAATTCCAAAGCCTTCTCATATGAATGTCAATCTCTAGGGAAACACTCAGTTTTCTAAAGTGCCTTTCTTTTGTTCTTTCAAGGGAAGCTAGGGCAGAAATTCATTCAGGTTGTGTTACTAAATGGCCATCTTTGGGTTAATTGCCCCCAAATAAATTAAATCATCTCATGTAATTTTCTTCCTAAAGTCTGTCAATTGGCATCATCATTTTGGTGATACAACTTATTGTAAGATTTCCTGGGGTTTTCCATCAGAAGACACTGGCGTTAAAATGCTAGATATATTTTATAAGGGGGTTCCCTTTTGGATTATTGAGGATTAAATCCTTACTTTTATGGTAGAGACTTTTTCAAATATCTGGAGATGCTTGGCTTCCTGTTCATATTTAAGAGCCAGGACTGAGACACCATGTGCAAGTCCTGTGCATACAAGGGTGGCTTGTCAACTGATAAATCTAATAATATCATTGGGATTGGGAAGAGATTTTGTTGTTTTATTGGGGTACTGCCAGATGACATTATCTATAGCCCTTTCCCCTGGGCCATAGCATCCCCGAAGAAGAATCCTCCAAGTTCTTGCCTGAGGATTATATGTTCGGTGGCCAGGGATCTTAAGGATCTGAGCTGGGAGAAAGTAGCTGGAGCTGAGTGCAGGTGGACTCAGGATTTGGTTTGTAGAGACTCAGGTAATGAATGCCTTTTATTTCCAGTGGAGCTCTTCATCCCATCTTTCTTTGGGGTTAGGGTCTCTTAGTTGTGAGCTCAGGAGCCTCTCTGATTCAATTTATCCTGAGACAAAAATCTTCTGTCTTCTGCTGGAGTGTATGGAATGTGTAAATGCTCCTTTTCCCAAAACATGAGAAAGCTCTTTCTCTTTTGGACCTTTAATTCATTCTTAGTTTGTCTCTTTGTAGCTTCAACTCTGAATTTAGATACACTAGGATTTCTGAACACAAGGGTATACTCCTTTATATAATCCTTTCTTTTTTCTTTGTATAATCCTCTGTACCTTGGAATTCCCTTTTCATCTTATTCATCATTCCCACTCAGTTTTAGAGTTCTTGTTTTTAATCAATTGCTAGTGTCTTAGTTTCCTTATCTATAAAATTGGACTTGATTGCTAAGGACCTTTTCAAATAACAAGTTCTGATGCGGTAGGAATTAAGCTGAAGGGGCAGGCCCTGGAGTTAGACACCCAGATTCATATCACTGCTCCACCACCATGCAGTCAGGCTGGTCTGGGGATAAGCAACAGAGGACAACTGGGCTTCCTTAAACATAAAAGGAAAGTACAGGAAGGATAATGAATAACAGAGTCTGTATTAAAGCTGGAAAGCCAGTCTCAAAGAATGGGTGGAAAACCAAGGAAGCCAGGCAGTGGGGAGGTCAGCCAAAGTTATATGCCAGGAACAACCTGGTAAGGAAGCTGCCACTGCTATTGTGAATAATTTCTTAACTCTCCCTCTGTCTTTATGATGGGTTGTGTTGTGCTCTTACGTCTCAAGGGATGAGGAGAGGATTTGCTTCCCTGTTTGTATTAGAGTTCTCCAGAGAAACAGAACCAATATTTTATTTTATTTTAAGGAGTTCTATTTTACTTGAAGATATTTTATTTTATTTTATGCTCAAGTGATTATGGGGGTGGGAAAGTTTGAAATTTGTAGGGCAGGCTGGCAGGCTGGAAATTCAGCCAAGAGTTGATGTTGCAATCTTGAGTGTGAATTCTCCAGGGCAGGCCAGGTAGGCTGGAACCTCAGGCAGAATTTCTATGTTGCAGCTGTGAAGCTCAGTTCCTTCTTTGGGAAACGTGTCTTTGCTCTTAAGGCCTCCAGCTGATTGATGAAGTTCCCCTACAATACGGAGAATGATTGGCTTTACTCAAAGTCTACTGATTAAAATGTCAATTACAAAAAACAAAACAAAACAAAACAAAAAAACCAGCTTCCCAGTGACATCTAGACTAGTGTTTGACTGAACAACTGGGCGCCAAAGCCTCACCAAGTGATGGGTCAATTTAACCACCGCACCACTCCGTGTTCAGAGCAGGATCCCCCTTCAAACATTTCCTAAGTTAAAGTGCTGGGTAGGGAGATGGAAAAAAAAATGATAGCTGTCCACTCCAGCCACTTTACTACGTGACCTTCAGCCAGACTTTCAGATTCCAGTCTGTTAAATGGGGATAATAATAGCAATTATACATATGATTGTCAGGAAGGTATGTAAAGTGTATATAAAGCACTTACAGAAGTGCTTGGAACAAGGTAAGTGCTCAATAAATTAAGATGCTATAATTTCTCATCTAAACATTGCAATAGGATATTTCTCACAGTTCATATACCCAACTTCCCACCAAGTAGGGCCCTTGAGGATGAAACACCTGAATGGTGATTTGCATCCATAAGCAAAGGCCTTTAGTTTGCACATGCAAACAATGATACTAACGGTTGTGATTTATTGAGCCCTTACTACCTGCCAGGTACAATTCTGCATACCTTCCATATATCTACTTGTATAGTTTGGTTCACACAATAATACAGTGAGGTTTGTGGTTCCTCATTTTATTTATTTTTTATTTTTTTAAAGATTTTATTTATTTATTTGACAGAGAGAGAGAGACAGCGAGAGAGGGAACACAAGCAGGGGAAGTGGGAGAGGGAGAAGCAGGCTTCCTGCTGAGCAGGGAGCCTGATGCAGGGCTCGATCCCAGGACCCTGGGATCATGACCTGAGCCGAAGGCAGACACTTAACGACTGAGCCACCCAGGCGCCCCTGATTCCTTATTTTATAAAGCAGACACTGAGATTTAGAAAAATAACGTATCACACCCAGGATCACACAAGTAGCCCAATGCAGGGCCTGAATAAGAACTCAGGATTTTCATGGGGCGCCTGGGTGTCTGAGTCAGGTAAGGGTCTGCCTTCAGCTCAGGTCATGATCTCAGGGTCCTGGGATCGAGACTCACATCCTCAGGGAGCCTGCTTCTCCCTCTCCCTCTGCTGCTCCCCCTGCTGTGCTCTCTTGCTCTGTTCTCTCTCTCAAATAAATAAATAAAATCTTAAAAAAAAAAAAAAAAGAATTCAGGGTTTTCTTATTCTAAATCCCGCTCTCTCAACTACTCCTCTGTATGGCCTCTATGTTAGTCCAGACGGAGGGGTCATCTCCTTTCCTAGCTCCAGTTCCTCGAATGTTACCTTGGCTTTATTGGTCTGGAAAATGAGAATCCTGAGTTCTCCCCTAAACATCAGATTCAGGATGCTAAACCCCTTGGTGGAAGATCTTTGTCCTTTTTATTAGACATTAGATTTTTTTTTTTTTTTTGGTGGTAGCTCTGCTTCAGCTTCCTTCTTTAAAAAATGGTTAATGCAATTTTGAATTTTTTGAGCCAACTCACAGATGTAAAAAAGAAAGAAAATAGAATTAAAAAAAATCTCTTTTAAAAAAAAATCTCCTTTCATACAATTAGAACAATTCAAAATGAAACAAAATTCCTTTCATATAAACTAAACTATTTAAAACTACTTAAATAAATTTGGGGTACCATGGAAAGTGTTATTCCATATTTAGAAGAGAAATTGTTAATTTTTGGATATTAATTAAAAGCAGTTTTGAATGTTGGGTTGGTAGAATACTTCATAATATCCATCATAGAAAAACAAAGATAAAAATCACACACAATCCCTTCCCCTGTGGACAAAACATCTAAGGGCTAAGTGGATCTGAACAACATTAGAAGTAGGAAGCAAGTAAGCCCATTTTCCAAAAGGAATTTGGATGTTAAACATTTTATTCTAGAAGTCATGTCTACAACCAGTTGACATGGAGAGCAAAAACAATTCTTCGGATGGTAGGAAGTCCGACCCACACTTCTCAAACTTTAACGTCCATAGACACCATCTAGGGATGTTTTCAGAATGTAGATCCCAGTTCAGTAGGTTTGAGGTGAGACCTGAGATTCTAGATTTCAAACAGGCTCACAGGGCGTACCCTACACTGCTGTTAAAGGACCACACTTTTAGTTGCAAGGGCCGACTACCAATTTTAGTGAGCCAAGTACCAACTCATTTATTTTCCTTAGTCGCTTATAGTCTTTATAGTGTCATGCCTTTGGAAGCCAAAGTTAGAGGTGGCTTCTAAAATGGCTTCAGGGACCATTGCATCTAGATGTCTGGAGGTGAGGGAGGGGAAGGAATTGACTGGAGACACTGCTCCTACTGCTTGACAAGAAGTGTCTCATTTCATTCCTAGAACACTTTCACGAGAAGCTTATGCAAGAGCCCCCTTTTACAGATGAGGAAGCAAAGTATCGGAGAAAGTAACGTGTCAGTGCTGGTAAGTGGTGGAATCAGCGTTTGCACCTTGGTCTGTCTGACTTGACAGCCCATGTTTTTTCCAATGGACCTTGTGCCAGTCACATCTGGATGGCTTTACTGCTATTGCTTTTTCTTTTGACATCACTGGTTATTCTCTATTTTTAAAGTTTCCTTAAAGAGAACCAAATCCAATTTTAAAAATTGACACAAAATTGTTCATTAAACTTCTCTCTTACATCCTATTTTCCCATTTCATTTGGTGTCAGAATTACTCTCTACCCAGCAAAGGCTTTGATGCTTTGTGCCGAGCTGACTGACAAAGCATTGTGATTTAAAAACTGATTTAAAAACCATCCTGTTCCTCTCTCAACAAAGCCCCAACCTTTGATCTTCTCTCCCAAGAGCAATTTCCAATCAGCCCTTTTTTCAAAGCTTGTAAATGTTTGGTATGCAGTCTTATCCAGGCTCTCTCCCTCCCCGCAAAGGAGAGGTTGAGACCTTCAATTCCCTACTGTCATTACTGGTCTATTGGAAGTCTTAGTGTAGGATTTGGTTTTCTATAGTGAAGGCGAAATCAAATATAGCAAACTTCATGCTCTGGCTGTGTTTACACACTTTAAAACTAAGTGGGGTTTTGGCAATTACCTAGTTCATTTGCTCTATGCAGGTGAAAACAGATTATTTCAGCACTTTTGATTATTATTATATTTGTTTGACTCTCTTTACCCACAAACATTGTTAGCATGATTCAAATTAATTGGATAATTGCTGAGTCACCATTTTACCTTGTGATACAAACTTGTAAAGATTCTGGCATTCTAGAACAAAGAGAAGAAGGAGTAAATTAATTATCTAGGACTTCTAAATTTCTTTTTTACTGCTCAACTTTCCTTAAAGGCAAGCCAAAAGGTAAAATCAACAATAGTAGGGCTACCTGGTTTGAATATGGGATGGAAACTTTGGAGCCTCATCTTCTCATCCTTCTTACTCTGGGCATATTCCCCTGAGATGGAATGAAACATTGGAGAAAACACAGACTGTCAAGTCAGACAGACCCAGGTTCAAACCCTGACTCCTAAAAAGTTATCACAGCTCTGACTGATGACTGCTGGCTTAGGCTAGAGCATAATGTATACTTTTATCTCAAGACTATTCATTTTTGCTAAAATATGTGACTTTGGAAAAAATAATTAGTGTTGATGAATAACTTATTGAAGTGTTTCAATATTTCAGTGAATATTTGAATTTCCTTAGTGGATATTTTATTCAAAGACCCAGATTCAGCCAATTCTACTTCCTAAAATCAAGTTATAGGGTCCTGAGTCAATAGGAATTTTAGAAATAAAGGACACAATACATGCGTTTTGAATTTACTTGTTGCTTTTCCTTGCCAAGGCCTCTCTTCAGGCGAGGCCTAGCCATGGCATACATAATCTAGGAAATGTGTCAGATGACTATGTGACTTTCAAGATAGTCTGTCCATCACAGTCACCTGTAGACCAGAATTACTAGGGTAAAGGAGTGTGACCTGCATGACTGTCATTTTAGAAAAATCAAGAGTTGATTCCAGTCAGGATGGGAATTGCTGAATAAAGCTATTGAAAATTGGTCTTTTCATTTTGGTCATATTTAATAGATTCAAGTCCTGAACCAATTATAAACCTGGATTATTTTCATATAGATAGAATGGACACTGATAAGACCATGTGGTCCAGTTTTTCTATTCTGAATACATATGGTATAGGATTTACTCAATTTCTTTAAATTCAATAACATTAAAAACAATAGCTGTCATTTACTGAGCAACTACTATGGGTTGGTATCATCATCATCAGGGCTAACATTTACTAAGCACTTGCTAAGATATTCTATATATAATTTCCAATTATTGTGAGAATTTCCAATTCTCACAAAACTCTATGCTAGAAGTATATATATATATATATATATTTTATTTACAGATGAGAAAACAGTCATGGAAAAGTCAAGGCTATTCATCCAAGGCTACACAGGTCATGAGTGTATAGTTCTGGCTCCATATCTTTCTTTCTTTCTTTCTTTGGCTCCATATCTTTAGATACTACATCTCCAACTTTTATAACAACCCTCCAAGGTAGGTACTTAATGTGCTCTTATTTACAAATGAAAATAGGTAGCAAAGGATGTAAATAGTTAAGTAACAAGTATTAGATGCAACCTAAAGTCAAACCCAAATAATATTTATTTATCGTACATAAAAGAATATCTTTCTCTTCCCTCCTGTGAGGGTTTGAAGAGCCATACCCAAATAGAATTCTCCCCAAACCAATGTTACTTTGAAAAGGAAAAACCTGTAAACACTGTGAATTTAAAGGTTATATATATCAAAATAATTGAAACACCTGGATATGGGCTTTGGGGATTATAGAGAAGACAAACATGGGAATCAGCCTATATCCCCCGCTTTAAATTTCACGGCCAACTTTATTTTGAATCTAAAAGTATGTTAAGCCATATAATTCCCTGGGTTATTTACATTCTAGTCAGGGTGACTATTGAAGGATAGTGTAATTACAGAGTACAATTTCCAAGCTGAATGAAATTGATTGTTGTGTAATAGGTCTGCTGGGGACTGACCTCTGAAAATGCCAAAAACAAATACTTGTAAATCATGATTAGAGATAATGATATACAACACCCTGAGTTAGTATATGAAGTGAGAGGTGGTCTTTAATTTGAATAGAATGTTTTCTTCTGCTATTCGTCAAACTCAGAGAAAGGATCAGAGCAGAAGTACATTTTCCTTTCTTTGCTATTTCTCAGCATAGTGCTAGAAATTTGCTACTTTTCCATCACGTTCATGAACTACATGAGGGGCAACTCTTTGGGCAACAGGTTGAAACATAGGTATTCGCTGGTGTTCAGTGTCTGTGAGATTTTATTATCTGTCTGAGCAGAGAGCAGTTCTGCCATCCAGTTCTGCCTCAGCCAACTCTAATGTACCATCCTCCTCCTCTCTGCTCCATTCCAACATCCACCTACCATGTCTTAGTTCAGCTTCGTGAGTAGATTCAGTGAATGGTGGGCAGGGGGCGGAGGTGTGTATGACAGCGTTAGGTATTAGAGGCAAAATATCAACATGGGAGGGGCGCCTGGGTGGCTTCGTCAATTAAGTGTCTGCCTTCGGCTCAGGTCATGATCCCAGGATCCTGGGATCGAGCCCCACATCGGGCTCCCTGCTCCTCCCCCTGTTGTCTCTCTCTCTCTTTCTGTCAAATAAATAAATAAAATCTTAAAAAAAATAAAAATATCAGCATGGGGTATGTAATTAGAACAAAAAGTTAGCGATAGCAAAGATGTTCCCAAGTCCTCACTGATATTATTTTTCATCCCTGTGTGAGATGAATTATTGTGTACAATTTGTGCTTATCTGACCCTTTCCCATGTGATCATCACTTTCAGTAACATAAGTATATAATTTTATGTTGAAATGAGGAGATCTTCACTTTTCTAAATTCACTTTCATTTTGACATCAGCCTATAATTAATATATATATATTAAGATTTTATTTATTTACTTATGAGAGAGAGAACACAAGCAGGGGGAGGGGCAAAGGGAGTGGGAGAAGCAGACCCTGGGACCCTGGGATCATGTCCTGAGTGGAAGGCAGATGCTTAACCGACTGAGCCATCCAGGCACCCCAACATCGATCTATAATTACATTTATCTTTGTCCTTTCATCATTTCATTCCAGTCTGTAGGAAGGAAGGAAGAAGTTTCAAAGACTAAATTCCCAAAGCATTTTTTCTGGTTATCTATTGCTTTATAACAAACTATACCAATAATACTTACTACATCTCATTGTTTTGTGGGCCAGGAATTTTGGCAGGGCTCAACTGGATGAATTTTTTCTGCTCTATGTGATGTCGACTGGAAGAGCTGGTTTGATCTGGAGGGTCCAGGATGGGTTCACCCACGTGCCTAAAACCTTGGTGGGATGTCTAGAAGGCACTTCTCAACAGGCTTCTCTCCTTCTCCATGCAATCTTGGGGTCTCTCCACGTGGTCTTTCTAGTAGGGTAGCTGGACTTCTTACATGGCAGCTCACAGCTCCAAGAGACCCAGGTGGAAATGCCAGTTCTCTTAAAGTCTAGCCTAGAATCTTTCATAGCATAACTTCTGCCATAGTCCACTGGTCAAAGCCACCAGAGATCAGTACGGATGCAAGTGGAGAGGAAATAGACTCCACCTGTCTGTGGGAGAAATGTGAAAGTTTGCTGCCCACAGCATACATTAGTGATAAAACATGTACACATGTCCTCTAGATGCTCAGGAATGTAATGGGGCAGGAAGGGAGTTGGATAACACGGACATCTTGCTCTAGGCTTAAAGAGATTGTATTTTTTTTTTAAAGATTTTATTTATTTATTTGACAGAGAGACACAGCGAGAGAGGGAACACAAGCAGGGGGAGTGGGAGAAGCAGGCTTCCTGCGGAGCAGGGAGCCCGATGCAGGGCTCGATCCCAGGACCCTGGGATCGTGACCTGAGCTGAAGGCAGACGCTTAACAACTGAGCCACCCAGGCACCTCAAGAGATTGTATTTTGGAAAGACACTAGAGATCATCTCGTCCTACTTCTCAATTTGACAGATAAGGGAATTGGGTAATAAAACTTAAGACATTTGTTCAGCAAACAGAATAAACTATGTGGGGAGTAAACTCAGGGTTTTTGATTTCCAGTCCAGTGTTCCTCTACAGATTTACTTCAGTGGTCGTGTTTTGTTAGTTTGTCACCAGAGTGAAGCTGCCCATTTCCATTTGTTCTCAATTTAAAAAGGAATTAATTTTTGTTTAATTTATGGGATACATTCTCAGTTATAACAGAGACTAGGAAATAGGGAGAGTACTCTGCGTATGCAGATTACTTCAGGAACCATAGTGTTAGAGTATGTATGAAGAGACAGGGAAAGAAATCCTTGGCTTGTTAACTCTGAGTCCAAAGTCTTAGCTATGAATGAAGTCCTCAATTTTTTTTTTTTTAAGCTTGTGGTAAAATACACCTAACATAAAATTTACCATCTTTACTGTTTTTAAGTGTACAGTTTCAGAGTATGAAGTACATTTACAATGTTGTACAACCTATATCCAGACTCTTTTCATCTTATGAAACTGACTCCGTACTCATTATACAGCAATTCCCCATTCCTCCTCCCCGGGTCCCTGGCAATCACTCTTTTACTTTCTGTCTCTATGAATGTGACGATTCTAGGTATCTCCTATAAGTGGAATCATACAGGATTTATTGTGTTGTGACTGCCTTATTTCACTTAGCATAATGTCCTCAAGGTTCCTCAATATTATAGCATGTGTCTGAATTTCTTTCTTTTCTAAGGCTGAATAATATTCCATTGTATGTATATACCACATTTTGTTTATCCCTTCATCCCTCAGTGGACACTTAGGTTACTTTCTTTTCACCTTTTGGTTATTGTGAATAATGAGTGTACAAATATCTCTTTGAGATCCTGCTTTCAATTCTTTTGAATACAGGCCCAGAAGTAAGATTGTTGGATCATATGGTAGTTGTATTTTAAATTTTTTTAGGAGTTGTCATACTGTGTTACATAGTAGAATCATAGTGTACCACTTCACATTCCCACCAAGGGTTCCAATTTCTCCACATCTTCTCTATTACTTGTTATTCCCTCTCTCTCTCTCTCTCTGTCTTTCTCTCTGTCTCTGGAGTAGCCATATTGGTGTATGTGAGGTAGTATCTCATGGTTTTAATTTGCATTTCTCTAATGATCAGTGATGTTGAACATCTTTTTTTTTTAAAGATTTTATTTGTATTTATTTATTCGAGAGAGAGAGAGAAAGTGAGAGAGAGCATGAGAAGGGAGAGGGTCAGAGGGAGAAGCAGACTCCCTGCAGAGCCGGGAGCCTGATGCGGGACTCGATCCGGGGACTCCAGGATCATGACCTGAGCCAAAGGCAGTTGCTTAACCAACTGAGCCACCCAGGTGCCCACTGAACATCTTTTCATGTGCTTGTTGACCATTTGTATATCTTCTTTGGAGAAATGTCTACTCAAGTTCTTTGCCCATTTTTAATTGGGTTGTTTGTGTTTGTTGTTGTTGAATTGTAGGAGTTCTTTATATATTCTGGATATTAACCCTTTAACAGTTATATGACTTGTGAATATTTTCTCCCATTCTGTAGGTTGCCTTTTTTTACTCTGTTGATTCTGTCCTTTGATGCACAGAAGTTTTAAAATTTGATAAATTCTAATTTATCTATTTTTATTTTTATTTTCTTGCTTGTACTCTTGGCATCATATCCAAGAAATCATTGTCAAATCCAATGTCATGAAGCTTTTCTCCTTTGTTTTTGTTAGAAGGTGGAGGAGGGACAGTGAAGTATCCTCTAGACAGAAAGCACCTTGAGATTAAAAAATGAAGGAAGCCTCTCCATATCATTTACAGAGAGTTTTATTCAGGGTAACTTACTGACAGGGGTGGATTGGGCAGATGGATGATCCAGATACTACGCAGCTCTTCGCCACCAAGTCTGGACCTTAATCCACAGCTTTTATAGAGAACAAAGGGCTTGTGGCAAGGGTAGTTTTCTAAAGCGGCACCACCTGGGGGCGCCTGGGTGGCTCAGTAGGTTAAGCTCCTGCCCTCTGCTCAGGTCATGATCTCGGGGTCCTGGGATTGAGGCCCATGTCAGGCTTCCTGATCAGTGGGGTGTCTACTTGTCCCTCTCCCTCTGCCCCTCCCCCTGCTTGTGCTCTCTCTCTCAAATAAAATCTTAAAAAAAAATAAAGTGGCACCACCTGTGCCCCAGTTATATGTACTCATTACCTAAAGTAGTGCCTTCTGTGAGCCACTTTAGGGAAGGTTAGAAAAAACCTTCCTGCATTCCAGTCAGGACATACATTAACCACCAAGGGGCCTGGAACACACAGACTTGCGGGAGGTCATTGTGTAGTCATGAACAAGATGGAGGGACAAAGATGGATAGAGTCAGTGTTGTCAGCATCCCTACAGTTTTCTTCTAAGAGTTTTATAGTTTTAACTTTTTATTTAGGGCTTTGATACTGTTTTGAGTCAATTTTTGTATACTGTGTAAGGTAAGGGTTCAACTTTATTCTTTTGCATGTGGATATTTTGTTTTCCCAGAATTATTTGTCGAAGAGACTGTCTTTTCCCCATTGAATGGTCTTGGCATCCGTGTTGAAGATCATTTGACCATACAGGTACAGGTTTATTTCTGGGTTTTCTATTCTGTTCCATTGATTTTATAGCTCTTGGTGGCAGCATCACATTGTTTTGATTACTGTGGCTTTGTGGTAAGTTTTGAAATCAAAAGTGTGAGGCTTCTAATTTTCTTCTTTTTCAAGATTGTTTGCTTATTTGGGATCCCTTTAGATTCCATATGACTTTTAGGATGGATTTTTTTTTTTTTTCTATTTCTGCCAACACTGTTGGGATTTTGATAGGGATTTTTGATTGGGATTTTGATAGGGATTGCATTAAATCCATAGATTGCTTTGGATATTATTGAATCTTAAATATGTTAAGTCTTCCAATCCATGAACACAAGATGTCTTTCCATTTATTTGTGCTGAATTTTTAACATAGACTATAAACAAAGACAAAAATGGCAGCTACTGTATACTGGAAGGAAATTCAATGTTTTTTTACTTTCTGCCTTAGTGAAAAGCAGTATTTGCAGTACTAAAATTAAATGTCTGTTAACTTTATTCAATGGTTAAAATAAAAACATTGTATATTAAGCTTTATTTTAAAAATATTTCCCATTAGAAACAACTTTTGAAATGTATAAACATCTATTCCTAAGAAATAAGTGTTATCTGTTCCTTGGCATTTTCTACAGTTCCAAAACTATCCATAAATTACATAACATTCTGGGACTTACCCTGATATAGTCATAAATGGTGTTCACTAAAAGACTCCAAACTCTTTGAGAACGAGAACAATATCCCTTTTACTTTAGCATTTTCTCCCATACTACTCAAATATTTCTTGGTTACTGGAACCAAGGGAACAAATGAAATTAAGTGCCCACTACCTAATCATACCAGCAAACAATCTTTAATTATCTTACTGGATCTTTCAAATCTGTGCCCAGTTCAACAGAAGGGCTTAACTTTGTCTTAACCTCTGGTTCAGGGCAAATTATTTATTTATTTATTTATTTATTTATTTAATAATTTATTTTTAATTTAAATTTTACCTGGTTAACATACTATGCAATATTGGTTTCTGGAGTAGAATTCAGTGATTCATCACTTACATACAACACCCAGTGCTCATCACTAAAAGTTCCCTCCTTAATACCCTTCACCCATCTATCCCCTCCCCCCACCCAACTCCCTCCATCAATCCTCAGTTTGTTCTCTATTGTTAAGAGTCTTTTATTGTTTATTTCCCTCTCTCCCTTCCCTCACCCCTTCCCATATGTTCATCTGTTTTCCTTCTTAAACTCCATGTATGAGTGAGATCATATAATATTTGTCTTTCTTTGACAGACTTATTTCACTTAGCATAATACCCTCTAGCTCCATCCATGTCATTGCAAATGGCAAGATTTCATTCTTTTTGATGCCTGAGTAATATTCCATTGTGTATATGTGTGTGTGTGTACATATGTATACGTTTCTCTCTTATATATATATATATATACACACACATATACACATACATATATACATATACACACACATATATCTATCTATCTATATATACCATATCTTCTTTATCCATTCATCAGTTGATGGATATTTGGGCTTTCTCCATAGTTTGGCTATTGTTGATAATGCTGCTATAAACATCAGGGTGAATGTACCCCTTCGAATCTGTATTTTTGTATCCTCTGGGTAAATGCTTAGTAGTGCAATTGCTGGGTCGTAGGGTAGTTCTATTTTTAACTTTCTGAGGAACCTCCATAATGTTCTTCAGAGTGGCTGTACCAGTTTGCATTCTCAGGGCAAATTTTTTTTTAAGATTTTATTTATTTATTTATTTGAGAGAGAGAGAGGGAGAGAGAGAGAGAGAAACAGCATGAGAGGGGAGAGGATCAGAGGGAGCAGCAGGCTCCCCGCTGAGCTGGGAGCCCAATGTGGGACTCTATCCCAGGACTCGGGGTTCATGACCTGAGCTGAAGGCAGTCACTTAACCAGCTAAGCCACCCAGGCGCCCCTCTCAGGGCAAATTTTTAAGTGACCACATCAGCATTTCTTCTATATTCTGGGGAGCACTAATGGGTTATCACTCATCATTCTTGGCCTACAGTCTGAAGGCCTAGGAGTGTATGTGTCAGTAATGATTCTTCTCACTTCTACTCAAAAATACAGTGTGTTGCGAGAATGCTGCGTGTTGCCCTTTGGCTTTGAAGGGGATTTTTTTTTTTGGAAGGTTTTTTAAGTGCCAGAATTGTTTACTTGACTTTTAAATAATTTAAGCACTATTATAAGACAGAAAGTGGTTTAAAGAATTTTTTTCGGGGCGCCTGGGTGGCTCAGTCAGTTAAGTGTCTGCCTTCGGCTCAGGTCATGATCCCAAGGTCCTGGAATCGAGCCCCATGTCGGGCTCTCTGCTCAGTGGGGAGTCTGTTTCTCCCTCTCACCCCACCCTCCTGCTCATGCTCTCTCTCTCTCAAATAAATTAATAAAATTTTTAAAAAAACAAGAATCTTTTTCATGTCATCTTCCTAGGGAGATGCATGAATGCTTTTGAGTTATTATGGATACAAATGATACCAGTGCATTAAAAAGACCAGGAAAACATGAAGTTTCAGATGAAGAAAGATGTAGCTCTCTAACAAATGCCCTTGTAATTTATCATAAATTAATAATAGAAAAAACAATAAAACAAATTCAACTTCCATTTTAGTTATATCCCAGAAATTCCTTGGAGACTATTTTTTCTTTCTGTTTTTGCCAAAATTCTATTTCTTCTCATTGCATCATACAATACCATCAGGGGAAAACACAGAATTTTTGAATCCCTCTTCTTACATAAACCTGAGGAAGCACAACTGCCCTCTTAAGATTCTCAAGAAGGCATTTTGACAGCTTTACCAGATAATCAATATAATACATAAATGGCGCTGGTGAAGTGCTACTACTCTCCTTTCCATTGCCTCGAGATGCCATAAGTGTGAAACTCAATTTTTCAGATACCTACTGTTCAACTAGAAGAGGTTTGGCTATCTTCAAATTGTTAAAGGAATTGTCTATTGGAAAATGTGTTGAAAACAATGTCATAGGATGTTTGCACCTGCCTTTGTACAGAAGTCCAAGGCCCTAAATCATATTTCGGTATTATCAACCTTAAGAAGAATGCTTTTGAAATACTTTTCATTTCTCTTATTTTGCTCTGGCGGCACTCATATACTTCTAAGGAATGGAAAACCTTGGAATTTTAGGTTCTTCAGTAAACAATTGATGGGAAGGAATCGGGGGTGAAGAGCAGCCAACAGGAAGGATACAGAAGTGCCCAGTGAAACAAAGGGCTCATCCCGGATGAGACAGAATTGAAGAACAGACACATTTTCACCACCTGCAGGAAAACCACCATTCTGCTGCAGTCTGAAGGTCTATTTTCCCACCAAAATGAATACTCTGAGCTTCTACAACTCCTCTCATTTACAGGAATTGAGTCAAGTTCATGAAGGGATGAGTACAGAGAGGCAAATTTGTTTTATCACAAGTTCTAGCCTCGGTGACTTCATAGCAACAGTCTGAAAATTTATGTTGAGAAGAGTTTCTAAGTAATGTCCAGACTCATGGTAATGGGCTGACTAACAATAACTGTATGCGTGGGGGAGGGTGGAGAGGTGTTATGCATGAACGTATTTGCTATTCTTGGTTCAGGCTACCACGTTAAGAGTTTAAGTACCACGGGAGGAAAGAGCAAAGTCCACTGAGAGCATATAGTTCCTTCCTATAGAATTTAAATATATCTTTCTTCAGTATGTTTCAACACTTGTTAACTATTTAGGGAGGCTGAATTTTGCTTATTTAATTTTTAACCCCTGAGGTAAAAAAAAGTTTAAAAATGCCTTTATTCATCCCAAAAAACCACTTGGTTTCATTTTCTTCTGTAGTGAGTACAAAGCAGACTGTGGGGAAAACCTTTGATACAACCAGCCTGTTTTATACATATTCACAAGTCCATTCAGAATGAAATACATACTATGAATGATTGTACTTAGTTTCATTTTTTTAAAGGACCAATCCTTATGTCCACATAATTAAATCTAATGACTTTTAATCTCAGTCCTTCTAAATATCAAAGAATTACCTGCACCTTGAAGGTTCTTGAACTTTTTTGAAATTGCCCTTTTAAAAAAGGATCACGGGGTGGCCGCTGGAAGGTTTTCTTCTCGATTTACAACTCAGGCATAGATTTAAGGAGAGTGTAATTACCAGATACAATCCCTAAACAGAATTGAATTGCTTCCTGATGCCAAGCTTGTTGCATCTGACCTTCAACAGGAAAAAAACAACACTGCAGCTCTGTGTCCTTGTTAGATTTCAGCAGCATCCAATTTTTTTCTTCTTCTTCTGGGCAGAAGTGGGAATCAGAAAGCCGGTGTTGCTTGTCCTTTGGTAATTTTCATCTACTTGGTCAGAGGACCAGAAATCCTACTTATCATGGCCTTCCTTAAAAACAAAAGAAAACTTATTAAAAGAGCAATTCTGGAAGATCCACAATAAATCACTTGTTCTGAAATTGAACCAGTCCAACAGCCTCTAAATCAACCACCTACTTGTTCTTTTCTGAAGAGAACAAAGATCATTTACTGTCTCTGAGGTCACAGTGGGAGATTGACCACAGAAAACCCTAAATCAGGAAATAGGGTCACCTCTCCCAGGTTAGTTCATATTCCAGAAATAGTCACATCTGATTCCTCTACTTCACTCTGCAAAATACGATTTCTTTCCTGACATGTTTTGTTATTTTATTCATCCCTCACCAATCATTACATATAATAAGTGTTAGGTGGTTATACCCATTCTTTTACTGGAAGTGGGCATTTTGTTATATTTAACATCCTAATTAGTTTTTAGATAATTAGCTGGCTGGGTGGGCAGAAAAATTCTACAAAAATCCATTGGCTGGTGGGATTTTTAGGCCAGCACTTTAACTACCTACACACATACATAACACACATGTAAATATACCACGTGCATGCTTGCATGTACATGGATACACACAATCCTCTGGATTCCTTCATATCATACAAAAGAGGCCAAAATAAAATACAATGCCTACCAACATCCAGGTTTCTAATTGCTTTTCTGAGGCAGAGAATGAGGGCAGGTGAGGTGTTTGTAGGCATCAGATTAGAGGATGTGCATTTACCTGTCCTTTCTTAATTGTCATCATCCTTGCATAACTCCTTCACCTGCTCACCCACTTCTCCGCCACTGCACCCCCATATCATTCCACTCATACTTAATAAAAGTAATTGACTTTGTTCTTTGTGAGTAATTGTTTTCACCCTCTTTTATAAACACACAGGCATACACATGCTCCTGAGTTTGTTTTTTTTTTCTCTTTTAACTTGCAGTGCACATGACAAAATGTGAGGCATCTGACAGGCAGCCAGCCACCTGTGAGGATCATTTTTTAAACAGATGGTGCAGGAGAAAATTAGTCCAAATGTAGACATCACAATATAACCCTGGAAAACATTCACAGATGTGGATTATGACAATTCTGATGACCCTGACCCATTGGTCAGTTGGTTCTGGTCAGAGTGAAATGATTTGCCTTGTGACAACAACAAAAAATTAGCCACTTTATATTTTGGGAATGAAAGGCGGCCCTTAAGATCAGAAGGGCTTTTCTGGCACTTGCGTTTTCTCTTGGCAACCATCTACTCCTCACCAACCTTTGTAACAGATGAATGAGGCTCTTCTCGTCCTGGCGTCTGTCCACCGGGCCCAGCCCTGCCTCTCCCCACCTGGTCCGAAGCAGGTCATACTTCACTAGGCTGAAGCACTCTCCAGATGAGCTGCACTGCTCTTGCCTTCCCTGGGCCTTCACAGATGCAGTTTGTGCCTGGCCTTGCTCAATTGGAAAATTCCCAGTTACTCATTTATATGCACCTTGTGTGTTACCTCTTCTGTGAAGATTTCCCAGATCCACTTACCCTCCTACACCAGCGAGGCAGAATGAAGAACTTCTGTCTCCATACAGTCTCTATCCCCTGTAGGAAAGGCCCACCTCCTTTCCTACACCAGGGCTCTGAGAGGGAAGCAGCTGCTTCTGACCATCAATCATCCCCAGCACCTGTGACAGTGTAACATATTAGGTCATCCATAAACAGCTGTGGAACAAAAGTTAGAGATGATTTTCTATCTGTGCAGATTTTCATTTTCTTGCGGGTCAAGACCATGGTTTGTTTAATTCTCCTTTATATGAACCAGCAGAGTGACATTTACATAAGTACCTAATTAATGTTGTTGCATTTTGTTGTGAGGGAGTGGCAAAAACTCAAGAACCAGGAGTCAAGAGCATAAGGTTCTATCCCTTCTTGGCCAATACTTCAATAGGCAAGCTAGGGTATATGATAGAACTTTTCTGAACATCAGTGTCCTTTTATGACAAATGGAGAGCGGCCATATATTTCCTATTTACCTTACAGGTCTTGTATGAAGATCAAACACATTTTCTAAATTGGGAAGTGCTTTGTGAAGCAAGAGGCAGTATGACGTAATAAGAATGAGATCATGCTCTGGAATCAATGGACTCCCTTACTTTTTGGCTGTATGATCTTGGGCACATTACTTAATGTCTCTGAGCCTCGATTCCCCCAACTGTAAAATGGGGATAATGATAGTATCTGCTTCATGAGGTTGCAGTGGAGTTTAATCTGTGTGAAGCACCTAGTACAGTAACTATAAATAGTAAGTCCTAACAAGTGGTAGTTTTTTTTAAGACTCAGGAAGCGACAGATGTTTGCAGGGATGTGGAGAAAGGGGAACCCTCCTATACTGTTGGTGGGAATGCAAGCTGGTGCAGCCACTCTGGAAAACAGCATGGAGGTCCCTCAGAAAGTTGAAAATAGAGCTACCATACGACCCAGCAATTGCACTACTGGGTATTTACCCCAAAGATACAAATGTAGGGATCCGATAGGGTACGTGCACCCCGATGTTTATAGCAGCAAGTCCACAATAGCCAAACTATGGAAAGAGCCAAGATGTCCAACATCCAGGTTTCTTGTCCTTTGGTAATTTTCAACATCCAGGTTGGATAAAGAAGAAGTGGTATATACATACAATGGAATATTATGCAGCCATCAGAAGGAATGAAATCTTGCCATTTGCAACGATGTGGATGGAACTGGAGGGTTTTATGCTGAGTGAAGTAAGTCAATCAGAGAAAGGCATGTATCATATGATCTCACTGATATGAGGAATTCTTAATCTCAGGAAACAAGCTGAGGGTTGCTGGAATGGTGGGGGGTGGGAGGGGTGGGGTGGCTGGGTGATAGACACTGGGGAGGGTGTGTGCTATGGTGAGCGCTGTGAATTGTATAAGACTGTTGAATCACAGACCTGTACCTTGAAACAAATAATACATTATATGTTAAAAAAAAAAAAAGAAGATAACAGGAAGGGAAAAATGAAGGGGGGGAAATTGGAGGGGGAGATGAACCATGAGAGACTATGGACTCTGAAAAACAAACTGAGGGTTCCAGAGGGGAGGGGGTGGGGGGATGGGTTAGCCTGGTGATGGGTATTAAAGAGGGCACGTACTGCATGGATCACTGGGTGTTATACGCAAACAATGAATCATGGAACACTACGTCAAAAACTAATGATGTAATGTATGGTGATTAACATAACATAATAAAAAAGGATTATAGCTAACAATTTATATAAATATAAGATGTTATTGATATTCATTGATGAATTATTGTTCTTCCTTTAAGACCAATAGGAAGAGCCTCCCAGATCTGGAAATGAGAATGCCCTACTCTCTCTTTCCCTTTCATGGCCTCTTCTCCAGCCAGCTTTAGATGCTATTGTCACCAGCAAGATAGTTCACAGCAGATGACCCAGCCAATTCCCTTTCTAGAGTGGGGAACGCCATGTGGACAGCATAGTCTCCAGCTCTGCCCAGTTTTCTTCCCTCAGAAATATCCCACTTAGGAGATGAGAGCCCTGTGACATAGAGGAAACATATCTAGACAATTCCCAGGAATGGTCTGTTGCATTTCAGTGTGCTGTTGCTTGCCATCTCTGGCCCCAGACAACTGCCCTACGCAGCTCTGACTGGTAAATTTTCTAGGATTTTTTTTCTACTTTTCCCAAGCTAAGAAACGGCTTTTTTCCTTGTTAAATTAATCCAAAGCAAAATTAATATACCTTAATAACAAGACTTGAGGATAACATAAGGCAATTGCAAAAAGAAAACATGAAATTCACTAGTCTGAAGATTTATTTGATATGACCCTTCACAAGAATCCTTTATAAGCCATCTGTCTCCTAAACCCTGGCTTAGGAGAAAGGTCTCATTTCCCTCTCTCAGATAGGAGATGCTTTGATCATGTCCCCACTGCTCCTTGGAGTTTAGACTCCTGTTTCCCAGGACAAGTTAGAACACAAGCCTTCGTATCATCTGGCACTGCCCTCATCTCCACCCATAGGGTGTTGGGCAGTGCACTCTCCAAAACCTGCATCATTCAGGCTTAAAGACTGCAGTGTGTGACACATTAGTCTAAGTTTATATTTTGGGGGAAAAAAAGGCTCTGCAAATCACAGTTCTTCCGAATATACCCCTACTTTCTATCACTGGGTGAAATACACATCTACCTGTCTAAAATGCCTCACTCAAAGTTGTTTATTTTAAAAGAAAGGGGGGATGGGGCACCTGGGTGGTTCAGTTAAGCTTCCGACTCTTGATCTCAGTTCAGGTCTTGATCTCTGGGTTGTGAGTTCAAACCCCACGCTGGGCATGGAGCCTACTTAAAAAATTAAAAGAAAGGGAGGGACTTAACCTAGAGGACACAGTCTAGCTTACTTCTAAGTAGACGCTCCTTGTGACCACTTTACTCTCTCCATCACTTTGAAATCAAGATTCAGAATCCATCCCTAGAAACAGAAAAATGTTCTGGGAGCTTGAAAAGGGCAGCTTGTCACTCCTTCATTCCTCTATGGAGAACGAAATTTTACCATCAAAAACCAGGGACAGTATCAAGCAATTAAACCTATCATCTAATTCGGAATAAAAAAACAAGCTCAGTACCAATTATTTCCTCATGTGTTTTTAATTGGCAATGATTTTAGATGGTCCTTACATGAAAAAAAAAAAATGGCCTAAGGAATGTATTCAAACACTCTTGCCGTTTTAATATACCCAATAACAGGAAGCGCTTAAATACAGCCTTTTCTCTGATATTTCGGGGAATTTTTTTAAACAAGACACATTGAGAAAGCCGAAAATAATGAGACCTGTCAATTAAAAACTGCTCCTTCCCAAAGTTTATCGTCAGGGAAAGATGGAAAAATAGTAGTGTAGGATGTGAATTGCGGGTGGATGAGAATGAACTCCGGCGGGAAGACCGGGTAGTGGGAGGGGCTTGGATCCGAATCCGGCTCCGCTGCTTTGCTAGCTGTGGGTCCTGGAGGAAGTTATTTAACCTCTCCTTGCCTAAACCTCCTCTATGAAATGAGGATAATGGACGTAACTGCATTACAGGGTTGTGATGAGATTTAAGACAGAAGGTATACATAAAGATGATATACGCCGGCACGATGCCCAGCACGAACCTCAGTGCTCCAAACGCTTAGCTGTCGTTGACATCATTATTGCTGTGGCTGTGGTTATTAGGACAACAAAAAAACCTGGCCTAAAGGAAAAGAAACTCATTGCTCTGGCTGGTCAGACACTCTTCTTTTCCGTGAGCCTTCCAAATCCAGTTCTACTCAAATATTGCGTGGATGGAGTGTTCTGAACGGGGTAAAACCAAGTCCTGCTTTGGAGGAGTATGCCTTCTCCTCGAAGGCTGGAAAACAAAACAAAATAGGGCAAAACAAAAGCAGCAAGCCTCTTCCGAATCTTTTGGAACTGGTTCATGCCACCTTGTGCGTATCTTCTTTAAAATTCCACTTTGTATTTTTTTATGCCCTTTGAAGTTCATATAAAATCAATATGTAGAAGTCAGCTTTATGAGTATTGAATTTCTGCAAAACATTTCTGTTTGGAATTCAAGTCTCAGGAGGCACTGATCCATGCTTTTTATTAATATTAGAATAAATGAATGTGGTGCTTTATTATACTTGTTGAATAGTGGCTAAAAGACCATGAAAAATCCAAATAATCCAGGAGCGGCTGTCTTCAAGTCCCCTGGGAAGACGAGGGACGGCTTGCTAAGAGCCTTTAAAGACCAACAGGTGCTAAGGAATTTGTTTTGACCCATTAAATTTATATTGGCTTCACAGCTTTCAAGACTCTCCTGCTGTCAGCCATTGCTGCAGGCTGGAAATGATTAAGTTTTCATGCATATGTTAAGTGGGCAGATGATTAAAATGAGAAAAAACAAGATACTAGATGGTTCCACCCTGGCTCTTGCTTTGTTGCTTGTTCAATACTGTGTACGACCAGCATTCTCTTGTTGGTATAGAGCAAACGGCAGAGAGACCTGCGTGGAGTTTACTGCCCTTGTGGAAGAGTCTTGGGGACTTGGGAGAGGCCCCTCCTCCAACATCACCCAGCGAGCTCTAAGTAAGTGAGAGGTCACAAAGGTATCTCCATAGTTAGCTCCAGCTCACCGCTTCAGCACAGCGATGGTGTCTTGATGAGAAAGTCTGCTGGAAGAAGGAGCTACAGATGCAAAGCAGTACATCAAAGCGAGGCTTCCTGGGCTGGGCAGTGAGTGAGAGCAGGGCTGCGCTAGGGAGGAGCCGGCAGGAACCGGATAGACATTAAGTCTAATATGGGTATAAATGTTTGAGGTTTTGAATGGACTGTATAAATGGACCACATGCTCCCATTATGACCGCGGTTGGGTGCTGCATCATCCTTTGTCTTTACTGCTCCGTAACATTGCAAGATGCAGCTGTTGGGGCCCTGGTGGCAGATGGCAGATGGTGGTCGCACGCTTTCCAGAACCACCAGTTTTGGAAGAATCAAAAAAGTGGTTTCATCAACTGTTGAGACCCTTTAAATTCACTCTTCCTCCAAACGCTAATTCTCACAGAAACAAAATTGAAAGGAACTATAGGAACTAGATAAGTGCATTTCTTTTCAATAGCTGGGGCTGATTTATGTCCCTTTGGTGGGCACACAGGCACATAATCAGCGATATGATGTTAAATCCTGCAAAATAAAATTATTTAAATTTTTATTTTCAATAAAAATTTTTTGTCTGTATGCCTAAACTAACTGAAAATCCTTGCTGAATTTCTTGATTTGGAAAATGCATTAATACCATCTGTCTTAGTCCTTTTGGGCTGCTATATCAAAATACCACAGAATGTAGCTTATAAACTACAGAAATTCGCTTCTTGCAATCTGGAGCCTGGGAAGTCCAAGATCAAGGTGCCATCAAGGTGCCAGCATGATTGTGTTCCGGTCAGGGACCTCCTCCTGGTTCATGATTTGTGCTTCTCTCTGTGATCTTATGTGGTAGAAGGGGTTAGGGATCTCTTTTGTAAGATCACTAATCCCATTCATGAGGGCACTGCCCTCATGGCCATTTTACTTCCCATCTTACTTCCCATACCATTACCTTTGGGGATTATGATCTTAACATATGAATTTGGAGGGCAAGAAGGGCAGGTGGGAAGACCCATTCAGACTGTGGCACCATCTTTTCATATTAGAATTCTGCTTTTCATAAAAGCTCATCCAAAGTAAAATAAGCTTCAGAATTAAGAAAGATGATAATTAACCAAATAGGGTGTTAATTTTAGTGAAGAAATAAATTCAAATGACAGAATGAAGAATAGAAATGAATATAAATATACTTTCAAATGGACCATAGACAATATTTATTAAATTCAATATGGAGCTCAGAAATCATAGTTTGGTCGCATATTGGTCAATGCTACCCCGTTCTTAGCTTTTCACTTTGGATAGAATTGCCTACATAGCCAATTCCAGGCGTGGGGGCTGGCTGGTGTAAGCCCTTGGGTACATCCCATCTCCTAGCCACAGCAATGGCTGAAGAGACTTGATTCAGGTCAAACAGTTGCAGGAAAAAGTTTGACAATAATTCCAGGAAAGAAATTGACTTTCTTCCTCCCTCTTCTGTGAGAGATGCTTGTTCTTTCTCTAGGCTGTGGTGATCATGTCAGGCCTCGAACAGCTTTCTGGAAGGCAGCCAACCATTAAGTATAAGGCTGATGCACAGAAGGACAGAGCTAAGAGCAGGACACAAACTTCTTTTTTTCTGTTTTCTTTTTAGCTTAACCACATACCCCAGTAGCGGGGCTGCCGTGGGACTAAACTGGCTCACTATTATTTTGGGTGCTATTACTGTTGCCATCCCAAACTAGCTTTTCAATAAATTCATTATTCATTTTTAAGGAAGCAGTGCAGTTTCAAAAGCTTAATAAATGCTGCTCTACTTCATATACCACTGGATTCTATAAAACATCGCTGGATTCTCTAATCAATCCTCTCCCTGTTGTTCACTAGAGCATCAAGTTTACCCTTTCCTTGTGAGGAAACCGGGCACTCGTCTTTGCCCTAGAACAGAGGGGAAATCAATGAGAGGAGAAAATAGTTTTTCCCTTACATACTGTACCTATGTATTTCAGGACAAATCAAATCATTTGGAAAGATCAAATCACTGTAAAAACAAGGTATATCTGCTTACATGGATGCCACACTAAAGGGAATGGTGTCTTTGGTTATTTACTGTTCTTGGGCTCTGTATTCTTCTAGAAAAACTAAATAAAGGAATTCTTCAGTCCTGTCTGATTCCACCTTATATTTTTATAAAGTCTAGCTCCTTTAATAATTACTGATGAAATGACCAGAGGACACCCTGGAAATGAGTAGCTTGATAACAATTAGTCAAACCAATGTTGAAACATCTCTATTCCGTTCTTTTAAAGCTTTCATGCCCTCATAGGCATGTATAAATTGAAAGAAATAGCTCCTTTCTTTTCTACAACATATTTACAAGCTTTGAAATATGAAGTCCAAATTTATATGCAAATTTTACATTTCAATGATATTTTTTATTAGATTTTCTAGAACTTGTTATTTGGAAAATAATTATAGATTTCTTTCTTAGTTTGCTACATTGAAATTGTAGTCCTATAAAAAAATCCAATAAGTTCACTTACATTCTTAAATATCTCATTTAACTTCCAGGCAACTTATAAATCCACACTTTTTACGGGTGCCTGGGTGGCTCAGTTGGTTAAGTCTCTGACTCTTGATTTCGGCTCAGGTCATGAGCTCAAGGTTGTGAGATTGAGCCCCGTGTGAGGCTCTGTGCTCATCAGAGAGTTGGCTTGTCCCTCTCCCTCCCCTCTGCGCTGGGCATGGAGCCTGCTTAAGATTCTCTCCCTCTCCCTCTGCCCCTCCCCCACAAAAGAAAAAAAAGTAAAGTTCTGTTATAAATCCACACTTTTTAGCATGTTACTTTCCTAATATTTAAAAAATTTTCAGTTGACATTCTATCAAATATGTCTAATTATATACATTTTATATTTGATTGAAACATCACAAGCAAATGTTAAACTTTTTCAGATTAGAGTAGTTTAGAAAATTTGGAAATCTTAGTTAAAAAAATTTAAACCCTAACTCATTACTAGAATAATTTACAACAGAAAGTATACCAAGGGCATGGTTATATTGAGGTATAAGACAAGTAGAAAACCATTAAAAGAATTTAAAATTTTAAGGACAATTTTATTCTTCTGAAGAGCAACAGAAATGTTTCCGAACTTTTCATCAGTATTTATATCAATATCAACTGTATTGTAAAAAATTGTCTAACCTTTGGAATCAAGGTAGGGTATGTGTGTAATAAAATGGAGAACATAATTATTTTTGTTGTGAGGGTTAAGTATTTAGATTAACTACTTAAGTATTTAGATTAACTACTATGAGACTCCCAAAAGGCATACAACTTCTAGAGGGTTCCAGTCATTTCTGGTACTACATTCTAATAGGAGGCTGTTTGAACTGAGGTTTTCTTTAGCCAGGTAGGCAACATTAGCTTGGAGCTGAGTTGATTGGTTGGTGCAGTGGAGGTACTGTGTTTAGCAGATGTGTAGGGTCTGTGAGCGAGAACACCTGGCTTTGTTTACAGAGAGAACAGACGCCTCTCATGGGAAAGGCTGTGTATTTGCTGCGTAGTGTGCAATGTGATTTCCATAAGCAAGCACCAAAGACTCAAATGAAAAAATACAAGAACATTTACTCAAGAAAGGATATTGATAATTTTAGTGCTGGTGAGGGTGTGGGATATGCCATGTGAATTGCTGTAATCTCATAAAAAATTTAAAATGCATATATCCTTTGACCCAGGAATCCAACTTTTAAGAACTTATTTGACAACCGTAATAGTAGGTAAGGACAAACATGTTTGCTGCAGGAAATAGCTGAGATCTGAACTTCCAGCTCAATGGTTGAATAAGTTATGTGGTGGCAATACTAGGAATTACTATATTGATATAAAAATGCAATAAATCTACACATATTGACCTTGAACGGTATTTTTGAATATATGAAATGAAAAATCAAGCTGTAGATTAATATGCATACCACAATCCTTTTATTGATAGAGGTGAAAAAAATCCTATATGACCATATATGCTTTTATGTTTATTTATGAGCATTGGAAAGATGTGGAAGGATTATGTTTGGTACCTTGTGGGCCTGGGGCTGAAAATGGGAGAAAGAGATTAATAGTAACTCTTTTATACGCTTCTATATTCTTTGATCTATTGCAATGAATATATATTACTTTGGAAATAAAAAGTGAAAACAATAAACAAGTGGGCAGCAGAAGCTGCATAAAAGGTGCTAGCTAGAATTTTGTTTCATCAACAGATGTTGGCGGGGATGCGGAGAAAGGGGAACCCTCCTACACTGTTGGTGGGAATGCAAGCTGGTGCAGCCACTATGGAAAACAGTATGGAGGTTCCTCAAAAAGTTAAAAATAGAGCTACCATATGACCCAGCATTGCACTACTGGGTATTTACCCCAAAGATACAAATGTAGGGATCCGAAGGGGTACGTGCACCCAAATATTTATAGTAGCACTGTCCACAATAACCAAACTATGGGAAGAGCCAAGGTGTCCATCAACAGATGAATGGATAAAGAAGTGGCATATATATATATATACACAATGGAATATTATGCAGCCATCAAAAGGAATGAAATCTTGCCATTTGCAACAATGAGGATGGAACAGGAGGGTTTTATGCTGAGCGAAATAAGTCAATCAGAGGAAGACATGTATCATATGACCTCACTGATATGAGGAATTCTTAATCTCAGGAAATAAGCTGAGGGTTGCTTGAATGGTGGGGGGTGGGAGGGATGGGGTGGCTGGATGATGGACATTGGGGAGGGTGTGTGCTATGGTGAGCACTGTGAATTGTATAAGACTGTTGAATCACAGACCTGTACCTCTGAAACAAATAATGCATTATGTTAAAAAAGAAAAAAAAGAAGAAGATAGCAGGAAGGGAAAAATGAGGGGGGGATATTGGAGGGGGAGACGAGCCATGAGAGACTATGGACTCTGAGAAACAAACTGAGGGTTCTAGAGGGGAGGGGGTGGGGGGAGGGGTTAGCCTGGTGATGGGTATTAAAGAGGGCACGTACTGCATGGAGCACTAGGTGTTATACGCAAACAATGAATCATGGAACACTACACCAAAAACTAATGATGTTGGAACACTACATCAAAAACAAATGATATAATGTATGGTGATTAACATAACATAATAATAAAAATATAAAAAGTAAAACTAATGACGTAATGTATGGTGATTAACATAACACAATAAAATTTAAAAAAATAAAATAAATATATTCTTCCAAAAAAAAAAAAAACTAATGATGTAATGTATGGTGATTAACATAACATAATAAAATAAAAAAAATTTAAAAAAAAGAATTTTGTTTCATACATGTATTAGGTTTCCAAGAACTCATGTGACTTTGAGTCCTTATTAAGCATTACAAAGTGAAACAGGTTAGGACTACACAGTGACCAAAAAATGGAATTAATGCCTATCACCCTCGATGTTTCCAGATGTCTGGGTGCTACAGTCCACCGAGACATTGGTGGTGGGGCTGAATACAACATGATGTCCACCATCCTGGGACACTATGTAGTGTAAAAAGAGCAACTTGATCCACTCGCCAGTAGTTTAAACTTCCAGCTGGGCAGTATTGCTGTGACCATACTAGTGAGGGTAATTAACTGTACTGTGATGAACAAATCTGTTATAGGTTGAGTTGTGTCTCCTCCAAAAAAAAAGATAGGTTGAAGTCCAGATTTGCATCGCCTGCAAATATTACCTTATTTGGAAATAGGCTTTGCAGATTAATCAAGTTAAGTTAAGGTCAGTGGGGTGGGTCCTAACCTGATGTGACTGGCTGTATGGTATATGCTGGATAGCTAGTTTGTGCCAGCACATCCTGAATGCCTCCATTAATCACTGTCTTGACAGTGTAGCATCCTGTCCTCCCTCTGTATTCCCATCAAGCAAAATGTGTAGAAGAATGTGTTAGTCAGTGTTCGAGGTCAGGAGCTCCGGGGATGGCCAACCCTGGAGCATCTCCCTTGTAACGAAGAGTGTTCAGGTGGCAGGCCTTGATCTTAGAAATTCTGGCCATGCAGGGAGGGGAAGGGCCACTGATAGTCGCTTGGCTAAGTTGCTAGGATATAAAAACTTGTTGCACGTAGATCCCAGCAGTGGATGCTTTGTCCAGTCAGCCGCTCCTGGACTCTTTGTATGTAAGCTCCCCCAATAAACCTGTGCCTTGATTGCTATCTCTGGGTCTCTTCTTTGGCCTCACTGGACCATCGCCCACCCTAGGCTTAGAGTCTTGTGGGGTGCAGCTGCACACGGGCATCCTTATGAGGAGAGGGAAATCTGGACACAGAAACACACAGGGAGAACTCCATAAGCAGATGGAGGCAGAGATTGGAGTTACGCAGCTGCAAGTCAAGGATGACGGGTGACATCAGAAGCTGGTAAAGGCATGGAAGAAATTCTCCACTAGACCCTTTAAGAGAGAATGGCCCAGCCAACACCTTACTTTTGGACTTCCAACCTCCAGAATTGTGAGACAAGAAATTTCTATTTAAAGTCATTCACTTTGTGGTACTTTATTACGGCAGTCCTAGGAAACAGAACAAAACCCAAATATATTGCCGGAGAGAAAAGGAAGAAAAACTAACATGACCAAAAGGAGCCCCAATATTGCCAAAACTACATGACCAGTTATTCAAATATTAATAATATTTCCAGAATGATGCTCAGGAGAGTGACAGAGCAAGTATACAAGCCACTGTGGAAAATCGTGTTAACATTTAATTATTATACTGGAGAATGTCTTGAGAAGGATATTCTTTTTTTTTTTTTAAATTTTTTATTGTTATGTTAATCACCATACATTACATCATTAGTTTTGATGTAATGTTCCATGATTCATTATTTGTGTATAACACCCAGTGCTCCATGTAGAACATGCCCTCTTTAATACCCATCACCAGGCTAACCCATCCTCCCACCCCCTCCCCTCTAGAACCCTCAGTTTGTTTTTCAGAGTCCATCGTCTCTCATGGTTCGTCTACCCCTCCGATTTCCTCCTTCATTCTTCCCTTCCTGCTATCTTCTTCTTCTTCTTTTTTTTTTTTTTAACATATATTGTATTATTTGTTTCAGAGGTACAGATCTGTGATTCAACAGTCTTGCACAATTCACAGTGCTCACCATAGCACATAACCTCCCCAATGTCTATCACCCAGCCACC